>NC_081361.1:77358230-77667642 GCF_030684315.1 Stegostoma tigrinum | reverse complement strand
GATTTCATTTAATTGTTTTGTTAACAATTACCCATATACTAAAATAATAATAAATGTTTGTGTGATTGGTTCATGATTTACAACATTAAGAAATAAGGATGCTGCAAATGGTTATAGCAAAAGCCAGGAAGCATTTTATTAGAATTATGTTCATATAAACTAAACTTCTGTGAAATGTAAACTTTTAACACAATGTTCTTTTGGTCCACAAAGTCCTTGTAATAATTGATTCAATGATTAACAACTCCTAAAGGTACTAATGTTGCAAAATTCAGTGGAGTACTAGTGAACTGGAAGGCGGGAATTTAGAATTAGGTATCTGTAAAGAGCTACAGGGGAAAGCTTTGAGTGTCCCTTTAAAAGATCATGTGCTTTTTCTATGTTTAGTGATCGAAAATGGATTTCTGTGAGCAGCAGCCTGAAAGTTTGCAGGTACGCAGAGAGCACCCGTATTGAAACGTTTGTATCGAAAGGCTGTACAGTTAGGTGGCCAAGCAGCCGTTTTTACTAACACAGGCTTTTGAATTTAGCCAATCAATTTGAACCAGGCACTTGGATACCAGAAACCTATTAAATTTAAGTCTGATGATTTTGACAACGTAGGACCAATCCTATCGTAAGAAGTATTGATATTGTCATCATGGGTATGAAGGGGACAGTTGGACAAAGACTTCAGAGCTAGCTGCCATCCGTCAGAGCTGATGGCCCTTGGCTCTCAAGTGAGAATCGCTGCCTTTCACAATGTTCTCTATGTCTTAAAGAAAACACCATCTAAATAACAACGGTACCAACAGCACAACTAATTAATATCCCTGATCGAAGAATTGATGGAGAAGGCATTCCTACAGAAAAATCGACAGAGAAGGCACAGAACATTTCAGAAGGCATGTAATGTAGCTGTAATTTTGAGAGACTACATTTATGTTTTTTTGTGTAAGTGAGACTTGTATTTATTGGAACAGCATACCAATAGAATTTTGCTTTATTTGGGAATAGTTAATAGTTAGAAGGGATTTTTCAGTTTATTAATAGTTTATTAATTTGTTCATTGTTAGATGAATAAATTGTTACTGGTTGATTTTAAAGAGAGTATCAGGAATTTATTTTATTTAACCACTAGAAGTTGCTGAAAAGCAAGTTACAACTCTTTTCACATTCCTTTTACAGATTATAGGGTGAAGTGCTCCTGTTTGGGCATTTCAGTTTTAATTCTCAAAGTGGGGTCAAGTTGCTTTATAACAACTAACTAATCATACAAAAACTTAAAACTCAGAAAAAGCTGTTTGGGTGACAACTTTAATCTCATTCCTGAGTGAAGAATATAACATAAATCGAGGAGCAGAAGTATGCAGATAACCCTTTGGCTATCTGACTGATCTCATCTCGTCTCAACTTGCTTATATTTTGTAACTTTTTTATACCCAATATTTTATTTCAACAACATACCCTGTTTGCAATCTCAGGCACAATCGTTTTAAATCAAATCGTTTTGATTCTTATCTGCCAAGATTTTGTTGGAAATGTTGAGAATTGCATGAAGCTTGATCATGTCCCATTTGCAAGGGGGTGATGTTTAGTGCTGCCCAGGTACATCTTTAAGAGTTTTATTTACTTATATGCCTCTTATGTCCCAAAGTATTTTAAGCCAATGAAATGTCTCTTAAAGAGTATTCAGTTTTATGAGAGGATACGTGGCAGACCATTTATACCTGTAAATGTGCCACAAACAGCAATGAGACCATGATCAGATAACTTAGTGATGCTCAACGAGAGATGGGTATTGATTAAGATTGAGTTATCTCAAGAGTCGGAGGAAAATTAAAGGAAGAGAAGGACCCACAAAAGAGCAAAATGGTCATCAATATGGGAGGGCCAAAGATGTGAGCATGATTCTTTACTCATATGTGGGATGAGAGCATTGCTGCTCAGGTCAGCATTTATTGCTCATCCTGAATTGCTCTATTTGAGCAGTTAAGAGTCAACCACATTGTTGTGGCCTGGAGTCACACATAGGCCAGACCAGGTAAGGATAGCAGTTTCCTTCCCTAATGGTCATTAATGAATTAGATGGGTTTTTCCTGACAGTTAGCAATGGATTCACCGTCATCATTCAAGTGTTAATTCCAGTTTTTGAAAAAATTGAATTCAATTACACAGTCTCCTTCACAGGATTTTCACCTCAGTCTCCAGAACATTTTATTGGTCTCTAGGTTAACAGTCCAGCTATATTACCACAAGGCTGTCGCCTCCCCTTGATCCCTTTCTCATGCATACAATCTCCCTCACACGTACAATCTTTGTCATATACACAATCTGTCCCTCTCACACATGCAACTTCTTCCTGTCACATGTAATCTTTCCCTTTTATACCTATGCAAAATTTTCCCTTTGAGTGGCTTGGGCAATAGTAAAAATTTTTTTTCATGAAGAAAAAAAAATGAGAAGTTTGATGTTGAGAAAAAAATTCCTGATTTTCTCGTTGAGTTTGAATCACCATCTTCAGAATCCCACTATTTAGTGGCAAAAACCCTAATACACCAACTAGCCTCCCTTCTGTGTCACTTGCAATACTTTTTTCTCCTTCTCCAAGAAACAAAATGGTGAAAATTCTTGACTTGTAAATCAGAATGGGTTACTAGTGGCTGTTTGCTGAGTGTTTATGCTGATCTTCGTCCTTCTGCATGCTCCAAAAACTGGAATTAAGGCTTGAATGGTGATGGTGAATCCATTGCATGCTCCACAGCTGTCAGAGAAGGTGGTAGTGACAAACTATGAACCTTGCCACGCAATCAAACTTGCTCTCAATCTGACTCAAACACCATTTCAACTCCTCAGAATTTTTACTCAGGAACGAAGCTCAGGAATCTTATGTGCTTCTGCCAGTTCACTTTGTGCACAAGGACATACATGCATCACATACATCTCAACAAGATACATCTTATGGTTCTTCATCTTCACTGATTTTGTGCTTACTCAGATGTTACCAGCTTCTGGCTTGTATTGCTTTTCAAAGCAGAGGGAGAGGTAGGCATCTTATGGATGTAAGTTTGCTCACTGAGCCTCGAGACCATGGTACAAGATGCTATCAGCCTTGTATGAACTAGCCACCTGTGCAATGCAGTGCTTGTGATCCAGAGGAACATGTAGCAATGTTAAAATAAGTTTAATGACCATCATCTTCTTACAATGGTAAATGCCATCATCTGTTACCTGATACTCACTGCTTCTGTACCCACTTCCTATTAAGACTCATGATCTAGTGCATTCGCTATTGTATTCTGCATTTTATATAATTGGTTCTTACCCGCCATGTTCCACTCCCCCCCCCCCCCCCCCCCCCCAAACCCCCAATCTACTAACACTTTCTGCTCTCTGCACTTCCTACCCACGCATTCAGGATGCCTCATAATCGTCCATGTCTGAGAATGAACTAGACCTCAACTGATTTCTACGCAGCTCCTCAACTGATTTACCAGTAATCCCCAAAATGTATGTGCTCATCTACAGTCTGGTTTGACTGTGGCCAAGCCCTGAATTGAGATCAGATGATGGCCTTTACCTACTAGTGGCAACCCTAATGCTGATTAGTCCCTCTTGACTTTAACATGGCCATCTGGTTGAAGCTTGTGCAGTGTGCTGCACTAGGAGTGACATGCTGTAGGTGTGACACAGATATAGAATGGCATCATACAACAGTCCTCATGACTATTCAGAACTGGTCAGCATGACAAACTGTCTGGCTTTCTGTCTGCACAAAAAAGTAAGGCAAAATTGGAGATAACAAGGTGTAGAGCTGGATGAACACAGCAGGCCAAGCAGCATCAGAGGAGCAGGAAGGCTGATGTTTCGGGCCTGGACCCTTCTTCATAAATGAGCTCTAAGAAAGCAAGCTGAGAATCCTGAGATGAACCCTGTTCTGATGCATGAAATAGGTGCTTGTTGATGTGCACAAATTGGGCTGGCAGCAACACTGCAGTGTAAGGTGTTGATAAGCTCAAGTGCAGTATTGAAGGGATAGACTGAATTGTAAGTGTGTCGTTATGTGCTAGGATGATACGACTAGTGCTGTGTGAGTTCCAATCTGGGGATGGAGGGTACGAGCGTTATTGCCCATGGACTATGCCCTGAAATGCTGGGGAATGCTGGCCAACATAGTGGCTCGGAGATGATGCTGGTAAGCTGCAAGTCCCAAATTACTGCTCTCACATTTAAGTCAGGAATTGGCACTATCTAATTTCTCATTGGCATTTGGGAGACTAACACTTTGCTTATTAATGAGGTAATAAGATGTGAATGCAAATAGGGTCCTTGTCACTTTCTTGTATGATTCTCATCCAACTCTTCAAACCTTACATCATAAAGTCATACAGCACAGAAGCAGATCCTTTACTCCAATTCATCTGTGCTGACCAGGTTTATCAATCTAAACTATGCCATTTGCCTGCATTTGGTCCATATCCTTCTGAATCTTTCATATCCATGTACCTGTTCAAATGTCTTTTAAATGTTGAAACTGTACCTGCATCTACCTCTTCCTCTAGCAGCTCATTCCAGATACACACAACCCTCTGTGTGAAAAAGGTGCCCGTCTGGACCCTTTTATAATTTTACCCCTCTCACCTTAAACTCTGCCCTATAGTTTTCAACTCCTTTACCCTAGGGAAAAAAAGACCCTTGACTATTTACCTTATCTATGCCTCTCATGATTTTATAGGTTTTATAAAATTTAGGTTTATAAATCTTGTAGGTCTATCAGGTTTACCTCAACCCCTTACACTCTAGGGAAAATGCCCCAGCCTATCCAGCCTCTCCTTATAACTGAAGCTGTCTACTCTCAGTGACACCCTTATAAATCTTTCAATTTATTTAAGCGGAAATTCGGATTCTTGTTTCTGGAGGCTGAGAACACATTTTTTGATTGGGCACTGGGAAAATTCCACTCAATTTGTGATATCATAACCTTGTAAATAGTTGTTGTAAACTATCTGTGGTACATGGGCTAGGTAAAATAATAAATGGCATTGGAATGTATGTAACACTGAAAAATACCACTTGGACTAACTAATCCAGAATAGGTATGAGTTTATCCTGAAGAAGGCATTTAAAAATGTGTTTTCTTTCTGCTTCTTGGAGAAGCAGATTTGCAATGGAACAGTGAATAGTAGAAGGCTGCACATCTGATTAGACAGATGGGTTGAATGGGTCTAGAGGTTTTCTAACTCCCCTGCTCTCTCTTTCACATATTGTTACCATGAACAAAGCAAGCAGTGTTTAAAGATGAGTAGTCAAAATGCGTATGTATAAAATTATAACAATATTTTTCACAAACTTATTCCACTGAGGTAATCCTATAGTAACAGCATGTGTAAATACCCCTCTGGTGTTCAAAATATGGGAAATTAGCCTTAGGAATAGTAAGTCTGACATATCTTTTGTTAGGATTTTGTGATTCTTCACACACAGGCTGCCTTGTTCAATCAGCAAACTGAATTCTAAGTAGACTTTGAAATGAAACTAGTGTCATCTGGGCCACATAGTTGATACAAACAAAAAAAGGAGTGACAGGTTTTACATAGCAACTGAGACATGACCTCCAGCTTTCAGGAGCCAACTAATGAATTCCTCCAGCTACTATGGAAATGACAGCAAATGTATGGGAACTGGATAGTATGTTGCGTGCTGAGTAACAGAGGGCTAAATATGGATAAGTTTTGTTGGTTTCTGCATGCAACACAAGGTTCCAATTTAGATGAGAAAGTACTATGTTAGCTTAGATTGCAAACTAAATTTTGACACAAAAAATTTAATAGCTAGTGAGAGAAATTAAGTTAAAATGGATAAACTGTGAAAGGTGATTGAATGACACACATTCTGGAGAAAGTGGAAAGATTTTTCTTTGTTCACTCTGACTAAATCACTGACATGTTTGATTAACTTTGGTTTCATTCTTCATTAGCGCAGAAAATTAAAGTCAAACAACATCTATTTCACCTACCGTTAGGTTTGCTGAAACTACCACAACTTGTTGCTGCTTGTACCCTCATCTGTAAAGTATTAATTGTTAACTAAACTATCAAAGCAAGTGAGTATTGCAGTGATATTTGAGCATTTCCTTTGTTTATTTTTAAATTAAGACTTACAATAGGATTTGGGCCAATTGTAGTCAAACAGGGCTAGTTTAGTTCGGGAAACCTGGTCAGCAATGATGGGTTGGACCAAAGGATCTGTATGACACTATTACTGTATTGAAACTGAATGGAATCTCATCTGCATTATCGAATGTGACTTCATTGTTCTATCATCTTATTTGTGGAAATTAATTATTTGCTTTTCAAGGCGTAGTTATATCACTTCTTTGTTCTGAGAAAACACCATTATATTGATTTGACATACTGAACATTGTTCTTAACCAGGTGAAAATGAATTGTATAGAATTTGGAGACTATTTAATATCCATCAAATATTCATTACTTATCAAGTGAATAAAACAAGTTTAAAACAAAAGAAATTGATAAGATGCAATTCAAGGTGATGCCCGATTGTAGATGTAGATTGTTGCCTGAATTATCTTTGTGCTGAAGTGTTCCCCAGCTCTCCATTAAAGTATAAGTATGCTTGTATCTAAAATGGCAGCTATATCTGACAAATGATATTTTCAAAACTATTCTCTTGTAAAGAAAAATCTTGTGCTCTTTATCAGAAAATACTGGATGTCAGTTTGATATATGTGATAGACCTGATTAAAACTGTGCTGGGTAGGGAGAGCTTGAATGGAAATTATATTTCCTTCCAGTAAGAAGAGTTGCATCTGGGTGGGTTCTGTTCCTATATGAAGATAGTTACAGCAACAGTAGCCGTTGTCTAGGAGTAAGCTCATGTGGACAAAGAAAGAAATGATGAAACTGGGAAGGAAACTTTACTTACTAGATAAATTTCCAAAGTTACATTATCCATCAGAGATTGCAGACTAGTTATAAACGTGGTTATGGTGGCATTGTTTTAGCCACCAGCACTAATTTTAGTAGAAAGCTTCTTGCACATTAAACAAGAGTAACAATCTTGACATTGATTGACAATTTGTCAAAAATTTCCAATCTTCCTGTCTCAAGTTTGGAATTCTGGGTCATGGATTATCCCCTGCAACATATTTGAGTATTCTTTGTCTGGCAGTGGCAAGCCTGTTGAGAATTTTTATTAAAATCACAAAAACATCAACCAAGGCATTCAGCATAACAGTGAAAACAAAGGCTCCCAGTAAGAACTGATGGCAGAGCAGGAATCAAACTTTTGGCTAATTTGGATCAATTTAACCAAAGTGGTGACAGGGTTTTACATGAGGCCTTCCCTGCCCTGACTTAGGGAGGGACAAAATCAACGAAGTTTGTCTTGGAAAAACTGAAAAAACTATAATGTTCATCATAGGTTCCTAACAGTCTGAATTAATTTTGGCAGGCATAAATCTGCTACTGTTTCACTTTTTCTCAGCCTCTGTTGTATCCCCATTTTCAAAAATAACTTGGGTGAACATCAAAGTTAATAATTTCAGTTGAAATGGTGATTTAACTTAACCTTCATTCAACTCTACCATTGAGTAGAAGTAGATAATTGAAATTAAGATTGCTTTCATTTTAGAGGTTACAAAATACATTGCCCACAATATATATTAGAAAATTAAAAACATTGGAGAAAAATTCCCAAGTTTTTGAATCATGTAAAATAGAAGAACCTTGTTCATCTTAAAAAGAAAATAATACAACACAGGTGAATTTTCCCAACATAGCCTTTTGTTTCATCTAACTTATATAGACTTTGCAATTTTATCCTGTTCTCCTGAGAAACTAGATAATGATAATTTCCTACTTGAAAGTCAGATAGTTTATTGATGCATACATTTTGCAGCTTGCTTGTCTAGGCCTTCATTTTAATGTCTCTTCGCCAACATGTCTTTGAATGCTCCATCTACAGTGTCCGCCCTTTGTTGACCAAAATTGACTTGAGCAATCCAGATTACCTTCCTATATTGTCCTGGCTGATCTCGGGTGCCCTTCAGAGCTTTACTTCAGAGCTCAGCGACACTTTTGACTTGTGTGCTTCTGCCATGTCACTTTGTGCAGAAGGACACAAAACAGTGACCTGAGCCACCAGCTGTGTTCAGGCTGGCTGTCCTTTGTGCATTGGCCTCCTCTAGTGGTAAGTTGGGTAAAGGATAATCCTCTTCCCAACTACTACATCTACTTCTGAGGAAGGGTCACCAGACCTGAAATGTTAACTCTGATATTTTCATCACAGATGCTGCCAGACCTGCTGAGCTTTTCCAGAAACTTTTTGTTTTTGTACTACATCTACCACTATCTCTGTATCCCAACTTTCGCAGGGTAGTAGTTTCCCTTCCTGAGACATTTCAGTCTCCTAAGAGGACAGTGTGAGAGGTAGCTCCTGGCTTGTAACATCAGAACTGATGTGTAGCTGGGTTCTAAGTATGCCATTAGTGGCAAATACGCTGGAAGGTCTTGGAAGCAATGGGAATTTCTCCTCTCCTGTTGTTTATTACACAAGGGCAATACCACAGAGGCCAATGCCATAAGTAGGTGAGGAGTGGAAGATAGTGTGGGAAATATCACTGTGAGCCATGATGGGAACTCGTGAAGTTTCCAAAATAACACAAACTTAAAAAAAGGAAAAAAATTGAGATTTTAAAAAGTCATTCACAGGATGGGGACTTTGCTGGCTAGAGTTGCATATATTGTCCATTCCAGAGTGCAGTTAAGAGTCAACCATTTGCTGTGGGTCTGAAGTCACATATAGTCCAGACCAGGTAAGGATGGCAGTTTTGTTCCCTAAAGAGCATTAGCGAACCAGATAAGATACCCTGCAATTGATACTGCATTCATGGTCATAATTAGACTCTTAATTCCAGACGTTTAAAAATTTTATTGAATTCAGATTCCATCATCTGCTATGGTGGGATTCAGACCCCAGTCCTCAGGATGTTCACTGAATCTCTGGATTAACAGTCCAGTGATAATTCCATGAGGCCATTGCCTCCCTCAGTTGGCATTCGATTGACATTTGCAATGCAGCAAAATTGTAATAGACTTGACATTTTCCATTTGCAAACAGTAAAAGCGTATATTCACTGAAGGACCCAGAGTACCTCGGGAATTTAAAACCCTGTAACTTGCATCGGGCCACATTTCTCCATAATACATCATCAACTGAACTCCCTTCACTTTGTTCATAAGTTCATAAAATTAAAAGCCCTTCTCCAGCTCTTAACAGGTAAAGCAACTTGTTCCGCTAATTCCTTGAAAACAAAAGGAAATAGACAAATTAGGAATTTGGAAATGGAATTTTAGCTTGCATAGTTGTGAAGCTTTGCCTTAAACTTGCCATCTCCCAGCCAACTATTAACAGCAAAGAAAATGTGGATCCTATAGTTTGGGAGATTTCCACGCATTTTGTGATGCTTTAGAATTTTTTTGAATGCTGTTACATTTCTGCTTTGCCTACTGTCTTTTGCAATCTGGCAGTCTTTTTATAAGTAAAGATTCTTTAACTGTCTCAACCCCTCAATAGCTTTCAATTATTCCAAGGCACGTGAGTGAAGTTTGAATGCTGACACCATTCTGAAAAATATTGATGTACTTACTTAGTATCACTGGGTTCCATCTCCTTTGCTATTGGGTTTCTGGCCAGTAGTGCTCATTATAGCACTTGTGAAGACTAGGTTTTATCTTTGGCAATGTTGGACATAAAGTAAATCCTGGATGGACAAGTAAGCTACCTGTAAAACTTAGTTGGCCATTGTCAAAAATAGAATTTGAAATCCTGTCAGAAGTAGATTTGGGTACGGTTTATGTTCACAACTTAGATGTATTGGACATTAGCCGCCTTGAAGATTTGAGGGAAATGATTTTCTTCTGTTTGTTAATTTTAGAAAAAATATTTGCACAAGTCTAAAGCACGTTTCTTCACATCATACTCAGAGCAAGTGGTTATTGTAGAAAGGAGTTACTGAATGAGATGGCATTGGAAATGTGAAATAGATTGCAGCAATTCGGGAAGTTATATTTTATAGTGTTTCAATTGTGTTCAATTCAGTGTTAAGATTCAGTAAATACAATGCAGTGTTTAAATGATTGAAACATATTTGCATAAATTTGGATTAAGACCATAAAATGTAGGAGCAAAATTAGGCCATCGGGCCACTATGTCTGCTCCACAATTCTCTTGCCTTCTCCCTGTAACCTTTTGATCCCCTTATTAATCAAGAACCTATCTGTATCTCTTAAATACACTCAATGACTTGGCCTCCAGAGCTTCTTATGGCAATGAGTTTCACCCTCTGGATGAAGAAATTTCTCCTCATGTAAACTAAAGGTTTGTCCCTTTACTCTGAAGACGTGCCCTCAGGTCCAATTCTCTCCCATGAGTGGAAACATCTTCTCCATGACTGCTCGATCCAGGCCTCTCCGTATTCTGCAAGTTTCAATCAGTTATCCCACATCTTCCTAAACTCCATTGGGTACAGACCCAGAGTCCTCAACTGTTCCACATATGACAGGCCCTTAAGCCTTGGGATCATTCTCGTAAATGTCCAAAGGAAGCCCTCCAATGCCAGCACATCCTTTCTGAGATACAGGGCCCAAAACTGCTCATAATGTTCTATATGTGGTCCGACCAGAGCCTTTTACGGCCTTAACAGTGCATTCTTGCACTTGTGTTCTACTCTTGAAATGAATCCCAACGTTGCATTTGCCTTCCTGACTGCAAACAGCCTGCATGTTAACCTTAAGAGAATCCTGAATCAGAACTCCTAAGCTCCTTTGTGCTTCAGATTTCTAAAGCCTTTCCCCATTAGAAAATAGTACACACCTCTATTTTTCCCACAAAGGTGCATAATCTCACACTTTTCCCACATTTTATTCCATCTTCCACTTCTTTGCCCACTCTCTCAGCATGCCTAAATCAATCTGTAGCCTCCCCATTTCCTCAACCCTGCCTGTCACTCCACCTATCTTTGTTGCTAAATCTACAGATGCGCAATGCCCTAATTTGTTGAATGTAAATATGATAGTTTTGGTCCCAACACAGATCCCTGTGGAACACCACTAGTCACTAGCTACCATCCTAAAAAGACCCCTTCAATTCCACTCTCTACCTTCTGCCAGGTAGGCAATTCTCTATTCATGCCAATATCTTGCCCCTAACACCATGGGCTGTTACCTTATTTAGTAGAGTCCTATGTGACACCTTGTCAAATGCCGTCTGGAAACCTAAATAGATCCCATCCACAGGCTCTCCTTGGTCTAAGTTGTTTTGTTACTTTAGTTCTTGTGCTATATTTTTGTCCCCCATGACTACTTCTCCAGGCTCTTTTTCCAGCTGCCCAATGTCCACTTTTGCCTCGCTCATATCTTTTGTTTATTTAAAAGAACTCCGGCAGTTTTTTTATATATTACTAGCTAGCTTATCCTCATATTTCATCTTCTACCCACTCATTATTTATTTTGGTTGCCTTCTGTTGGTTTTTAAAGTATCTCCTGTGTGGTTTGTTGTCATAATGCTCCTGGTTTATTTCAGAAAAGGTGGTATGTATAGAAGTTGTTATTGAGGTTACCTTTTAGAACCTCAACAGTTTCTCATTTTATCTCAATTTTCTCTCGCAAAGTGAATAGCCTGTAGTTTCTCCACATTTTGTGTGAGCTGGAATAATCCTAGTCACCATACAACTATGCCTCAGTAATGCCTATTCAATCAACCCCATTTATCTTCATTTGTGCTTCTGACTTGTTCATTCTGTTACAAATGGTTCATGAAAATAGGTAAATTGTCTTTAATTTTAATCTTCACAATTTTTATTGATTTGACCTGATGTTCTTGAATTTTTTGCTCTCCTATAGCCTTGAGTTTTCGCTCTTTTCCCCCCATATATACATATACATTTTATATAAATTTGATTTGGTTTATTATTATTGCGTACTTGAAAAGTACTGCGTGCTAACTGGATAGATCTTGTCCTACATAAGTACTGTCTGGATAATAGTGTTAAGCTACAAAGAAAGTGTAGAAAAAGATCAACTCTAATATCTAAGATATGTGTTCATAAGCCTGACAACACTGAGGAAGAAGCAGTTCTTAAATGTATATACAATATAAAAATAAACTACCCATCCTGCAAACCCTTCCCTAGTTTCCACCGTCTCCCCACTACAGTCTGTCTTCCTTGAAATCCATCCCTAAACCAGATCCTTTTCCAAGAAACTTGTGGACACCTCCATCTGGTTGCTTTTTGGCGAGGTTCCATTTCTGTTGCATCCCTGTGTCCTGACAATCTTCTGCAAGTAACAGTACTCTGTATATGTTGCTTGTTATTTGAGAGAGCAAAGAATGTGTGGTGCAAGATATGTTAAGTAATCTGCTGTCTGAAGAGTTGTCTGTGAAGAGCTAGACTAGGAATCTGCAAACTGGCTTTGTTTAAATAGTTGTAGAGGCAATTGAATTAATACTAGGTAAATTCTGATTCATACCACCTGATTTCTGTTGCTTAAGTTAATGTCTGAACAGTGACTGAGTTAGTAACATTCTTGCCTCTGAATCATTAGGTTCTGTGTTTCTGTCCAACTGCTGGGGCATAAATCAGGCTGATATTCTGTTACAGGACTGAGGGAACAGCTCATTGTCGTGTTGGAGATGCTGAATTTTAAATGAGATGTTGAGCTGTCTGCACATAGTAATGTTAACGATCTCATGGTGCTATTTTAAAGAAGAGCAGGGGAGATATCGATGGTGAGATAACAAGTGTGGAGCTGGATGAACACAGCAGGCCAAGCAGCATCTCAGGAGCACAAAAGCTTGTTGATGTTTCGGGCCATGACCCTTCATCAGAGAGGGGGATGGGGAGAGGGAACTGGAATAAATAGGGAGAGAGAGAGGGAGGCGGACCGAAGATGGAGAGAAAACAAGATAGGTAGAGAGGAGAGTATAGGTGAGGAGGTAGGGAGGAGATGGATCAATCCAGGGAAGATGGACAGGTCAAGGAGGCAGGATGAGGTGGTAGGTAGGAAATGGAGGTGCGGATTGAGGGGGGAGGAAGGGATGGGTGAGAGGAAGAACAGGTTAGGGAAGCAGAGACAGGCTGGGCTGGTTTTGGGATGCAGTGGGTGGAGGGGACGAGCTGGGCTGGTTTTCTGATGCAGTGGGGGGAGGGGAAGAACTGGGCTGGTTTTGGGATGCAGTGGGGGAAGGGGAGATTTTGAAGTCCACATTGACACCATTGGGATGCAGGGTTCCCAAGCGGAATGTGAGTTGCTGTTCCTGCAACCTTCAGATGGCATCATTGTGGCACTGCAGGAGGCCCATGATGGACATGTCGTCTGAGGAATGGGAGGGGGAGTTGAAATGGTTCGCGACTGGGAGGTGCAGTTGTTTGTTGCGAACCGAGCGGAGGTGTTCTGCAAAGCGGCCCCCAAGCCTCCACTTGGTTTCCCCAATGTAGAGGAAGCCACACCGGGTGCAATGGATACAATATACCACATTGGCAGATGTGCAGGTGAACATCTGCTTGATATGGAAGGTCATCTTGGGCCCTGGGATGGAGGTGAGGGAGGAGGTGTGGGGGCAAGTGTAGCACTTCCTGTGGTTTCAGGGGAAGGTGCCGGGCGTGGTGGGGTTAGAGGGGAGTGTGGAGCGGACAAGGGAGTCGTGGAGAGAGCGGTCTCTCCGTAAGGCAGACAAGGGTGGGGATGGAAAAATGCCTTGGGTGGTGAGGTCGGATTGTAGATGGCGGAAGTGTCGGAGGATGATACGTAGCATCCGGATGTGTTGCTGGAAATGCGGGAGACGCGGTCAAGGGAGTTCTCGACCACTGCGGGGGGAAAGTTGCGGTCCTTGAAGAACGTGGACATCTGGGATGTGCGGGAGTGGAATGCCTCATCCTGGGAGCAGATGCGGCGGAAGCGGAGCAATTGGGAATAGGGGATGGAATTTTTGCAGGAGGGTGTGTGGGAGGAGGTGTATTCTAGGTAGCTGTGGGAGTCAGTGGGCTTGAAATGAACATCAGTTTCTAGCTGGTTACCTGAGATGGAGACTGAGAGGCCCAGGAAGGTGAGGGATGTGTTGGAGATGGCCCAGGTGAACTTGAGGTTGGGTTGGAAGGTGTTGGAAAAGTGGATGAACTGTTTCAGGTCCTCTGGGGAGCAAGAGGCGGCGCCGATACAGTCATCAATGTACCGGAGGAAGAGGTGGGGTTTGGGGCCTGTGTAGGTGCGGAAGAGGGACTGTTCCACGTAACCTACAAAGAGGCAGGCATAGCTTCGGTTTTGTGCTCCTGAGATGCTGCTTGGCCTGCTGTGTTCATCCAGCTCCACATTTTGTTATCTTGGGTTCTCCAGCATCTGCAGTTCCCATTATCAGAGATATCGATGGTGTCCTGGCTAAAGTTTACCCCTAAATCAACAACTCAAAAATAGACCTGGTCATTATCACATTGTTAATTGAGAGAGTTTGCTGTTATTTCTTTTGTGTTTCTCCTTTCTTGCTTTCTTTGTCTCACTTTGCAATGCGTGAAGAAAACAATAGTGAATAGAAAGTGTAGTGGGCAGATGTTAACAGCTTACAAAGATTAGGAACGTTTTGTTCTTGTTTAATTTGATTTGCATCATGAATTGGAGATTAAATTGTTTCCTTCTTGAAATTTTAGCTTGTGAATTCATATATATCAATGGATTACAAGAAATGATAAATTTGTCTTTTTTTATCTTTTGTGTGACTGATCTAAATTCGGGTGATGGAGATGAACCGTTAAGTCTACAGTGGTCAAATTATTTTTCTCTTCCCATTCTGATCCTGAACTCTGACAATAAAACATGTTCTCTCTCCCCTGTGTTCGTTGCTTTGCTTTTTTTAGAATAGTTGCTGTTACAAATGGCATTTCATTTATTTGATACAACAAAGCTCCAACTGTCCTTCTGTCACTCCTGCAAATGAAATAGGTTTATGAATGGAAACTCTAGGAATAAGTCTGCAATGAGAGACACGTTCATCTGTTGATAGAATCATGGGAACCAGATATTTTTCTGTGCTCATAACATGCCCAGGATTTACAGCTTTTTTTATTCTTTACTGCTGACTGAGAACAGCGCACCCCAAATGTGAATTGTATTGCATTTTGATGTTTTTCTGTTTTCAAACTAGCAGTGCAAAGTTTTACCAGATCGCAGATGCTTTTTACTACAAGGCAGCTTTCTTAAAGTGAAGGTTGATTCCTTTTCTTAGCTGAACTATGTGACTATGGCAGTTTAAGTTTTAAACTCATGATTTTCTCTACTGCTGAGACTTAAATTCTTGTCACCTAGAATCTTAGGTGCCTAGTTTTCAATTTTGAATAACAGGGAGGGTGATCATGTCTTGGAGGAATGCAGCAAGAATCAAATCCCTGACTCTATGGAAGGTTTGATTGCACTGGGGATTAAGAAAGAAGAGAAATTCAGTAATCAAGGAAATTTGTAGTTAGTGTCCCAGACGGACTTTTCTGTTATCATGAACCTGATTCCTAAATGGCACTTTACCAATCTGATGCCACAGCTAAGTAAATGACCAAGCAATTCAGGACTGCTGAGTAAGATAAGGGCCAGCGGTGTTAGAAGCAAGATGCTAGCAATCATAGAAGTTTGGCTGTATGGCAGAAAACAGAGAGTGGGGATAAAAGGGTCTTTGTCAGGATGGCAGCTGGTAACAAGTGGTGCTCCATGAGGGTCAGTGTCGGGACCACAACTTTTTACGTTAATATATTAATGATGTCGATGAAGGAACTGAGGGCATTTTGGCTAAGTCTGCAGATGATACAAAGATAGGCAGAGGGACAAGTAGTATTGAGGAGTTGGGGAAACTGCAGAAAAGTTTGGACAGGTTAGAAGAGTGGGAAAAGCAGTGGGAAAGTGTGAGGTCAAGGTGTTTCTCTGCTGCTATTCTTGTAGAGACCAATAATCCTTAAAGCAAGATATGAATTCCCAAGTAACCAAATCAAACAATCTTATCAATTTTCGCACTTAGTGGCACATGAGACAGTTGAAGCACTGATTTATTTTACGTCTCCATAGTAGTTTTTCCTGGAACAGGTTGCTAACCTGTCACCAGACTCTACAGCTTGAGGGCTTCCATTAAGTACAGTTGATCAGGAGCCTATCCTGCTCTGACTGTACGCTATAGGTGTTTTAGAAGGATTTATTGATTGAAAATGATGTTGTTTGGTCATGTTATAAACTCACATTCAATGACCATCAAGACCTGAAGTGGGACTCAGATTTGGAGCTTATGGCACAGAGGGAAAGGCATTGCCACTGTGCCAGATCTCTCACATTATAATATTGTTATTACAACAAATTGAAATCATTGATAGTAGAAACAGTAGATGCGGGAGAATCTGAGATAATAAGGTGTAGAGCTTGATGAACACAGCAGGCCAAGCAGCATCAGAGGAGCAGGAACACTGACGTTTTGGGCCTAGACCCTTCTTTCTAACTAACTTGGAGTGTCTGTAAATCTGATCCAACAAGACTCACTGTCTTTTCATTTGTGCGCAGGTGCTTTTGCACTTGACTTTTATAAGCTTCAATGGGTGTTTCATCTACAAAATCACTTGGTCATACTGGCCTTGACTGTCAGTAGAATTGGTATATTTCACCACCATCACCACCCTGCCATTCTAGAACACTTTTTTTATGGTAAGTAAAAAGATCGTTTTGAGCATAGCCGTCACAAAGCTTAGCTGTCATAATAGTGATCATGCAATTATTTTCCAAGGGCATCGTGAAGGTTTCTTTCATAATAGATTACAGTACTTTCCAATAGGATTAATACTGGATCAATACTCAATCATAATTTACATGAATGAATTTGACTTTTCATCAGAAACATAATCTCTGAATTTGTAGGTAACATCAAAATTGGCAAGAGGACTACGAGTTTCAGGAAGATATTAATAAATTGCAACATTATACACATAATTGCAAGTGTATTTTAGATAAATGAAGGTGGTACATTTTGAAAGGAAATAGGGAGGCCTGAGTTTAGGAGAGTAGAGGATCAAAAGGATCTTGGGAGTACAAATACATAAGTCAATCAAAGTTGCTCCACAGCTTAGCAGAGTCCTGCAAAAAAGAGCTCTAAAATTTAGTTTGTGGAATAAAAAGGAAAGAGTTTATCCTAAAAAAGTATCAGGACTTCGTTGGACCACTCTTGGAGTACTGTGTGCAGTTTGGGTTGCCATAACATGAAATGGATGGAGTGGCACAGAGTGGAGAGAATGTAGAAAAGGTCGTCACCAGAAATGCAAGAGTATACATATCAAAAAGGGTGAGCAGCTGTTCTTGAGTTCCAACACAAAATATCAACTTTCTGGCTCCTCTGATGCTACCTGGCCTGCTGTGTTCTTCCAGCGCCACACTGTTGTCTTCAAAATTATGAAGTGTTTTGATAGAATAGGTACAAAGAGAATGTGTTGCCATTTGTGGGGAAGAGCATTATTAAGGACAATTGATATGGAGTAGTCATGAAATCCAGTTAGAAATTCAGAAGAAATTTCTTTCCCCAATGAGTAGTGGAAATATAGAGCAGACAATAAGGAGTTATGCTTTAGTTGTAGGAACATAAGAATAGGCACAGGAAATATAACTGACAGCATTGAACGACTGGGTTGATTCTGTGCCGTATATCATATATGATCATTACTGGGCACATTTGGAAAGGCATGCTGTAATTGAGAAGAAATAGCATAAATAAGTTGAAGGTCAAAACCTGTCTAACAAGGAAAAATTAAAGTGCAGTAGCAGTTCAACGAGGGACTTAAAAGTATTCAGAAAGTTGCCACACCGGAAGCTGCAATGGAAGTCCACTCAATTAAGGGGTGAGTGACAATCTGGTTACAGAATTGGCTTAATGACTAAAAACAGATGGTAGTACCAGATATGTTTTTCAGACGAGGGGTGATTTGCAATGGTGTTATCCATTTGTGTGCTCATTATCTTCTTTACTGTTTTACCAACAACCTAGCTTTGTGTAAAAGAAACAAGAAATGCTAAAAATAGCAGCGCAGGTACCATCAGTGAAGAGAATATCATTTAACATTTCAGGTTGGTGATATTTCGTGCAAACTAAACTTGTGTTGGAAGTCGTGTAATTTGGCAGTTATAAAATTAGCAACATAGGCGGGGCTAAGGATAGCTGTAGACATCAGGATGAATTAAATAAGACAGTGAAACAAGGAAAAAGCAAAGTACTGTAGATGCTGGAAATCTGATATAAACACAGAAAATGCTGGATAAACTTTGCAGGTTTAACAACGTCTGTCGAAAGAGAAACAGAAATATATTAGTCTTGAGTGATTCTTCTTCAGAAGTAAGGTCATTTGAAGATAGGTGAGGGAGGCCTGCTGTCATTTCTGTTTTTTGGTGGTTGATTTATGTGATTGCTTATATGTCATGGGGTGCAGCAAGATTTGTAAGGAGTTGTAATGATGGCTGTCCTATGGAAGCGGGAGACTTTGGTTAAGTGAAGGGAATACAGAAATGGTGGTAATTCCTTGAAATTAAATGAAGGTAAGGAGATATTTTGTTTTGAAAAAGATCCATACTGGACTTGAAACCTTAACTTTGCTTCTCTCCCCAAAGATGCTGCCAAATGGAAAAAGAAGGGCTGACAGATGGAGTTCAAATCAGAGGAGTGTGAAGTAATGCAATTTGAGAGGACAAATGTAGAAAACCAGAATGCTATAAATGGCATGATTTAAAAAAAACTATAGATATGCAAACAGACCTCCATGTCTGCATACACAAATTCTTGGAGAGCAGGGCGAGTGACACAGTGGTTTTAAAATCAGATAGGTTACTTGGGGTTAATAATCAATATATCAAATATGAAGCAAAGAGACAATTTTAAGGACTTCATAAACGACTGATTAGGTTTAAGTTGGCATATGGTGTGCAGTTCTGCGCACCATACTTGAGAACAATGTATAGATCTAAATGTTTACCATCGACAAGGGACTTCAGTTGTGAGGAGAGGGTAGAGAAGTCACGGCCGTTCTTCTTGAAACAGATGATATTTAAGAGCCAAACTGGTAGGGATTCAAGAAAATTATAACGCATTTGACACAGTAAGTAGAATAAGTCTATTCCAGCTGATGAATGGCAAATAACTGGAGGTCATAGACTTGAGATCATTGGCAAAACATCTAGAATAGAAATGATACATTTTTGATTCCATTCTGTTTGGATGGGCTTGCAGTTTCTTCTAAATTAATTGTGTTTCAGTCAGGTTCATGTTCCTATCCTTTTATCCCTTTTCAAATAATCACCTCAACATACCATAAAACAGAATCTTCCATTTATCCATTACACTGAGTCTTCTGCAGCACTGTTTGCCGATTCTCCTGCTGCAGCTGCTGAAAAGCATAACTTAAGTCATAAATATTTCTTGATCTTCAATGTAGAGTAGTAAAAACCCTGGTGAACAATCACCCACTAGTTCATTAATAACCTTTCTGGAATCACTGGAGAGCAAGTAGAAACATTTTTATTAGATTTAAAAGGTTTTATTGGTCAGTGCATTGAGTTATAGGAGTTGGGAGATCATGTTGCAGCTGTACAGAACATTGCTTAGGCCACTACTGGAATACTGCATGCAATTCTGGCCTCCCTGCTATAGGAAGGATGTTGCGAAACTTTCAAGGGTTCAGAAAATATTTATAAGCATCTTGCCAGGGTTTGAGGGTTAGAGCTTTAGGGGAGAGGCTGAATTGACTGGGGTTGTTTTCCCTGTATTGTTGGAAGCTGAGGAGTGACCTGACAGAGATTTATCAACTCATGAGGGGCATGGATAGGGTAAATAGGCAAGGTCTTTTCCTTGGAGTGGCAGAGTCCAAAACTAGAGGGCATAGGTTTAATGTAAGAGGGGAAAGATTTAAGGGGGATCTAAAGGGTAATTTTTTCATGCAGAGGATGATGTGTGTATGGAATGAGCTGCCAGAGGGATTGGTGGAGGCTGGCACAATTACAACATTTAAAAGGCATCTGGATGGTACATAAATGTGAAGGATCTAAAGGGATATGGGCCAAATGCTGGCAAATGGGACTAGATTTATTTAGGATATCTGGTCAGCGTGGATGAGTTAGACTGAAGGGCCTGTTTCTGTGCTGCATATCTCTCTCACTCAATGACTCTAGTGTTAAATCTATCAGGTCTGCTAGGTATTTAACCTTGGCCACTACTGAAAATGGCCCCCTTACCTTGCATTCAGATAGCCATATCAAAGTGGCAAACTGACAGATCTGTAGTAAACTGTAAGAGTTTGCTGACATGATAACGAAGATTGATTAAGTGCTAATGCTTTGAGATGATTCACAGATACCAGTCACCTGGGATTCAAATCAGACCACCTTCAGTGTAACGTGGCTGTAGTTTGACAGATTGTCAGTGTTTGAAGGAGCATTGTATTTGTGGAAATTATCCTTCTACAGAATTATTTTGTCCTCTTGTAGAACTCTTTTTATTTTATTTGTGGGATAGTTGACAGAGAAGGGAGAAAGGGAAATTTTGTTCATTTTGGCTTTCTCTTCCATATTCTCCTGCTCAGCAACATCTGATCTAAAAAGATCAAACATGAAAAATGTGGCTGAGAAGTGCAGGGAGATGAAATAAAAATTTCCACTTTACCTCATTTAATCCAATCTCACCAAATGAGCAAACCTAGCCCAGTGGCTGCTGCAGGTATATTCTTACTTATTTATGGGATTTATGTGGAAGTTGGTAGTGACGTCCAATGGACTAGTTGGGCATCAGTTTGACGAAGTTTTACTCATTGAATCATGTCAAAGTAGAAAGAGTCAGTTCGTCATGCCTGTACCACTTGGTGCAATTTATCTAGTCATATGTCCCTGCAACTTCCACATTTTTACTGCAGGTTATTATGTAATTATCTTTTTGAAGGCTTTCCTTGAATCTGCTTACACCAAATCCCCAAATAGTGCATTCCAGATCCAAACCACTAGCTGTGTTAAAATGTTTTCCCTCATGAATTTTCTGGTTTTTTTGCAAAGCACTTTTAATTGGTTCTTTAATTGATCTGGCTCTCGATCCTTCAGCAATAGAGCAACTTCATCCTAGCTACCTTGTCCAAATCTATCAATTTAGAATAAATGTTGAACTAATTTCTTAATCAAATCTTCAGTATCCTCTTCACAGCTTACAATGCTCCCAAATTTGCAGTTGTGCCTCTTACGTCGAAGTGTGGACCAAGAGTGTAATTTATATAAAAAGAAAAGTAGTGCTCCTAACACTGACCCCCGGAGAACCCCATTATTTGCCTTCTTCCAGTCTGAGAAAGAACTAGACATGACTAAACCAATTTTACATCCATGCTGCCACTTTTTTTTATTTCAGGAGCTCCAGTTTGCGCTCAAGGCTGTTATACAACACCTAATCAAATGCCTTTGGAATTCCATGTACACCATATCAAATGAAAAACCCTCATCAACTCTCTACATTACCTCGAATAACTCAAGCACATCAGTTAAACACAGTTTGCAATTGACAAATCTGAATTGGCTTTCTTAATTACTTCACACCCAAAAGCTCTGCTTCACCAAGATTAAACTATTGGACCTTTATTGCTAGGCTTGTCCTTGCACCTTGTCTGGAGGATGCATTGATTCTGAGATACAATTCTTTATTAATATAGATGGGAATTGACACATTCCCATAACCTTTTATTGTATGCACTATTTACAACTATTTCTTGATACTATGTGAAGGTATACCGTATTGACTGAAGTCCTAGGGACCTCAGGAAAGGGCTGAGATGGACTAACCTCTTAGCACTTCCAGCAGAGGATGATTTCAAAGACTTTTATGCTCTCAGTAACCTTTATGCTCTCAACCTGGGCTGTGGCATCACAGAGAATGGAGAGTGTACACAACCTCCCCACCCCCTGTCTATTGAAAACCACATTCCTAATTGAATATGGCAGAATTGCAGTGCTTTGATCTGATGTGGAATTGCTTTGCTCTGTTTCTCACTGTTGGTTTAGCCTCTTAACACACAATCTTCCTTTCTGTGTAAAACAACAAACATATCCCAATTGCGGGGCGTTTACTTTTGCCTGAGATTGCTATCCATCACCCAGTCCACTTAGTTGCCTTTATCTGGCTACGTTTCTTTCCTCATATTTAGATTGCTCTGGACAGCCCTCAACAGAATGTCTGTCTGCAAGAAATCCTTTCTACTGTACTGTAATCTTTTCCTCCTGTACATAGCTTCCCCAACCAGGAGAGGAACTACACATTCTAGTACTCCATTCTTGTGCACACTCCTGTCCATACATGGCCCCGACTTCTTATCCCTCATCTTGGACAAGTAGCTTTTCATATCTTCCCCTACATGTCACACTATTGTGGCCACCCTCCAGTCTTAAAATCATAGATTCAAACAGTATAGAAAAGACGCTTTGGCCCATCGGTACTGCCAAAAAATACACTAGTACCTACACTAATCCTACTTTTCCATGCTGGACTCATAACTACGAATATTATGACACTTTTTAACTGTCATCTAAGTACTTATAAACGTTGTGATCTGCCTTTCCTGGCTGGTAAACCACCTGTGAACCTACTTTGGTCAAATGATACCTCCACCCTACTTCATGAAAATTAATTTCTATGTTCATCGTGTTTGTCAGTATGTATTTCCTGAGGTCTTTACTCCTGCCTCTGGTTCCATATTGTAGTAAACTCTCAAACTACATGGTATATTCTTCTGTCTTCCATTGTTCATTTTATTAAATTTAGGCTATGTTTACTGTGAAGGGAGGTGATACGTAGAAGAACACGTGAGGGGATCCTTCATCCTTCGTCTCTCCCCTGTTGTGACTTCTCATGTTTCTTGTCCTGCTTCTCAGCCCGCTAGCCGTCCTCAAATCCTGCTGTTGAATACTGTTTCAAAAGTGGCACATCTGTCTGTGCTGTCTTTGCATATGACAGCACATGTAAATTCTACATGATGACAATGTTTGGAATTGTGCGCATGTACCTTTTCCAGATCAGCACGCATGTGTGATTACCTGTAGTTGCAGGTATCAGCAACCAAAAAAATTTATCAAATATTGAGAATGTCTCATAGACTTCCAACCAAGCTTCTCTTGTTACAAACTTCATCTATAAATCATGTTAGAATTTCCAATCCCTTATCGGTATCTAAAGAAGGGAGGGACTAAATCAAAATAATATTAGTTGCGGAGATAATGCAATCAAGCCACTGCCAGAAGAACACAGTTCTTTTTTGCATATTTTAATAAGTCCTTCACCAAGTTATCTAATTTCCCAATTAACAAAACAACAAATTACAAATAATGCCACTGGGGCAGTGTGATAGTAACAAAGATCAAAAAATTGGGAAAACAAGGGAGGGTAATATCTTGAGTTGTTGTGTGTATGAAGTTAATAATTAACTTGTAAGTATTTCTATAGTCATGATGATTTATTTTAAAACAGGCTCTGAGTCCCAGCTTTAGATTTAATGGGCTTTAGTCCACAACCAATGCATTTTTGTTTATCTTAGATTGTTTTGCCACTTAGGTGATTATATTGACCAGTGTTTCTGGGAAGAGCTGCATATGGTGAAACTGAATTGCCTTAGAGTAAAGACTGATTGTCCCGGACCAGAAGTTGGATAAAACTCTGAAGAGGTTACTTAGGTTGACAGGGCTGTTAAGAAGGCATCCCATGTTTTAGCTTTTATTAAAAGGGAGCGAGTTCCGGAACCAAGAGGTTATGGTGAAGCTGTACAAAACTCTGGTGCGGCCGCACTTGGAGTATTGTGTACAGTTCTGGTCACCGCATTATAAGAAGGATGTGGAAGCTTTGGAAAAGGTACAGAGGAGATTTACTAGGATGTTGCCTGGTCTGGAGGGAAGGTCTTACGAGGAAAGGCTGAGGGACTTGAGGCTGTTCTCATTAGCGAGAAGAAGGTTGAGCGGTGACTTAATTGAAACATATAAAATAATCAGAGGGTTAGATAGGGTGGACAAGGAGAGCCTTTTTCCTAGGATGGTGACGGCGAGCACGAGGGGTCATAGCTTTAAATTGAAGGGTGAAAGATATAGGACAGATGTCAGAGGTAGTTTCTTTACTCAGAGAGTAGTAAGGGAATGGAACGCTTTGCCTGCAACAGCAGTAGATTTGCCAACTTTAGGTACATTTAAGTCATCATTGGATAAGCATATAGACATACATGGAATAGTGTAGGTCAGATGGGCTTGAGATCGGTATGATAGGTCGGCACAACATCGAGGGCCGAAGGGCCTGTACTGTGCTGTAATGTTCTATATCTATATCTCAAGCTGGGTGCATTTTTAAGCGCTAGGAACAGAGCATCTGGAGTTACATCAGATGACCACCAGTGGTAGGATAATTAAAATGTTGACAATAAAGTCCAGAATTTCAGTGTGGATAATTTGGACCATCATGAGGCTGAAAGAGGCAATAGAGACAGCGAGGGAATAACAAAAGTGGGGTTTAATAATATGGTTGAGAATTTTAAAATCAACGTGTTAGTTAACTGGGAATACAGGATAATGAGTGAATAGGAAGGACATCTAGAGTTTATAGATGGTAGAATGTGACATTACATATATATGTGCTGAAATAATAAAATTGAGAGATAAATGCAGAGGAAGATAAATTGAGGAAGGATGGAGTAGGTAGTGTAATGGCAGTAAGCATAGATGGTCTTAGTTTTGGAGTGGATATATGATAGGTCGCTCAGCTTGGGATGAAACATGGCACCAAGTTGCAGAAAGTTTCATTTAGCCTCAGACAGTTGCTGAAGAAAGGCATGGAATTTGTGTCAGGAACCAAAAATAGCTTTGATCATGCCCAACATTTGGTTAGACAAGATTTATGGACATCCAGCTCTTGATTTTGGATGACTAAAGTTACATCAGAAACAATGGAGGAGTTCCAAAAACATTGAACAAAGTTGGGTGCCATCAGCGATATGTTTTCAGATGATATCACATAGAGATGTGTATTTTTGTGATTTTTCATGTCCTGTTGAAAAGAATTTAGACACCATCGAGAGAAGTACTAATTATTGAACAACCAATTATTTCTCTTTCTGATTTAGGTCTGATTCAAGTAGTTTAGTGTTTTAAAAATAGGAGGTTTGTGTTATAATCAGAGGTTTTGCTATTTCCAGGCAAAAAAGAGGTTTTGGATGCATTGCTGTATATTGAGAACACTTGGCCAGAATTCTGTTTCTCTTTCTTCCCCTACCCAGTGCATTAATCCAGGTAATCGTATGATGTTTTACTTTTAGACATACATAAAAACTAACTGAGCAGTTATGTCCAGGAAGTTCTTATGATGGTTCAACACTTCCCAAAACTGGAATTGCTTACACCAGCAGTTTTGTATGACAGACTCTCCCTTTGGAATAGTAAGGCAAACTGCAGGTATTTGCAGTCACTAAAGCATGCTGTTACCTGTACAAATTGCAGTAGTAGTTGGGCATTCCCTCATTTAACCCATGTTCACCAGGTTTGAATTCTTCACACATTTACAGGCCCTAGCTGCCACATTTGAACATAGAATCTCGCGAGAGTTGATCTCGTGCACCTAAGTATGGTGCAGATTCATTGCAAATGTGAAACCATTGATCTATGACCCCTGTCTGACCCTGTTGTTTCCCTGTAAGAACTTCTCGGTGACCTTGTACCAAAAACAGAAAACATAATGTGAAACTTATTTGCTATTCCTCTAATATTCTGTTTAAAATAAACAGACAGTGTCATTCAGTTAGTATTTACCGCTGGTATTTATGTGGCCCTTTACATTATGGCCATACAAAGTATGAGCACAGTTTCTAGGCCTTGGTGCCATGGGAGGAAACACAACCTAGGAAAACCAAAACCTGTTTGCTCTAATGATTCCTGTTCTCCCTTTCTAACCCAGTCTGTTTGCTAATAAAAGCACAGGACATACAAAGTTCACCCTTATTTTAAGGCTGACTTTGCATTGTAAATTAGTTTTGTTTTGGCAGGGCGATGGTTCAAAATCTTGATATTTTTCTACTGAATGAAGCAATACAGATTTTCCCTTTTTGTTGAAACCTTTCCTTTTAAAAGCATCGGTATCATGAAGCACTTGAGAGGATGAATGTGTGGTAAGTATCAAAAACAGCGAACCGCAGGCTGCTAAGCCATCTGTAGTGACATAGTCATACAGCATATCTATAGTAGTTTTGCCGCCAGTGCACATCAGCTGTATATAGTAGTGGACAGTGAATGCTGGCCTAACTGGCCCACCCACATCCCTCAGACTAATAAAATGGATTTCTGGATTATTACCCCAAAGCCGTCATAAAGATAACAACTCACATGAGCTGTTGCTTCAAACATTTTAAGAACTCTTCAGGACTCCTCACAAACAGAACTGATATTGCAAGTCTTCAAGCCCACCTCATGAACGAAATCACGCATATTTTGAGCACAGTTGCATTTATTATACAGCAGAATTTCTGTGAAATAAATGTATTAAATGTGAACCAAATGGACTTACAGAAATCTGAATTAAAAATGAGTTGGACAACATCATAGAGTTATCGGGTTATGGAGAAATACAGCATAGAAATAGACCTTTTGGCCCGACTTGTCTGTGCCTGTTTGACATCCTAAATTAATCTAATCTGTATCCCTCAAACCCTTCCTATTCAGGTATCCATCCAGATGCCTTTTAAGTGTTGTGATTGTATCTGCCTCTGCCACTTCCTCTGGCAGCTCACTTCATACACGCACCGCCCTCTGCATGAAAAAGTTGCCCCGTAAGTCTTTTAAATCCTTCCCCTCTCACCTTAAACCTAAGCCCTGTAGTATTGGACTCCCCTATCCTGGGAAAAGACCTTGGCTGTTCATTCTATCCATGCCACTCATGATTTTATAAACTTGGGTAAAGTCACCTGATCAGCTCCAGGGAAAATAGCCCCAGCCTATACAGCCTCTCCCTGTGACTCAAATCTTCTAGTCCCAGGGTGGCAGGAGGATAAGATTTATATCCTTGGCACCAATAACAAAAGCTTATGTTTCGCTATTATGACCTAGAGGCTTTTTTGACTCCTTTTCAAACTGTGGTGTTACATTCACACTGGTCTGATATCATTGAGTAATTCCTTTTTCTTGTTGTGATTTCTTATTGTGTACAGTCATTAAATGGAACCTGTCAGAATAAAATTTATATTTTCGTAAATGTATTAAGGATGCATTTGGAAATCATAGCTTTTACTTCAGAATTTCAACCAGTTGTTTTCATTTCTGTCACCTGCCACCCCCTTTATCCATAGCATCTAAAGCACATTTTAAAAATTAAGTAAATGGTAGTAGACTTTACAACCATGAATTTATAAAGACGGAGGCGTGAAAAGATCTGTAGGGTTGGCCCTTTAATTCCAATTTTGAATGAGAGTTAAATGCTTATGTTTTTCCACTTGTGCCTGTCATAATTTTAACTCGAATGTTATCTGGAAATGCTATAAGAACTGAGCAGTTCAGGCAGCATTTGTGGAGAGAGAAACACCAAGTTCAGGTTTTTGACCTCTCAAGCCAACAGCAGGTGTACTTTGAGATGCAGTAGTTCTCAAGGAGTGCAGTTAAAGGGAACAGACAGGGATGGAGTGGAATGTAGGAGAGATTATGTGACAGAAGGGATGGTACTGGAACTGAAGACCAGTAGAGAGAGAACGGATATCTTAAAAGAAAAATCAAGATAATTAGCAGCTTTTATGATCCAAAAACAAAAAAAAACAATAAACAAAGAAGAAATTTGATAGATTTGACTCCCATTACAATGATGTGGCTGTAGAAAGACATGGTTCGGGACTTGAATATTGAAGTACACAGCACCTTTAAGAACATAGAAGAGCAACCAAATGTGATCTGTTCACATTTTCAGAGGCCTTTGACAAGGTGCTGCACATGAGGCTGCTAAATAAAATAAGAGCCCATGATATTCAGACAAGGTAGTGGCATGGATTGAGGATTCACTGACTGGCAGAAGGTAGAGTGGGGATAAATGGATGGCAACCAATAATTAGTGAAGCTATGCAGGGGTTAGTGTTGGCACCACAACTATACACATCATACACTAACTATCTGGATGAAAGAATTGAGAGCACTGTTGCTAAGTTTGCACATGACACAAAGATCAGTGGAGAGACAGATAGTGTTGAGGAGTCAGGTAGGCTGTAGATAGACTTGAACTGGCTAGGAGAGAGCAGGGGTGACAGATGGAATACAGTGTGGGGAAGTGTGCGGTTATATGATTTGGTTGGAAGAAAAGAGGCATAGACTATTTTCTAATTGGGGAAAGGCTTTAGAAATCTGGAGCACAAAGAGACTTGGGAGTCCTAGTTCAGGATTCTCTTAACCTTAACATACAGGATCAGTTGGGAAGTTAAATGCAATGTGAGCATTAATTTCGAGAAAACTCTAGGAAACTAGAGCAGAAATTTACTGCTGAAGCTGTACGTGGCTCTGGTCAGATCACATTTGGAATGTTATGAGCAGTTTTGGGCCCCATACCTAAGGAAGGATGGAGAGGTCCAAAGGATGTTTACAAGAATGATCCCAGAGATGAAGGACTTGTCGGGTGAGGAGCCTTTTAAGACTCAGGGTCTGTACTCAAAGGAGTTTAGAGGAATGAGGGGGTAGTCTCTGAAACTTTAGGAATACAGAGGGATCCGGATAGAGCAAAAGTGGAGAAGATGTTCCCATGAATAGGAGAGAGTGGGTCCCAAAGGCACAGCCTCAGAGTGAAGGGATGACTCTTTAGAAGTAAGGTGAGGAGGAATATCCGCAGCCAGAGTGTCTTGAATCTGTGAAACTCAGTCCCGTAGGAGGTTGTGGAGGCCAAGTCATTGAGTGTATTTTAGAGAGAGATTTGATAAATTCTTGATTAGTAAGGGGATCAAGGATAATGGGGAGAAGGCAGGAGAATGGAGTTGAGAAACATATCCGCCATGATGAAATAGTGAAGCAGACGTGATAGACCAAATGGGCAAATTCTAATGGTCTATCTTCTTGGCTTATGGGCAGGAAGCTTGGAAAAAAGTGGAAGGCTAACTCTTAATGATTACGTTAACACAAGAGGATGACCTAAATTCAGGAAACTGCACTGTAGAAGTGGTTTTGGTCAAGATGAGACATGATAAAAGCAAGAAGTCACTTGTGGGAATGATATACAAACTACTTAATCCTAAACAAATAGTAGGGTGGAGCACTAAGAAATAAACAATGGGTGCTTGTCGGAACTGCAAGGGAATAATCATGGCATTTTTTAATCATCATATGGACTAGAAATGCCAAATGGACAAAGATAACCTAGATGAGGAGTTCGTAGAATGATTTCAAGATACTTACTGAGAAAACAGTGGATACAAAGGTCAAACTGCTCAACCTGATAGACACTAGACAATAGGTGCTGGAGTAGGCCATTCGGCCCTTCGAGCCAGCACCACCATTCATTATGATCATGGCTGATCATCCACAATCAGTATCCTGTTCCTGCCTTATCCCTATAACCCTTGATTCCACTATCTTTAAGAGCTCTATACATCTCGTTCTTGAAAGTATCCAGAGAGTTGGCCTCCACTGCCTTCTGGGGCAGAGCATTCCATATATCCACCACTCTCTGGGTGAAGAAGTTTCTCCTCAACTCTGTTTTAAATGGCCCACCTCTTAGTTTTAAACTATGTCCTCTGGTTCTGGACTCCCCCATCAGCAGAAATATGTTTCTTTCCTCCAGAGAATCCAATCCCTTAATAATCTTGTATGTCTCAATCAGATCCCCTCTCATCTTTCTAAACTCAAGCGTATACAAGCCCAGTCGCTCCAATCTTTCAATATATGATAGTCCCGCCATTCTGGGAATTGATCTTGTGAACCTATGCTGCACTCCCTCAATAGTAAGAATGTCCTTCCTCAAATTTGGAGACCAAAACTGCAAACAATACTCCAGGTGCGGTCTCACCAGGGCCCTGTACAGGTGCAGAAGGACCTCTTTGCTCCTATACTTAATTCCTCTTGTTATGAAGGCCAGCATGCGATTAGCTTTCTTCACTGCCTGCTGTACCTGCATGCTTGCTTTCATTGACTGATGTACAAGAACACCTAGATCTCGTTGTACTTGCCCTTTACCTAACTTGACTCCATTTAGATAGTAATCTGCCTGATGTCATGTGATGAGATGGGGTTGATTAATAATCCCAGTGAAGGTACTCCCAGGGAGCAACAATCGTATTATGATTGAATTTTATAATTTTACGGATAGAATCGTGGGACCGGGAAACTTAATGGGCATGAAAGCATGAACTGACAAATTTGATTATGGTTTAGGCCATACAAATGCAGTGGCAGACATTTAAGGGGATATTTTAGTGTAAATAGCATTGATACAATCCAGTGTGAAGGAAAATTCCAAGAAAAGCACCTATCCAATGTAGATAATTAAAAGCATTAATAATAGCCCCAAACCTAAAGAAAAAGTATATAGTTTTGCAGAGAAGGGTGATTAATCAGAAGATATTAAAAAAACAAAAAAAATCACTAAAATATTAATAAACAGCAAAAGTTACATGCCATAGAAAGCTAGTTGGAAATATGAGTTAACACAGAGTATTGGTCCTATAGAAAATGAGTCTGGGGAATAATAACTGAAGTTAAGGACCTGGCAGATGAATTGATTAGGTAGTTTGCATCACTGTTCACTATAGAGGATGCAAGTAACATCCCAGAAACTTGTAAATCAGGGAAAGTAAAGGAGGGGGGACCTGAGCAAAATTATAATAACCACAGAAATGGAACTTAATAGTTGAAACTGTGGGCTGACAAGTCCATGGGTCCTGATGGATTTCTTCCACTGTTATTAAACAGAGACTTGTAAGATCTTGATGTGTGAGTATAAGTTTCCAAAATCCCCTCGATTAGAACATGATATTTGATTGGATAATAGCAGAGGTAACCCCTTCATTCAAAAAGGATGGAAGAAAGTAAGCGGGAAACTATAGCGATCTTGGATGTTGGGTCTGAAATTATAGTTGCTAAATTTGCTGATGACATTAAGATAGGTAACACAGTAAGTTGTGAAGAGCATGTAAGTGTAATTTGGGAAAATGTGAAATAACCTATTTAGGCAGTAAGATTAAATAGAGAGATATTACGATTCTTTCAGATACAGAAAGATCGTAGTGTCCAAATGATTTAATTACACAAGTCTAATATGCAGGTACAGCAAGTTGTTAGGAATGCTAATAGAATGTTGTTGTTACTTTGATAGGAATTGTTTATGGAAGTTATGGTTCAATTTTGCAGGGCACTGGTGATACCAAATCTGGAGGTTTGTGTACAATATTGTCACTTAATGTAATGTAAATTGCATTGGAAGCAGTTTGGGGGAAGCTTACTAGACTATTATCTGTGGTGGGCGGGTTGTTCTATGAGGAAAGGTTGGACTGGCCAGATTTGTATTTGCTTGGGTCTAGAAGAGTAAGAGATCACTTGATTGTACCATGTAAGATCCTGAAGTACCTTAACATGGTGGACGTGGGAAGATATTTTCTCTTATGGGAAGATCTAGAATTATAAGAAAATATTTAACAATAAATTGTTGCCCATTTAAAACTGAGAAGTTTTCCTGTGAGCCTTAAGTCTTTGGAGCCAACTTCTTGTCTAGGATGAGGTGCTGCTTCTTGGGCTCAGGTTGAGACTTACTGGAAGTGTATAAGGAGCCAAAGATACAAATGTCAGAGTGGAAGTGAAACAAAAAACTCAATTAACAGGCAAACGGCAAATCTGATTCTGACCTAAATGGATGTGTTCAGCAAAAGCAGTTGCTGAACATATATTTGGTCCCCCCCCCCCCCCAAGTGTATGGGAAACAATTTTATGAGCAATTTTTAGGTTTTGCTTTAAGCAGACACTATTGGAGTCTCAACAGAGTTGGAAGATTCAGTTAATGTCTGTTGGCTCCTACTGTTTCAGAATTTTCTCCTGTTGTTGTTTTCCTCCTGAATTGGAGAACTGCATGTGAGAATCTATGTCTGAATCTTTCTTTTTGGTTTTGTGAGATGATGCTGTATTAGAACAGTAATTAGTAATAGTTACTGTATCTACCAATCTGTTAAGTTTTCCAGTAGACTTAAGTTATTCTAAATTCCATGTTCATTGGTTGTATTTTAACTACAATATGTTAATAAATCGTGTTTTGGGTAACATTGAGTAGTTTGACCAGTCGCGTTGCATCAAAAACAGACGCTTTACATTTGCCTTTAAAATAAAAAAAAAGTTAGGGTCTGGGTTACCTTCTTAAAAATATATTGAGAGGGTTTGATCATGTGCATAAATACTTTGATGAGATAAGGGAGAAGATTTTATCCCAGTTAATTCAGTACATTGACAGCATGTTTGTGTTTGCACAGGAAGAGAGTTTTAACACTGTACTTCGTTTCATATTTTGATGGTAAATTAACTAGGATGGTTTGCTTAGTAAATTTTGTGACTGCTATTCAGTTGGAACCTGAGGAGAAGCAAAAAGCCAATCTGGTGTGTTGATGTACTCTGTACTCTGTATAGCTGGGATATTTACTGGTTATGCTGAAACAGGGCTGACCAACTCTGAACTGTTCTGACTTAGTAGCATACTCAGAAAATCCAAACATTCTGAATGCAGAAACAAGACCATGCAAATGCTTCATCATTCATTGACCGCCATTCCTCTCTAATTGCTAACTTTTTATTGAGTGCTAAGGACCAAGCAACCAGTTCTGTTGTGCCTGCAGCTAGGTTTGTGCACTGATTTGTTAGATGTGACTAGGCTTTTAAATATGCTTTAGCTTTTACTTGCTAAGGTTATTGAAAAAAATGTACTCCTGTTTATAGGGCTGCAGTTTCTCTGATCTAGAGTATGTTGAAATCACAACGACATCAATTTCTGCCACCCTTATCAATGGTATCTTATGCTGATAAGATTGCCAAGAGATTGTGAACTATGTCCAAATGTAAAAATCAACACAAACAATTGAACCCATACTTACATACACACACAGTACTTGAATAAACTTTTTCCTAAATTTGTTTATTTGCTCAAGCTTTCAAATTAAAAGTTTGAAAATGTCAAACCCCTACTTTGATATTTCAAACACATTTTTAAAAAGGTACAGTTGTGCAAATTTTGATTAATGAAATCGATCAAATTTTGGCTGTCTAAAGATAAAGAACCCAACTTGGGGCCCGACTATTTACAATCCAGATTAATTACTTGGATGCAAGATGAGAAAGTACTCAAACCAAATTTGCAAACGACACTAAAATAGGTGGGAAAATAAATTGCAATGAAGAAATAAGAAATTTAAAAATGAATGTACTTTGCCTTCCGGTTACTCCTACCAAAGTGCATCACCTCACACTTGTCTGCATTAAACTCCATTTGCCACCTCTCAGCCCAGCTGTGCAGCTTATCTATGTCTCTGCAACCTACAGCATCCTTCGTCACTATCCACAACTCCACCGACCTTAGTGTCGTCTGCAAATTTACTAACCCATCCTTCTACGTCCTCATCCAGGTCATTTATAAAAATGACCAACAGCAGTGGACCCAACACCAACCCTTGCGGTATACCACTAGTAACTGGTCTCCAGGATGAACATTTCCCATCAACTACCATATACAAGATAATGAGAGGCATAGATAGAGTTGATAGCCAGAGACTATTTCCCAGGGCAGAAATGGCTAACACGAGGGGTCATAGTTTTAAGCTGGTTGGAGGAAAGTATACAGGGGATGTCAGAGGCAGGTTCTTTACACAGAGAGTTGTGAGAGCATGGAATGCGTTGCCAGCAGCAGTTGTGGAAGCAAGGTCATTGGGGTCATTTAAGAGACTGCTGGACATGCATATGGTCACAGAAATTTGAGGGTGCGTACATGAGGATCAATGGTCGGCACAACATCGTGGGCTGAAGGGCCTGTTCTGTGCTGTACTGTTCTATGTTCTACCACCCTCTGTCTTCTTTCAGCAAGCCAATTTCTGATCCAAACTGCTATATCTCCCACAATTCCATTCCTCCGCATTTTGTACAATAGCCTATTGTGGGGAACCTTATCGAATGCCTTGCTGAAATCCATATACACCACATCAACCGGTTTACTCTCATCTACCTGTTTGGTCACCTTCTCAAAGAACTCAATAAGGTTGTGAGGCACGACCTTCCCTTCACAAAACCGTGCTGACTATCCGTAATCAGTTTATTCTTTTCTAGATGATTATAAATCCTATGCCTTATAACATTTTCCAACACTTTACCAACAACTGAGGTAAGGCTCACTGGTCTATAATTACCAGGGTTGTCTCTACTCCCCTTCTTGAACAGGGGAACCACATTTGCTATCCTCCAGTCATCTGGCACTATTCTTGTAGACAATGACGAGTTAAAGATCGCTGCCAAAGGCTCGGCAATCTCCTCCCTGGCTTCCCAGAGGATCAGAGGATAAATCCCATCCGGCCCAGGGGACTTATCTATCTTCACCCTCTGAAGGATTTCTAATACCTCTTCCTTGTGAACCTCAATCCCACCTAGTCTAGTAGCCTGTATCTCAGTATTCTCCTCGACAGCATTGTCGTTTTCTAGAGTGAATATTGTTGAAAAATATTCATTTAGTGCTTCCCCTATCTCATCTGACTCCACACACAACTTACCATTACTATCCTTGATTGGCCCTAATCTTACTTTTGTCATTCTTTTATTCCTTAAATACGTATAGAAAGCCTTAGGGTTTACCCTGATCCTATCCGCCAACAACTTCTCATGTCTCCTCCTGGCTCTTCGGAGCTCTCTCTTTAGGTCTTTCCTGGCTACCTCGTAGCCCTCAAGTGCCCTAACTGAGCCTTCACATCTCATCCCAACATAAGCCGCCACCAGAGATTCCACCTGCTTCGTAAACCACGGCTCCCGCGCTCTACAGCTTCCTCCCTGCCTGACCGGTACATATTTATTTAGTTAAGCTCCACATTTCTAATGTGCCCATCCCCTGCAATTTCCTTCCCCATCCTATGCTCCCTAAATCTTGCCTAATCTCATCGTAGTTGCCTTTCCCCCAACTATAACTCTTGCCCAGTGGTATACACCTATCCCTTTCCATCATTAAAGTAAGCATAACAGAATTGTGATCACTATCACCAAAACAACAGAATTGTGATCGCTATCACCACGTGACCTGACCTACCACAGGCATGGCAGACTTTAGGTTGCCCTGCGTAGGTCAGGTAGCCCTTGCTTGCGCCGATCGTGAAGCTGGACGGTGGGTGTACAATGTTCCCGTCCGCGCCTGTCCTCTGTCACCTTGACCTGCCTCTTACTGGCCCAGATGCCGAAGGGGTCCATGATGTTGGTTAGGTCCCCTTCCACCTTCACATACCTTCCAAGGAAGGTCAGGACATCAACTGCTGGCACATGCAGGTTGTACATGTGTACAGTCACCATACAGCTCCTCTGTGCTGGCATCACGAACAGCGGGACAGAGAGGGGGCCCTCACCTCCTTTCTCCTTGAAAACCTCCAGGAAGCACTCGCAAAGCTTGGCACTCCTGAAGGTTACATCGTAGAAACCTCCTCTGGGGAAATCCTGCAGGCAGTAAGTGTCCGCAGCAGCAAACCCACAACAGTCCAACAGGACCCTCTTCACGAAGAAGGTGCGGTCCACAGGTGCACCTTCATCCACCTTCTTCACGGAAACACAGATGGTGTTTCTGACCTGGGGCACGAGCACTTGCCGCAGCCATCATTGCAGGTTGGCTGCTCCCCCGGACCAGTGTTCGGCCGAAGCCAGCATTAAGATCCACCGGTTGCAAGGGTGCGCAGCCAACCCGACATCTTCCTTCCACCTCCAACACAGTCGTGCTCTCCTCTTCTCGGTCCACAAAAGAGTGGGTCTTTATTGTGTTCCGGATGTCAGCTGGCTCACTGAGCAGGAAGGTTTGTTCCCAGACGCTTCGTCACCATTCTAGGTTACATCATCAGTGAGCCTCCAGTGTAGCACTGGTGTTATGTCCCGCTTTCTATTTATCTGTTTAGGTTTCCTTGGGCTGGTGATGTCATTTCCTGCATTGCTGATGTCATTTCCTATTCTTTTTCTTAGAGGATGGTAGATTGATTTGGAGCCAGTGTGCTTGTTGATGGAGTTCCAGTTGGAATGCCATGCCTGTAGGAATTCTCGTGCGTGTCTCTGTTTGGCTCGTCCTAGGATGGATGTGTTGTCCCAATCAAAGTGGTGTCCTTCCTTATCTGTATGTAAGGATACGAGTGATAGTGGGTCATGTTGTTTTGTGGCTAGTTGATGTTCATGTATCCTGGTGGCTAGCTTTCTGCCAGTTTGTCCAATGTAGTGTTTGTCACAGTTCTTGCAAGGTATTTTGTAAATGACGTTCGTTTTGCTTGTTGTCTGTATAGGGACTTTTAAGTTCATTAGCTGCTGTTTTAGTGTGTTGGTGGGTTTGTGGGCTACCCTGATGCCAAGAGGTCCGAGTAGTCTGGCAGTCATTTCGGAGATGTCTTTGATGTAGGGGAGAGTGGTTTTGGTTTCTGGGCCTGTTTGTTTGGGTTTGTTGCTGAGAAATCGGCGGACTGCGTTCATTGGGTACCCATTCTTTTTGAATACACTGCGCAGGTGATTTTCTTCTGTGCTGCAGTGTGTGGTGGCTCGTTGGAATAATGTTCTAATGCAGCTTCATTACCCACAAACGTTAAGTCTGAAATGGAATCAGCCATGATTGTATTGAATGGCAGTGCAGGCTCAAGGGTCTGAGTTGTGTACTACTCCTCCAAGTTCTCATGTTCAATGTCACCCAATTCATCATTGTTTAGAAGTAAGTGTCCTGTCATGGATGGTTTACGTGGGGTGTTCTTGTGACTAATGTTGCCATGATGGAGGAATCTCACACTTTCACGGTTTACGGTTATGGGTCCTCGGAGAATCACACTTAAGTTGATAATATATTATTAAATCAGAAAGGGTTCAGATAAGATTTTTCAGGATGTTGGCAGGAATGGAGGGTTTGAGTTATTACAATAGGCTGAATAGCTTGGGACTTGAGCATAGCTGGTTGTGGTAAGCTTTTCGAGGTTTATAAAATCAGGAGGGCCATTGACAAGGTCAATAGCCAGGGTCTTGCCCCGAGGATGAGGGAGTTCAAAACTGGGGAGCATATTTTTAAGATGAGAGGAGAAAATTTTGAAAAGGATATAAAGGGCAACTTTTTTTTTAACGTGGAGTGGTTCATGTGTGAAGTGAACTGCCAGAGAAAACAGTGGATGCAGGTACAATTGCAACATTTAAAAGCCATTTGGATAAGTACACGAATAGGAAAGAATTGGAGGGATATGGGCCAAATGCAGGCATGTGAGACTAATTTAGTTTGGGAACATGGTCGCGTGGGCTAGTTGGACTAAAGGGTCACTTTCCATGGTGTATGACTCTATGACTGTGATTCTATCCAAGAGCACTTCAGGCTCTCTCCCAGGTTACAGATATTTTTACTGTTGTCCCTTTGGAGGCCATTTTAATGGGGTAAGGGTGAGATCATCACATCATGAACACACTGAAAATATGGTCATTTTAATAAAAACATACTGCAGCAGAGAACCGAACATCTTGAGCCTATCTATGTCTGCTTAATGTGTCAGCTTTGTTCATTTGATGGTCCATTTTTGCCAGATATTAAAATTTTGTGTATTCATACCTAACTCCGGAACAATACATGCATTGTCAAAAATGCCATCTTTTGGAGGAGGTTTGTTAATCTTTCTGCCTGTAGAGGTGCACAAAGAGACTTTTGCCACAGTGAACTGCAGTGCTTTCTCCTGGTGCAAACAATCATTCCTGTTTCAATTAATGACGCCAAAAAAAAATCTGATGAGCTGTTTCACTACTTGCTGTGTTGTGTCTCACCGTGTACGTATTGGCTACCATTTACATGTATGATAATAACTGATGCTTAATTTCTTAAAGTTCTCTGTTCTACCTAAAAAAAAATCAGTCTATTTGCACACATAACCAAACATGAGATTGAAGTCATTTGAGTAAAGTTAGTATCAGTTGACATAAAGCTAGTACTCAGGTTATATGCTTGCATTATGATCTACTTGATTATACAACAGATCACAATACACTGATGTCCTTGGAATGCTGGAGGTCACATTGCTTATATTTGCTGTGTGAACAATGCATTTGCTGTCAATAGATTATCAAGGCACAAGTATTTACAGTGGATATTAATTTGTGTGAATGGGTTGCAAATGTGGCTCACTACCTGCCAGATTTTTGTTAAAAAGTTAGGAAAGGTAAATGTACTTTTCTAAAGCTCCTTTATATAGTTTGAGATTCTATAGCTGAACTACAAATCAGCAAACTGCTTGAAAAACCTTCCCTGTAGCTGCAGAATATATTAATTTGTATGTATGTGTGTTTGAGTATGTCGAGGAATGTGGATTAAGTTTGATATAAGAAAATGGTCAGATTTGGTTTGGCTCTGATATACAAGTATAGGAATACAGAAATCACAGCCGGTAGCAGGGAAATGGAATGTAAAACTCTGCTATGAGAATCTCTTCCCATAGTTAACTGCCTTCATATGTCCACTGTTTTCTGTACCGTACACTTAAATTTAAACCATTCACACTTGTACTTCAATCTGTATATTTAAAATCTACCTTTATATATCCTCTTATATATTCTCCAAGTCCCTCTCCCCAAAATTTGGCTGTAAAATGAATTTAAAAAATGCTGCACTCAGTCAAATAGCAATGGTGGAGACAGGAAAGTTGGGTTAGTGTTTCAAACATCTGACCCACAAGGATCGTAAACATGCATTAAGCCTTTTGTGCTGTCTCTATAGTGGTTTCCCGACTTGCTAAATTCTTCCAGTAATGCCTGCCTTAGCTCTCACAGCACCCTAGATTTTCAACATCTGCAGTATTTTGCTTTCTGTTCAGTTCCTCCTGCCCTAGCCTCTTACAAAGCAGTCTGTCTATTATTATGCCCATTATCCCTTTCACTCTTATGATTACCACTTTTAGTCACTTCTTCCCACAGTTCTGGTATTACCTCCCTACCCCACTTCTTCAAACATCGAATTTTACTGCTATCTGTAACTTCTTTGACTTGACGCTATATTTTTCAGAACGTCCCTTTAAGAAGCTTCTTGGGATCTTTTACATTCAAGCTGCCACCTAAATGCAAGCTTTTGTGTTGCTTTTGGAGAAGATTAGTAAATGGATTTACAGAAGTAGTGTGCTGATCTTGAGTAAATTGCATAATTTTAATTCTACAATTGTCTGGATAGACAGAGTTTTACTAAACCTACTTGTTTAACCTGCTGGATGGAGAAGGGTGCTTTACATTTAGGGTGTGCCTCTAGCCATTTCTCAAAGATAATATGTATAATTAAGTGCACCTGGTAATGACCTCACTACCCCAGAGATACTTGATTCATTTTCATGTATTGATTGCTCGGCGAAGTTTTGTTACTGAGAACTCAGATCCCCTTTACAGCTAACTTGTCCTTGATAATAGCAGAGTGAAGTGTAGCATCCTGTTTGGGTGTGACCCCTGACCTGTGCAGGATTGGTGATGTAAGGAACCTCCCAATGACCTGTTTAAAGAGTAGTGTTGCGTGATACAAGTGGTGGTTGATACTGCGCGAGTTATACTCGTTTTTCACTTCGTGATTATCCCTTGCTTTTTTTGTTTATGATTTTCCTGTACTGCTTGTAAACAAAGCTTTTCATTATATTTTGGTACACGTTACAATAAGTAAATCAATTGATCAATCCCTCTCCTCGGAAACTGTCTGAAGTTTAATCAGATTTTTGTCTTTGACCTCGAAGTAAATTTCTGATTCTCTGTCTTGAGTAACGTCACTTGACTCTTCCCTCCCTCAGCTCATTTGCTGCTGAAATTTTCAACCGTGCTTTTTCTTACCTATAGCATTGGCTATTTATTGCACAGCCAGCCACTGTGTGCATTCTATCCACCATAAATTTGAGGTTGTCCAAAAATCTGCTGCCCATGTCAAAAACTTGCATCATGTCCTGAAGTAGATAAATTGGACACGATGATGCTACCTTGATTCTTTCTCCACAGATACTGCGAGAACTGCTGACTTTCTCCAACATCTTTTCTTTTTATTCCAGATCACCTACACCTGCTTTATTTCACTTTTATTGTTGCACCAAGTCTCCTTTACTCACTGGTTACTTTGCTTACTTTCTGTGTGTATTTCTTCAGCCACATAATCTTCTCTTCCTTGATTTCTATACTTCTTGTCACTTGAATTATGCCATAGCTGATGGCCACTGCTTCAGCTACCTGTTCCTTAAGCTCTGAATATCCTCCTAAAACTTCTCCACTTGAACCTGTCATTCCTCCTTCAAATATACTTCTTACAATGTCCTTCTTCAATTGAGCTTTTGTCTTGTTAAAGTTGGCTCTATAAAGCTCTGCGAAGCACCCTGGGTTATTTAATTATGTAAATTGTGCTTTCGAAATGCAAGCTTTCTTCAAGTTTGGATCCAAAAGAACTGTGAGATTATTGACAAACTTGCTGAGTAATTAGGTTTTTTGAGCTACTGCTGCCCAGGCAAATGCAAACAATTTGTCACATGCCTTCCTTGTAGTTGGTGGAAATGTTTGAGGAGTCAAGAATTGAGTCTCTTGCTACAGTAGCTGATCTCTGATAGGTCTGGTTCAGTTATGTTTCTTGCCAATTGTGACTCCCAGAATGTTGTTAAGGGATTCAAAAATGCTAATACTATTCAATTTCAAAGATAAGTGTGTGGAAAGGTCACTTCCCAGCTTGCTTGTTGCGCATGTTACCTAATTGTCAGGTTAAATCTGAATATTGTCCAAGTTTTGTTGCATGTTTCTCCATCATTGCAGGAGTTATGCCTGGAAGTAAATATTGCAGTAATCAATATAAGTCTCTTGATTTGTCTGAAGGCAGGCAGGGAAGGTGATCTGGCCAGCAGTTGACTTCAGTTTTTCTAGGTCTCCATAGGCGACACTTGATCAAATGCTCCTTTGGCATCGAGACTGATCACTGTCACCTTATCTGTGGCATCTATATTTGGTGTGATAACTGGCTAGATTTGATATATCCTGTTTGTGATAGGACCTAATTTGGGAGGTTTTCTCAGAGGCCAGTTCTGGAACATAAGTCCTAAGTATAGTTGTGATTCTGTTGAGGCTCGCATGCATTGAAGTGTCTGATGCTCTTAACACTTAAATCTCCTGACAGCTTCACACGTGAAGTCCAGGTATCATTCTTGCAAATCTATGTTGCACTGCCTGCAAGGCCAGAATATCCTTCCTATGGAATCTGGAATTAAGAATCTACTGAAGACCATGAAACCATTGTGGATTATCGGAAAATCAGTAATACCCCACAGGGAAGGAAATCTGTTATCCCCACCTGGCCTGGCCTACGTGAAACTCCGGAGACACAGCAGTGTGGTTGACTCTCAATTGCCCTCTGAAATGGCCTAACAAGCCACTCAATTGTATCAGTCGCTACGAAGTCTCAACAAAGAAATAAAAGGAAATTCTATTCTAAGAAATGGAACCAGTCAGACAACCTAGCATGAACCTAGGCATTGGAATAGACAACAGGAGAAACAGCCCTGTTGACCCTACAAAGTTCTCCTTACTAACATCGGGGGGCAAATGCCAAAATTAGGAGAGCTATCTCAGAGTAGTCAAGCAACAGCATGACATAATCATATTTACAGAATAATACCCGACAGAAGATGTCCCAGACACCACCAGCACCTTACCTTTTATATATACTGTCCCACCAGTAGGATAGATCCAGCAGAAATCCAGACTGCAATAAAGTAATGAAAATTGGTTAATTACACATGGAAGGCTGGATTATATGCTGAAAGTGAGCTTTGTGCAACACAATTTAGATCTCAGGAGCTAGTGCACCTCTATTTGGCTGTCTTACTGTACTTTATTATTTCAGGCAGGGGTTCTTTAATTTGTATGAAGCAGTACCGATGCCTGTCTCCACAATGAAAATGCTATCAAAGCAACAAATAGAGAGGTGAACAATATCGGGAAATGATCATTTTCTCACCTTATAACATATACAATATTAAACATTTGAAACAGATCAGTACAGTCCAACTCTATAGGCACTATGTTAAAGCTGTGAAATATATTTAGTCAGGCCACATCTTTAGTACTACATTCAGAACTGATCACTATAGGATAATGGAAACATGCAAACTGTGGAATAAATACAACAGGGCAGCAAGACAAATTTCTCGTGGTAGAGCTGATTTACAAAAAAAAATAGAATGATATGCATACTTCGGCCTCAAGACAGTTCGATTTATTCCAGGAAGCAGCTAGAGACACTGGATACTGAAAAGGCTGTGAGCCCTGACAACATTCCAACGATTGTATTGAACCTTATGCTCCAGAACTTGCTACACCCCTAGCCAAGCTGTTTCAGTACAGTTGCAACACCAGCATTTACCCAACAATGTGGTAAGTTGCCCAGATATATTCTGTATACAAAAAGCAGGACAAATCCAACCTAGCCAATTATCATCCATCAGTCAACTTTTGATCATCAGTAAAGTCATGGAAGGTGTTAGCTACAGTGCTTTCAAGCAGGACCTGCTCAGCAGTAATCTGCTCATTGACACTCAGTTTGGGTTCCACCAGGGCCACTTCACTCCTGATCTCCTTTCAGCCTTGGTTCAAACATGGATAAAAGAGATGAATTCCAGAGGTGAGTTGAAAGTAATAGCCCATGACATCAAGGCTGCATTCAACCAAGCATAGCATCAAGGAGCCCTAGCGAAATTGGAATCAGCAGGTATCAGGTGAAAACTCTCTGCTGGTTGGAGTCATACCTGGCACATAGGCAAATGAACATCTCTGCAGGAGTTCCTCGGTAACCAATGAATACACAATGCGCAGCACCATTCATTGCTCCTCAGATACCGAAGCAACCCATGTTCAAATGCAACAAAATCTGGATAATATCCGTGTTTAAGCTGACAAGTGGAAGTAACATTTATGCCAGGCAATGACCATTTCCAATAAGAGATAATCTAATCACCAGGCCTTGACATTCAAAGGCGTGACCATCACTGAATCCCCAACTGGGGGTTTACCATTGACCAGAAACTCAATTAGACTTGTCACAAAAACACAGTGGCTCCAAGCGAAGGTCAGTGGTTAGGAATACAGCAGTGAGTAATTTATCTCTTGACTTCCTAAAGCCTGTCCACCAAATACAAGGCACAAACCAGGAGTATGATAGCACGGTGACACAGTAGTTAGCACTGCTGGCTCACCGGGGACCCAGATTCGATTCTAGCCTTGGACAACTGTCTGTGTGGAGTTTGTACATTCTCCCTGTGCCTGTATGGGTTTGCCCATAGTGTCTAGGGTCGGAAATGCAGGGATAGGATGAGATGCTCTTTAGAGGGTCAGTGTGGACTCAAAGGGCTGAATGGCCTGCTTCCACACTAGAGGCATTCTTTTGATTCCATGATTTCTTCACTTGCCTGCATAGTTGCAACTCTAACCATGCTCAATAAGCTTGATGCCATCTAAGACAAAGCAACCCACTTGACTGGCACCCACAAATATCCTCTCACTCCACTACCAAAGCTTAATAGCAACAGTGTGTACTGTTTACAAGATGCACTGCAGAAATTTACCAAATGTCCTTGGAGAACAACCCACTTCCAAACTCATGACCACTTCCATCTAGAAAGACAAGGACAACAGATACAAAGGAATGTGTCCACCTATAAATTCCCTGACAAGCCATTCACTACCCTGACTTGGAAATATATCACAGTTCCTCCACTGTCGCAGGGGCAAAATCTTGGAATTCTCTCCATGAGGGGATTATGGGTCAACCTATAGCATGTGGATAGCATCAGTTTCACCACCACCTTGTCAAGGGCAAATAGAGGTGGGCAATAAATGCTGGCCAGTCAGCAATGTCCATATCTCATAAGTGAATAGAAAAACATACAATTCAGCTGCTGCTGGTAGCCCACATTGACATATTGATGCTCACTTTTGAACTTGCATATCTGTTCCAAATCTATCCAGTTTAGTATGCTGATAGTGCCACTCAGGATGATGGAAGGGTGTCCACAGTGCGAAGGTGTGGCTTCATCCCCAAAACAAAGCGATGTTGTTACTCTTACCAATGCTATAACCAACAGATGCATCTGTAACATATAGATTGGTGAGGATTAGATCACTGAGATTTTTTTTTCCTTGTCTGCTATTGCATGAACTATCACAGGTCATGGCTAGCAGTTATATAATTAAGGAGTCTGCCAGTAATGTGCTGTTGAGCCACTGGTAGTCTTGAATATTGAATTCCCTCCACCAGATTATAGCATGTGTCCTTGCTAAGGTCATGCTCACCATGAGGACTGTTTGATCAGGTATGGAATAGTGATCAGTCACAATCAGCAGGAGGTTTTCAAGTCAGGTTTTCATCTGATAGTATGAGACTTTATTGGGCCTGGAATCAGTATCAAAGGCTCTCTATACTTGCTCTGGACCATACATTACTGTATTTCATTCTGCTGGGTTTTTCTTGCTGCCGTGAGGGGACATTGCCCTATGAAGCACTGCCTCAAAAGGCAGTAGATGCAGGATCTTTAAAGGTCTTTTAAAACAGAGGTAGGTAGGTTCTTAATTATCAAGGGGATGAATGATTAGTGAGAACACAGGGAACACAGAGAGTTGAGGTTAAAATCAGATCAACCATGACCTTATTGAATGATGGAGCAGGCTTGAAGGATCATATGGCCTATTGTTATTTCTTCTTTGTATGATCATATATATATTCATATGACATACTCAGGGACCGTAGAGAATACTTTGATTAACTCAGATGAGGACAGGAATAAAAAGGGATTGACTATTGACTATATAACTGTTGTGGTGAATGGAGATTCAAAAGTGTCATTGAATTATATGATGCAAAAGGTGGCATTTCAGCCCATTTGTACCTGCACTTTAAAAAGAGGTATTCAATTTTTCCCACTACCTTTTTTGCCCAACTCCCTTGCTTTTTCCTCATAGACCAATGAAATTTTTCCATTTTGGAAATTCTTCTTGAATCTTTTTCCAGAGGCAATTAGTTACAAACCATCATAGTTCACTGGGTAATAATTTTTCTATTGAACTTTTGGTTTTGCCACTCTCCTCAATTCTGTATCCTCTGGTCACTTGTCTTTCTGCCAGTGGAAGTTGTCTTTGTATAGTTACCCTTCATGAACACCTGTCAAAAATTACACCTTAATCATTTTGGCTGTAAAACATTCCCAATTTCTGATGTCTCGCCATATAACTGAAGTCCTGCTTTCCTGGCACTATTCTTATAATTGAGACTAGGTGACTTGAAAATTTCAAAATGTAAGATTGATGTATTTTTTTGCGAGGTCAGGGTACTGAAAGATACTGGAATTGAGACTGGTAAATGAAGTGAAGGGATAGATCAGCCATAATCTAAGTGAATACAAAACAGCCTCGAGGAAATTCGTGGGCTTTTTATTCATGGCTACAAAATGACCATTGACTTTCTTGAAGGCACATTGATGTCAGAAGAACGAATGGGAAAAGGGACATAGTACATCATACTCTGGTGAGAAGGACTGTAGGTTCACCAAAGTGACATATGGTTGGTTTTCACTCCAGTGAGTGGAGGAGCTGATGCATATAGCTCCTGTGCTTTATTTGAATCATGGAGTATTTGGGCAGCAAAAGTGATTTAACCGGTTGGGGTAATGATCTTATTCTACACTGTGACTTTTATTTCTTTTAGTTTTTGAGATATTTAACATTACTGGCCATGAAATTTTGATGCTGTAGCAAAAATTTACAAATGCCAACAATTCAACAATTCATACATTGTAAACATGGCAAATGTGCTGTGACATGATGAGTTTCTGGCACTATTGAGATGTTTTGTTAATTCTAACTCGCCGTCAATTTTCTCCACTGGAAAATGTTCTGTAAAACATATTTCTCAAGTGTTTACTATAGTGTTTATTTGAACCTCAGATCTTTCAACAATGGAAGAACAGTAATTCAAGCGTAGAACATAGAACAATACAGCACAGTACAGGCCCTTTGGCCCATGATGTTGTGCTGACCGATTATCCTACTAAGATCAATCTACACTGCATACCTTACATTTTACTATCCTCCATGTGTCTATCCAAGAGTTACTTAAAAGTCTCTAAAGTATCTGAATCCACTACCACTGCTGGCAGTGCATTCCATACCCCCACCACTCTCTGTGTGAAGAACCTACCTCTGACATCTCTCCTATACCTTCCTCCAATCACCTTAAAATTATGCCCGCTCATAATAGTCAATTCCTCACTTGGCATTACCTGAGAAGTGAAATTTTAGATGAAATAAAGTTAAACAAATCAGATCTTCCTGTTGCATCCAACATTGTTATTAGGTTGTATGGGACTTTGCTCAGCAGAAGTAAAGATTAAAACATCATACCCTGTAAATTGAAATACTTTACATTGATAAATTGTTCTATTTGAAAATGAAGCAACTTTTATAATAAAAAAGCTTTTGAAATTTAAAAGATACGTGGAGACCTTTCAACTTACCATTGTCTGTCCTGCCTTCTGAACTTCTGGCTTGCTGCCTCTCCTGCTTCCCGATCCTCTTGGCAGTCTCTTGTTGCCTTTCTTCAACTGTTGATATGATCAGCAAGAGGCAGGGCAATACCAAAATGGTGATCGTGATCCTATCAGGCTTGGTCCAAACTGTTAAAATAAAGTGGCTGATGGTAAATGGGTATATACTTTTATTCTTAATTGACTGATATTAACACAAAATGAGCATCTTATTGTGGTCTGTCGACTTGTTGCTTGTTTTGTACTTCCAAACAAGATCAATTTATACTTGTCATCTGTGATTTAAAAACGACTCAAAATATTTAATGAACATATTCTTCCAGTTAAAACCACAGTATAGCATAGGAGGAGGCAATGTAATCCACCATACCTTTGCCACCTCTTGGGAAGAGATATTAAATTATCTTGGTTTCACTGTTCTTTACCCATACCCTGATAAGTTATTTTTCCCTTCTCACATCTTCATGTAATTCTCTTTTATTATCAAATCTGCTTTGACTACCCTTTTAGGCTCTGTATTCCAGATCATAACCACTTGCATCTAATGTCCATAAATATGGAGCTGGAAAAACACAGCAGGTTACACAGCACCGGAGGAGCAGAAACATCAATATTTCGGGTCGAAACCCTTCGTCAGGAATCCTTTGACCCGAAACATTGACTTCCCTGCACCTCGGATGCTGTCTGACATGCTGTGCTTTTCTAGCTCCTCACCTATTGACTCTGGCTTCCAGTATCTGCAGCCCTTACTGTCTCTAAACTACTTGCACGTAAGCAGTTTTTACATTTTTCCTATGTTTTGCCCATCAACTTAACTATGTCTCCTCATTATTCATCATTCTGCAACTGAAAACAGTTCCTGCTTAGTAGCTCGATCAAAATCTTTCGTTTCTTTGAAGAGCTGCATCAGATCTCGCCTTATGCGTGAAGGAGAATAACTCTGGCTCCTCTAATCCCTCACAACTGAAATCCTTCATCCTAGGTTACATTCTAGTAAATATTCTGTGCATCGTGATATTCCTCCTAAAGTAGGCGCTTAGTGTTGACCACACATGCTGCAGTTGAGGCAGAAACGAGATTTCTGTGCTTCTAATTTTATTGTCAATGTGATAACTATGCTGTTACCCTACTCATATAATTGTCTGCACACACTGCTGTCTGCCTGCATCCTCCTGATTTTTGTTAGTACTTTTATTTTTGTTTGTAATACAGACAATCTTTAAGCTTTGAATTATCTTTAACATGCATCAATGAGAGTACTGAGTCCAAAATTGCCTTCTGGGCTCACCACTTAACACTTGGTTCCAGTTTGGAAATCCACCGCTGTCTGATCTCTGCCCATCAGCCAATTTCTTATCCTTGTGATGGATACTCCTTTAATCCATGGGCTACTTTATCATTGATAATTGGAACTGCAGATGCTGGAGAATCCAAGATAATAAAATGTGAGGCTGGAGGAACACAGCAGGCCCAGCAGCATCTCAGGAGCACAAAAGCTGACATTTCGGGCCTAGACCCTTCATCAGAGAGAGGGATGGGGTGAGGGTTCTGGAATAAATAGGGATGCAGGGGGGGGGGGGGGGCGCGGACCGAAGATGGAGAGAAAAGATAGGTGGAGAGGAGAGTATAGGTGGGGAGGGGATAGGTCAGTCCAGGGAAGATGGACAGGTCAAGGAGGTGGGATGAGGTTAGTAGGTAGGAGATGGAGGTGCGGCTTGGGGTGGGAGGAAGGGATGGGTGAGAGGAAGAACAGGTTAGGGAGGCAGAGACAGGTTGGACTGGTTTTGGGATGCAGTGGGTGGAGGGGAAGAGCTGGGCTGATTGTGTGGTGCAGTGGGGGGAGGGGATGAACTGGGCTGGTTTTAGGATGCGGTGGGGGAAGGGGAGATTTTGAAGCTGGTGAAGTCCACATTGATACCATTGGGTTGCAGGGTTCCCAAGCGGAATGTGAGTTGCTGTTCCTGCAACCTTCGGGTGGCATCATTGTGGCAGTGCAGGAGGCCCATGATGGACATGTCATCTAAAGAATGTGAAGGGGAGTGGAAATGGTTTGTGACTGGGAGGTGCAGTTGTTTATTGCGAACCGAGCGGAGGTGTTCTGCAAAGCGGTCCCCAAGCCTCCGCTTGGTTTCCCCAATGTAGAGGAAGCCACACCGGGTACAATGGATGCAGTATACCACATTGGCAGATGTGCAGGTGAACCTCTGCTTAATATGGAAAGTCATCTTGCGGCCTGGGATAGGGGTGAGGGAGGAGGTGTGGGGGCAAGTGTAGTATTTATCATAATGTTTTTGGAAGTAATTATATGCAATACTGACTGTGCAACCTCATCAATGTTCTGTTGCTGGAAGAGCTCAATCAAATTGGTCAAATATGATTTTCCTTTGAAAATCCTGCTGTCTTTCATTTACTAAAACACATTTTTATGACTACCAATTAATTTTGTCCCAGACTAAGTTCTTTTATCACCTTTGGGTCGATTTTCCTGTAAATGTTGGGCTTATATACATTTTCATCTTTTTTAGCAGAGTTGTAACATTTGCAATGCAGTTTGGAAGGTGGCAGCCAGGACGACTGCAACTTCTATCCTTACTTCTCTCAGCAACCTAGGATGCATCCCATGAAGAGTTGATGGAAGCCCTCATTATTTTTTTGCTGCCATTCTTTAAGTATTCCATTATTTAGCATGACCAATTTTCTCTACTGTCTTTTCCTTTATTGTAGTATTGGTAGCAACCATTTTTTTAGTGACACCAGGTGAAAAGTACTCATTTTGTGTTTCACCCATGGCCTCTGCCCTTTTGTTGCTTAATTGACATCACTTTTCTTTTGTCTAGCCTTTTACAATCTACACATTTCCAAGGGACAATTGGGTTACTCTTTATGTTACGTATAAATCAATTCTCGTGAATTCTTGTCCCCTCTTTTTTTAATTCTCTGCTGTAGCTTTTGTATTCAACTTGAAAAGTCCGGTTTGTCATGAGCTTTCTTCTTCTACTTCATCATAACCTCTACATCTTTCGTCATCTAGCTTTATCTCTCATGGGAGTATAGATGGTCTTCTTTTTGAAGGCATTCACATACTCATTTACTGTTTTACCTGTCAATCTTTGATACTGATTCACCACAGTTCCTGTTTTGTCCCTAGCTAACTTTTCTTTCCAAGCATAGTTTTAATCCCATGGGTTTCACTTTTTCTGACCATTCTGTTTTGATGCTTCATTGTGCTGCTTTTCAAAGTGCATATTGCCAATCACACTACCATCCTCCACTGTCTTCTGCTATTCATCAAAGAGCTGAATCAACTGATGAAAGAAATTCAAAGCCAGTTAAGATCCAAAGCCAGGCATTTTTAGAATGTATTCCATTGATGCAATGTTCCAGTCTTCTGTAAAATATTGTAAATTTGTTAAGTGAAGAAATTTCTCACTACCTAATGCTTGTTATCTGACTGATTCTGTTATATAGTTGCTGAGTTAACGGCAACTAGTCTTCTATTCTCTGTTTAACATTTCATTTAGTTGAGTTATTCTGCAAGGGCCTAGGGTCCTGCCTAATCAGTTTGTTCTGATTTCTTCCATGCATTCACAAGTTGCATCTTTTGCTTGGTGCTTTGCATTTCAAATTCATTCTCTGAAGATGTGAGAATATAGACACCATCTGCTACATCTAGTTTCAGCTTTTCTGTGAATTCTGTTAATAGGTGAATTTCATTCAAGTGAGATCAGACAGTATAATTTTACTTAACTAACATCTATTGCTGTCAGAATCTCATTTTACTCTTATCTGCATATATGCTTTGGAGAACAATGTCTTAATTAGTTTTGACAAATACTTAAAAAGTCTCCTGGGCAGATAGAATTTAGCCACTCTCTCATGCACCGTTATGCATTGCTGTAGTTTTCACTTTTGCCTTCCTTGTTGCTATTCTGCTACTTGAGTTCTTTCAAAAAATGTGTGAATTTTAGCCTAAACTATAATTTTGTAAAACTGCAGACTTCGGAGGAAATTTATAGGTCATGGTAAGAATAGGACAATCTCAAAGTAGATACAAAATTGGCAGAGTGAAAGGAAACACACATTTCAAGTACTTTTTAAAGATTGTAAGGTTTTCTGCCTCAACTGCCTTCCCAGGCAATACATCTTAGATTCCCACCACCCTTGGGGTGAAATTGTTTTTCCTTAATCCCCTTCTGAACCTTCTGCCTTTTGCCTTTAAAATTATGCTCCCTTATTATTGTTCCTTCCCTAAGGGGAACTATTGCTTTCTAACAACTCTAGTGTCCATGCCCCTCAATCTTACAAACCTCAGTCAGGCCCCTTCTCAGCTTTCCCAGCTCTAAAGAAAACGTCTAGAACTTATCCAGCCTCTCCTCATAGCCAAACTGCTGCTTTCACTAGTAATACCACTGGGGCAGGCACAATGGGCTGAGTGGCTTCCTTCTGTGCCAGGACAATTTGACAATTGTATGAATTTTTCAGCTACCTGGATAGCACATTAGCCATGCCTGGTAATTTATTTGTTTCTACTGTGCTTTTCACTAGATAGACTTCTGTTTTAATTTGATTTCCTGGAGCACTGAGTTTTGGTCATCAGAATTATATTACTGTGCTGGCTGACAAGGTAACACTCAGCTGATGTGATTCTGCTGTACAGCTTGGTTTGTTCAAATTTTACCATAATTATTTTGATCTTCTAGCCCATCACAACTCTGCTTTACATCTTATTTCAGTCCTAGATTTGTTCCTACAGTGTAGTATTCTGGCCTTGGACTGGAGGTTTTAGTGTATTGCGCCACTTTTGGTCTACTTGTTTCCCAGGCTAGTTGACTCCATTCTTTTTTTAAAAAAAACTCCTTTGTCATCCTTCCCTTACTTAGTTGGAATTGGCTTTTCCAGTATCCTGTGTGTGTTTGGTGGTCATTTGGAAAGAGGATGACGTGTTCATGGCAAGAACCTGCACCTGGAGTCTGTTAACATGGGGAGGCTATTGCAGTACAGCTTCCACGAGGGCGTGGCTGAACAGAAAACACTCACTGCATCAGCACATTGGTGGGATTTGCAGGTTGGTAATCAAGTTTTGGCTTTGTTAAAATGCATTTTCTATTGCCATCAAGTCTTGAGTGGTTACCTGACTGAAGGTTCTGCACCAGAGATAGGGATGCTACCACTGTGCCACAAGATCTCCCTCCTATGTCGTGTGCACCCCTCACAACCTACAACCATTCCTCAATCCATTGTCGCATTTCCACTGATCCTGTGAATTGACCTTTCACCCTTCAAATGGGCTTTGCTGATCTTGGTCATTGGTTTTGCTCTCAAAGCTCCAACTGCTGTATGTTGCTAATCAGAGGTGACTACTCTTTTAATAAAAGCAAGATGCTGCAGATACTGGAAATTGGAAACAAATACAGAAAATGTTTTACAAACTCAGCGGATCTGGCAGTATCTGTGGAGAGAAAAACAGAGTTAATATCTCGAGTCTTCAGAACTAGAGCAAGTTGAACTTTGCTGAGGGAAGACTACTGTCATATTTCTGTTTTTGGAGGACTGATAGTTGTTTGTATTTCATGGAGTGCAGTAGGATTCCTATGGAGTTGTCATGAGAGTACTGTGGAAGACTGAGACTTCAGTTACATGGTAGCAACAAAGAGTTGGAGTATTTTCTTAAATTAGAGAAAGTTAAGGGGATGTTAGAGCTGATAAAATCCTGAATGTTTTTATTAGAGCAAATAAAGATGCACAGTTTCCGGTGGTAGGAAGGTTTATAACAAACAGTTCATGGATTTAAGGTGGTTTATGAAAGGAATAGATGTGTCATAAGGGCACATTTTATTTTCCATAGAGAAGTATGATCTGAATGGATGGTGGGAGCAGATTCAGCAGTAATATTCAAAAATGAATTTAATAAATACTGGCAACAGATACATTTATAAGGATATGGGAAAAGTGCTAGGTATTAGGATTAATTGGATAACCCTAGCACTAAACTAGCATAGGCTTGATGGGCCAGAGCTTCCTTCTGTGCTGGATGACTCTGGTGAGAGAAACTTAGGCTGGAATGTAATCTGGCAAAGTGTTTCTTTGTAACACGATGGGTGCAATAGTAGAATTAAATACCAACCATTGAGGAAGAACACTGACAGAGGTTCACTGCAGGTGAAACCATTTCTGCAGTGTCACAAGCATCATGCAACTTTGAAAGAGATATGAAGGACTGTTGATGCTGGAGTCAGAGATTTGGAACTTTGTAACTTTGTTTTTAGCTAATAAATTCCTCCGGTCTGAGTTTCAGGGCCTGAACATTGTTGAAAAATGACTAAGGATTATTTTATAATCTCCATTGGCCATCTGGAAAGTTATAGCTTTAGTTTGGCTCTCCCTTGCAAAGGGGGAATAATACATTTCAAATTCCTGTGTTAGCAGCCTGCTTGTCAAATGTGCACATGTGTTAAGACAAAAAACTGAGAGATGGATTGAATTGGACTGACTATCCCAGTTCCTGCCTGCTGGTATCAGATCTATATTCACAACTGAAGGATGGTGATATTACAATTTACTGGATTGCTGCTTATACTCCATAAGTAAGAGATAAAGTTCATGATTAATGAAGAAAATTTGGGAGCACTACGGACTTTTGGAGTAAATTGAAATCCATAAGCTCAGGTAATGCCTCTGTACATCGAGTAATTTTTTACACCTTTCTCCGAACTCTGCTGATTGGTTTTACTCAGCATCTTTGTGTATGAAATTTCTAATCATTATGAAGTGAGAGGAGGACAAGAAAAACAAAATCCAATAATGTAACAGTTAGTTGCAAAAATACAAGAAATAGGAACAATTGCCATTCAGCATATTTCTGAGAAAAATAAAAACACTGGCTGTCAAGCCCTATCAGAGATAGTAAGAACTGCCAGTGCTGGAGTCAGAGATAACAGTGTGGAGCTGGAGGAGCACAACAGGCCAGGCAGCATCCGACGAGCAGGAAAGTTGACGTTTTGGGTCAGACCCTTCTTCAGAAACGAAGGGTTTCTGAAGAAGAGTCCTGACCCGAAACATCGACTTGCTTGCTCGTCTGATGCCCCTGGTCAGCTGTGCTCCTCCAGCTCCACACTGTGTTATCTCTGACTCCAGCATCTGCAGTTCTTATTATCTGTGATTGAGTTATAACCCCAGTGCGAAGCCTCTTCTAGGGATGCCCACCTTGAAGAAATTATCCTCCTCCCTTCGGAAAGACCTCAGCCCATTTCTGAAGAAGGGTCCTGACTAGAAATTGTGATCAGAGATAATGGGAACTGCAGATGCTGGAGAATCCAAGATAACAAAGTGTGAGGCTGGATGAACACAGGAGGCCAAGCAGCATTTCCTAAGCCCCATCCTATCCAGCCCCACACTTTCTTTTCCCAACCAGAAATGTCAGCTTTCCTACTCCTCTGATGCTGCCTGGCCAGATGTGCTCCTCCAGCTCCACGCTGTGTTTTCACTATCAAGCCCTTTTATTTTCTTTCTTCATTCACGGAATGAGGGTGTCACTGGTTAGGCAGCATTTATTGCCCAGAGGGTCGTTATGAGTCACCCACATTGCTATGGATCATGAGTCACATGTAGGCCAGGCCCGGTAAAGATGGCAGTTTTGTTCCTTAAAAGACACTAACGAACCAAATGGGTGTGGATTAAAGTATAAAAGGGAGATAATGGGTCACAAAAGACCCAAAACAAAACAAGGTTGTGGGTGGGGTGAATGTGAGAAGAATAGAGAATAGACATAATGCAGTCTGTGAAGTTTCGGAATTCTGTCTTGAGACCTCAATGCCTAAGCAGAAAATTAAGTGTCCTTTCTTGAAGTGATAATGGGAACTGCAGATGCTGGAGAATCCAAGATAATAACATGTGAGGCTGGATGAACACAGCATGCCCAGCAGCATCTCAGGAGCACAAAAGCTGATGTTTCGGGCCGACACCCTTCATCAGAGAGGGGGATGGGTGAGGGTTCTGGAATAAATAGGGAGAGAGGGGGAGGCGGACCGAAGATGGAGAGAAAAGAAGATAGGTGGGGAGGAAGGGGGGGGGGGATAGGTCAGTCTAGGGAAGACGGACAGGTCAAGGAGGTGGGATGAGGTTAGTAGGTAGGAGATGGAGGTGCGGCTTGGGGTGGGAGGAAGGGATGGGTGAGAGGAAGAACAGGTTAGGGAGGCAGAGACAGGTTGGACTGGTTTTGGGATGCAGTGGGTGGAGCGGAAGAGCTGGGCTGGTTGTGTGGTGCAGTGGGGGGAGGGGAAGAGCTGGGCTGGTTCAGAGATGCGGTGGGGGAAGGGGAGATTTTGAAGCTGGTGAAGTCCACATTGATGCCATTGGGCTGCAGGGTTCCCAAGCGGAATATGAGTTGCTATTCCTGCAACCTTCGGGTGGCATCATTGTGGCACTGCAGGAGGCCCATGATGGAGAGAGATAATGGGAACTGCAGATGCTGGAGAATTCCAAGATAATAAAATGTGAGGCTGGATGAACACAGCAGGCCAAGCAGCATCTCAGGAGCACAAAAGCTGACGTTTCGGGCCTAGACCCTTCATCAGAGAGGGGGATGGGTAGAGGGAACTGGAATAAATAGGGAGAGAGGGGGAGGCGGACCGAAGATGGGGAGAAAAGAAGATAGGTGGAGAGAGTATAGGTAGGGAGGGGATAGGTCAGTCCAGGGAAGACGGACAGGTCAAGGAGGTGGGATGAGGTTAGTAGGTAGATGGGGGTGCGGCTTGGGGTGGGAGCAAGGGATGGGTGAGAGGAAGAACCAGTTAGGGAGGCAGAGACAGGTTGGACTGGTTTTGGGATGCAGTGGGTGGGGGGGAAGAGCTGGGCTGGTTGTGTGGTGCAGTGGGGGGAGGGGACGAACTGGGTTGGTTTAGGGATGCAGTAGGGGAAGGGCGGACTTTGAAACTGGTGAAGTCCACATTGATACCATTAGGCTGCAGGCTTCCCAGGCGGAATATGAGTTGCTGTTCCTGCAACCTTCGGGTGGCATCATTGTGGCAGTGCAGGACGCCCATGATGGACATGTCATCTAGAGAATGGGAGGGGGAGTGGAAATGGTTTGCGACTGGGAGGTGCAGTTGTTTGTTGCGAACTGAGCGGAGGTGTTCTGCAAAGCGGTCCCCAAGCCTCCGCTTGGTTTCCCCAATGTAGAGGAAGCCGCACCGGGTACAGTGGATGCAGTATACCACATTGGCAGATGTGCAGGTGAACCTCTGCTTAATGTGGAATGTCATCTTGGGGCCTGGGATAGGGGTGAGGGACGAGGTGTGGGGGCAAGTGTAGCATTTCCTGCGGTTGCAGGGGAAGGTGCCGGGTGTGGTGGGGTTGGAGGGCAGTGTGGAGCGAACAAGGGAGTTACGGAGAGTGTGGTCTCTCCGGAAAGCAGACAGGGGTGGGGATGGAAAAATGTCTTGGGTGGTGGGGTCGGATTGTAAATGGCGGAAGTGTCGGAGGATGATGCGTTGTATCCGGAGGTTGGTAGGGTGGTGTGTGAGAACGAGGGGGATCCTCTTTGGGCGGTTGTGGGGGGGGTGGTGTGTGAGGGATGTGTTGCGGGAAATACGGGAGACGCGGTCAAGGGCGTTCTCGATCACTGTGGGGGGAGAGTTGCGGTCCTTGAAGAACTTGGACATCTGGGATGTGCGGGAGTGGAATGTCTTATCGTGGGAGCAGATGCGGTGGAGGCGGAGGAATTGGGAATAGGGGATGGAATTTTTGCAGGATGTTGGGTGGGAGGAGGTGTATTCTAGGTAGCTGTGGGAGTCGGTGGGCTTGAAATGGACATCAGTTACAAGCTGGTTGCCTGAGATTGAGACTGAGAGGTCCAGGAAGGTGAGGGATGTACTGGAGATGGCCCAGGTGAACTGAAGGTTGGGGTGGAAGTTGTTGGTGAAGTGGATGAACTGTTCGAGCTCCTCTGGGGAGCAAGCGGCGGCGCCGATACAGTCATCAATGTACCGTAGGAAGAGGTGGGGTTTGGGGCCTGTGTAGGTGCAGAAGAGGGACTGTTCCACGTAACCTACCAAGAGGCAGGCATAGCTGGGGCCCAAGCGGGTGCCCATGGCCACCCCCTTAATCTGTAGGAAGTGGGAATGCCCATGATGGACATGTCATCTAAAGAATGTGAAGGGGAGTGGAAATGGTTTGCGACTGGGAGGTGCAGTTGCTTATTGCGAACTGAGTGGAGGTGTTCTGCAAAGCAGTCCCCAAGCCTCCGCTTGGTTTCCCCAATGTAGAGGAAGCCACACCGGGTACAATGGATGCAGTATACCACATTGGGAGATGTGCAGGTGAGCCTCTGCTTAATATGGAAAGTCATCTTGGGGCCTGGGATAGGGGTGAGGGAGGAGGTGTGGGGACAAGTGTAGCATTTCCTGCGCTTGCAGGGGAAAGTGCTGGGTGTGGTGGGGTTGGAGGGCAGTTTGGAGCGAACAAGGGAATCACGGAGAGAGTGGTCTCTCTGGAAAGCAGACAAGGGTGGGGATGGAAAAATGTCTTGGCTGGTGGGATCGGATTGTAGATGGCGGAAGTGTCGGAGGATGATGCCTAGTATCCGGAGGTTGGTGGGGTGGTGTGTGAGAACGAGGGGGATCCTCTTTGGGTGGTTGTGGCGGGGTCGGGGTGTGAGGGATGTGTTGCGGGAAATACGGGAGACGCGGTCAAGGGCGTTATCGATCACTGTGGGGGGAAAGTTGCAGTCCTTTAAGAACTTGGACATCTGGGATATGCGGGAGTGGAATGCCTCATCGTGGGGGCGGAGGCGGAGGAATTGGGAATAGGGTGTGGAATCTTTGCAGGGGCTCACCTTTGTCCCCCTACAACCACACATCAACGAATACCAGTCACAGTTGGACATAGAACAGTTTTTCCTACGCCTTCGCCTCCATGCCTACTACTTCAACCGGGAACCTAACCCTCCCTCCACTGACCCCTTCACCCGCTTCCAACACAAGTCCTCCTCCTGGACACCACCCCAGGCCTCCTACCCTCCCTCGACCTCTTCATCTCCAACTGCCGTCGAGACATTAACCGCCTCAACCTCTCCACCCCTCTCACCCACTCCAACCCCTCCCCCGCAGAATGGGCAGCCCACCGCTCCAACCCCAACCTCACCATCAAATCCGCAGACAAGGGTGGCGCGGTGGTAGTATGACGCACTGACCTCTACATCGCCGAGGCCAAACACCAACTCTCCGACACGACCTCCTACCTCCCCCTCGATCATGACCCCACACCCGAGCACCAAACCATCATCTCCAACACCATTCATGACTTCATCACCTCAGGGGACCTCCCACCCACAGCCTCCAACCTCATTGTTCCCCAACCCCGCACAGCCCATTTCTATCTCCTTCCCAAAATCCACAAACCTGCCTGCCCTGATCGACCCATTGTCTCAGCCTGTTCCTGCCCCACCGAACTCATCTCCACCTATCTGGACTTCATTTTCTCCCCTTTGGTCCAGGAACTCCCTACCTACGTCCGTGACACCACCCACTCCCTCCACCTCCTCCAGGACTTCCCATTCCCTGGCCCCCAACACCTCATTTTCACCATGGACGTCCAGTCCCTATACACCTGTATTCCGCATGCAGATGGCCTCAAGGCCCTCCGCTTCTTCCTGTCCCGCAGGCCCGACCAGTCCCCCTCCACGGACACCCTCATCCGCCTAGCCAAGCTCGTCCTCACCCTCAACAACTTCTCTTTCGATTTCTCCCACTTCCTACAGACAAGGAGGGTGGCCATGGGCACCCGCATGGGCCCCAGCTATGCCTGCCTCTTTGTAGGTTACGTGGAACAGTCCCGCATCCGCATCTACACAGGCCCCAAACCCCACCTCTTCCTCCGTTACATTGATGACTGTATTGGCGCCGCCTCTTGCTCCACAGAGGAGCTCGAACAGTTCACCCACTTCAACGACACCTTCCACCCCAACCTTCAGTTCACCGAGGCCATCTCCAGCACATCCCTCACCTTCCTGGACCTCTCAGTCTCCGTCTCAGGCAACCAGCTTGTAACTGATGTCCATTTCAAGCCCACCGACTCCCACAGCTACCTAGAATACACCTCCTCCCTCCCACCCATCCTCCTGCAAAATTCCATCCCCTATTCCCAATTCCTGCGCCTCCGCTCCCATGATGAGCCATTCCACTCCCACGCATCCCAGATGTCCAAGTTCTTCAAGGACCGCAACTCTCCCCCCACAGTGATCGAGAACGCCCTTGACCGTGTCTCCCGTATTTCCCGCAACACATCCCTCACACCCCGCTCCCGCCACAACTGCCCAAAGAGGATCCCCCTCGTTCTCACACACCACCCCACCAACCTCTGGATACCACGCAACATCCGCTGACACTAACGCCATCTACAATCCAACCCCACCACCCAAGACATTTTTCCATCCCCACCCTTGTCTGCTTTCCGGAGAGACCACTCTCTCCGTGACTCCCTTGTTCGCTCCACACTGCCCTCCAACCCCACCACACCCGGCACCTTACCCTGCAACCGCAGGAAATGCTACACTTGCACCCACACCACCTCCCTCACCCCCATCCCAGGCCCCAAGATGACTTTCCATATTAAGCAGAGGTTCCCCTGCACATCTGCCAATGTGGTATGCTGCATCCAATGTACCCGGTGTGGCTTCCTCCACATTGGGGAAACCAAGCGGAGGCTTGGGGACCGCTTTGCAGAACACCTCCGCTCAGTTCGCAACAAACAACTGCACCTCCCGGTCGCAAACCATTTCCACTCCCCCTCCCATTCTTTAGATGACATGTCCATCATGGGCCTCCTGCAGTGCCACAATGATGCCACCCGAAGGTTGCAGGAACAGCAACTCATATTCCGCTTGGGAACCCTGCAACCCAATGGCATCAATGTGGACTTCACCAGCTTCAAACTCCCCTTCCCCCACCGCATCTCTAAACCAGCCCAGTTCGTCCCATCCCCCCACTGCACCACACAACCAGCCCAGCTCTTCCCCTCCACCCACTGCATCCCAAAACCAGTCCAACCTGTCTCTGCCTCCCTAACCTGTTCTTCTTCTCACCCATCGCTTCCTCCCACCCCAAGCCGCACCTCCATCTCCTACCTACTAACCTCATCCCACCTCCTTGAGCTGTCCGTCTTCCCTGGACTGACCTATCCCCTCTCTACCTCCCCACCTATACTCTCCTCTCCACCTATCTTCTTTTCTCTCCATCTTCGGTCTGCCATCCCCTCTCTCCCTCTTTATTCCAGAACCCTCACCCCATCCCCCTCTCTGATGAAGTGTCTAGGCCCGAAACATCAGCTTTTGTGCTCCTGAGATGCTGCTGGGCCTGCTGTGTTCATCCAGCCTCACATTTTATTATCTTGTCCTTTCTTGAACTTGCGTTGTCCTTTGTCAGAACATTGCAGCGGGCCCGGGATGGATGTGTTACCATGATAGCAAGGTGGTTTATTGAAATAACAAGTAACTGGGAGGTCAGGATCATTCCTATGAACACGGTGGAGGCTTTCTGCAAGCAGTCACCCAGTTTGCATTTGGTCTTGTCCGTGTAAGGAAAATTGCATTGTGAGCAGCGAATGCAGTGGAATAGATTGAAAGAAGTATTAGAAGGTGTGTTGAGGCCTGTGTCAAGAAACATTTTAAAGATTCAGACCATACCTATCTTTACAGTGGATCTGGCTACACTAGGAGTGTCAGATGCAGACTTGAGGCCTGAACTGGCCCACATCCCTTAAAGTGCTGTTGGATTGTACATCCTAGAATTGGGACCCACATGGGACCCACTTACCATTTTAAAGAACTTCCAAATTGTCCTGACTTTGCTAAACACCCAGGCCCAGGTCTTTCAAGCAGCGTATCAGTTCAGAGATCTGCTGATGCTGTTGTACTAGTCACCAGCTGCAAAGTACTTGGTACCTCCCTTTGATCCTAGAGAATTAGCCTTGTGGTTAGTGGTAAATGCAAGCCCACGTACTAGTAATTTATGATCAAAGTGTAATGCAATTTTTTTTGTGCCAAGTAAATTAATTAACTTGAGATTTTCACATCAGTTCAGAACATACGAATCAGATATTCCAAATTGCATTGTTTGATTTGCCCACCTTGTCCATTGAATAATCATCAGATTTTTATTTATAGTATCTATAAATACTTAAGAATATTTTATTCAATCAAATATGGTAGAAGTTGGTTTTCTTTAGCTTTATACAGTGCAATTCCATTAGACAATTTGGTGAAAATACTATAGTGCAAGCTCAATTATTGCCTCATACACTGACTACTGTCACTGTCAGTAGTGATAGTGATATTGGGCTGTTGATGACTATTTATGTTGATACAAATTGAAGATTATTATGGTGCCTTAAGAGGAAAATCTGTAATATAAATGAGATGACATGCTTGACATCAAAAGCAGTGAGCTCTCCCACACATGAAGTTCTAGTGGCGAGAAACATAATTGGTGAATGTAAATAGCTCTCACTGTTTGGCCAAATTCTGTTGTGGTGTATGGCTTTAACATCTCCCTTTCCTTTGTAGAGTATGGGTCCCTATTTATGAATGTATGTTCCAGCAAGCATAGATGTGCTAGGTTATGTATGTACTTAACCACCCCACACTTGAGAAATCCTAAACAAGACAGCAACTATCAGATGAGACCCAGCAATAGGGAAGTACTTGCTGAACAATCCAGAGTGCATTAATAGTTATACCAACAAGGAATTTTAGATAATTTGTCAAATTCATTTAGGCTTGCTAGATGTGACATGCATTCATAACCAGGAAGTTATTCTGTGCACACAAAGGGAGACATTCATGGCATCCATTTTCTTTTGGATTACTTGGAAGCTTTGGGAGGTTTTAGTTCCCTTTGCTTTCTCCATTGCAACACCGCAACTAATCAGAGTTGACTCATAACCAATCAGCATTTTTTTCTCCTACAGTATAAATCGTTTGAACTTTGGCATTCTTGCATTTGAAAATCTAAGACCATTAGCAATAGGACTAAGAGTGGGCCATTCAGCCCCCGAGTGTGCTCTGACTTTCAGTAGGATTGTTGCTGTTCTGACACTCCTCATGCCCATTTTCCTGCCCTTTCGCTACAATCCGTGGTTCCCCTTCTGATCAAGAATATATCTACCTCAGCCTTAAATGTACAAGGACACTGCCTCCACAACTCTCTGTGGCAAGGAATGCAAAAGACTCTCAGATCTCATGAGAAAAGATTGTTCGTCCTCATCTCTGTCTTAAATTGGCACTCCTTAATTCTGAGGCTATGCCCTCTGGTCCTAAACATCGTCGCAGCATTTACCCTGTCAAGCCCCTTAAGAATCCTCTATGTTTCATTGAGATCACCTCTCATTCTTCTAAATTCCAATGAGTAGGCTGCTGACCTGTTTAACTTTGGGTAACATGTCTATTTTTTTGCGATATCCACATTTTGCAAGTTGGGACGTGACTACTGTTAGAATTACTCATAAATTTGGCAGGCATCTCAACCACACAGATGGAAACCCATAGCCTTTGTTAAATTGCGACAATGGTTTAATTGTAGGCAAGAGAGTCAATCAAAACTTTACTTCGTGATCTTCCAATAGAACATTTGCATCCCTTAAGTTTACTCAAACGAAGATATTCAGCACATGAATGAGACTCAGCATCACCTTTTTTGAGTTTTCTTTTCCACAGGACAAATCAAAATATACCACATTCTTGACGGCACGCAAAATACTGTGGATGCTGGTAATTTGGAAGGTAAAAAAACTTGCTGGAGAAAATCAGCCATATTCCAGCATCTGTGGTGGGGGAACTGTAGTTAATATTTCAGGGAATTAAGTTGGATTCCTTCTCTAAAATGCATTTTCAGAAAACGTTGTATGAATACTAAAAAGCTACATTATTGTGACTTTGTAATGTTGTACAAGGGAAAGACTGAGGGGTTCAGGATTGTAATTCTTTGAAATTTGTATTGCAGGTAGACAGGGTGGTCACGAAGGCTTTTAACACACTTGCCTTCATTGCTCACACCTTTGAGTATATGACATCATGTTGAGATTGTACAGGATGTTAGTGAGGCCTCTTCTGGAGTACTGTGCATTGTTCTGGTTGCCCTGCAATTTGGAGAGGATGCAGAGAAGATTTACCAGGATGTTGCTGGGAATGGAGGGTTTGAGTATTAAAGATAGGCAGAATAGGCTGGGCTGTTTTTCATGCAGCATAGGAGGCTGAGGAATGAGCTTATAGAGGTTTATAAAATCATGAGGGGCATAAATAAGGTGAATGACAAGGGTCTTTTCCCTGGGTTGGGGGAGATCAAAACTAGAGGACATATTTTTAAGGGGAGAGGAGAAAGTTTTAAAAAGGGCATGGGGGCAACATTTTTATACAGAGTGTGGTTTGCATGTGGAAAGAACAGACAGAGGGAAGTGGTGAATGCATTTTCACCTATATTATTTTAAATACATTTGAATATGTACACAAATAGCAAAGGTTTGGATGGATATGAACCAAATGCAGGCAACTGGGACTATTTTAGTTTGGGAAAATAGTTGGCATGGACTAGTTGGACTGAAGTGTCACTTTCCGTGTGATATGACTATGACTTCCAGATAAAGTTGAAATCACTCCTGTGTTTATGTGACTCTGATCCCCCTTTCTGATTTTATTTCTCTGTAATGAGCTGCAGAGATGACGCAAGTAATCAATTGGTTAAATCTAATATGATAACTTTATATTTTTATTTGATTTATGTTTTGGGTTTCTGTAATATCTTGATGATGAAGTTAGAAGTGGTGACTGTCTTACCAAGTGTCAGGATAGAATGCATTGTGCAAATGATAGAACTACCACAGATAGAATAAGAGGGAAATAGGAGACTGGACAACAATTTTGTCCAAGCTTGTTTTTATACCCCTATTTAATGTGGTGTGAGTGTACGTATGCATTAGTACGTGTGTTTTGAGTTCATTAGAAGGAGTGAACATATATATTTTCATATTAGAAACTGAGTGTGTTAATCGGTTCTTCATGTTCATTGAATTTGTTTTGTTGTACAGTAGATCAGTAAGTATTGTGCTTAGAAATCTAGTTGATGGATCTTTTTGTTTTATGTCTAATATTGAAAAAACATATAATTGGCCAAATTGGGTAAAACAATTAAGATTATTTTGTGACCTGTGGAATAGTGGGACCCATTTTGGTCGTAATAATATAATCCATAAGAGCTGCAACAACTCATAGAGGCTCCTTAGAATCTTTCAAATTTGTGATCTCTACCACTGAGATGAACAAGGGCACCTGATATTTTGAAGATTACTACCTACAAGGTCCCATCCACACATTGTCCCAAACTTTGAACGATATTGCTGCTTCTTCACTGTCTTTGAGTCAAAACCCTGGACCTCAATTCTAAAAGTTCTGCAAGTGTCTATACACTATATGGACTACAGCAATTCAAGAAGGCAGCTCACCACCATCCTCACAGAGTAATTAGAGATTGACAACAAAATGTTGGCCAAGACAACAACACCCACATCCCATGGGTGAAATCAAAACGCTGCAGTTAGGTTCTGTCGGAACCTTCTCATCAGAAAAAAATTATGCTGACAAGTTGAAATACTTGGCCAGAGGCAGGAGGAACAACTTTGAAGCTTGAGACTAGGGGAGCAGGAAGTTCAAGTTGGAGAGGGTAGGAATGTGGCAGAGGCCACAAGCCTGGAGGATCAATACTGCCAAAATATGATACAAAATGGGCAATAATTGTGAGCAGTAGAACAAGCAACAGAAGTTTGGGTGACAGGGTGGCAGAGGCTACACACTGGAGTGTCAAGCAGTGAGAAGATCTGTTGGGAAGCAAAGTGGCCATAAGTCCAGAGGATCAGCAGTAAGAAAGTGGGAAATGCCTCATGTTGGATGCTCAGGGAGCAGACCAAAAGGCCATCAATCAGGTAACATAGTGTGTCTGACCAGCATGAAGTAACTTCAAAACAAAACTTGCAATGCTTAGCAAAAATACAGGCATAATTAAAATAATGTAAAATGGAGCATCTCAAAAAGGGTGTTGCTGTACTTTTTTAAAGGAAGAACAAAAAGTGCTGGAGAAACTCAGCAGGTCTGGCAGCATTTGTGGAGAGAGAAATATAGTTAACACTTTAAGTCCAGTATGACTCTTATCTGATGCTGTTTCTTTGTTAGCTCCCTGCCCAACCCCTCTACTATACAAAAATAAACAGATTGGTGACAGTTGAACTAATGTTTAACTTTTTGGATGAGAATTGTAAAATCGAAGGGAGCCTCATGATCAAATTTTCTTTGTTTTGTTCAGTGGAATAATAACGATAATCTATACATTACTGATAACCCTGCATAGAGATATACACAAAAGAAGAGGCCCTTCAGCCCCAAAACAAACTATAACTTGTATGCACTAATCCTACTTTCCAGCATTTGGCACATAGCCTTGAATGTTATGACATTTCAAGTGCTCATCTGTGCACTTAGAGCCATACTGCACAGAAACAGAGCCTTTGGTCCAACTTATCTGTGCACAGCAGACATCCTAATGACCTGGTCCATTTGCTAGCATTTTGGCCATAATCCTCTGAATGCCTCCTATTCATAGACCCATCCAGATGCCTTTTAAATATTGTAGTTGCACTCGCCTGCACGACTACTTCTGGCAGCTTGCTGTAGACATACTCCATCCACTGCTTGATGGTCCTTTTAAATCTTTCCCCTCTTACCTTAAACCTTCTACCTCTAGTTTTGGACTCCCAAGAAAAAGACCTTGACGATTCACCCTATCCATGCTCCTCATGATTTTATAAGCATCTATAAGGTCACCCCTCAGCTTCTGATGCTCCAGGAGAAAAAGCCCCAGCCTTTTCAGCCTCTCTGTAAAGCTGAAACTGTCCAGTCCTGATAACATCCTTCTAAATCTTTTCTGCATTCTTTCAAGTTTAATAACATCCTCCCTATAGAAGGACAACCAGAATTGTATGCAGTATTCCAAAAGTGGCCTAACAAATGTTCAGTACAGCTGCAGTATGACATCCCAAATCCTATACGTAGTATTATGACCAATGAAAGCAAGCGGGCCAAGCACCTTCTTCACTATCCTGTCTACCTGTGACTCCACTTTCAAGCAACTATGCACCTGCACCTGTAGGTCTTTTGGTTTGGCAGTACTTCCCAGAGTCCTATTGTTTACTGTAAGGCCTGTTTACTGTAAGGCCTGCCTGGTTTGCCTGAAAAATGCAATACCTCACATTGATCTAAATTAAAGTCCCGTTGTACTCTGAGATAATCTTCTTCACTGTCCACCTATGTTGGTGTTATCTGTGAACGTGCTAACCATACCTCATATTCACATTTATATTTCTTAAAGGTTGCAGAGTTTCCACCTTTACTATCGTCGCAGACAGTGTATTCCAGATTCCCACCACTCTCGGGGTGAAAATATTTTTTCTGAAATACTATTTAAATCTCCCACCCTTCACCTGGAAATTATGCCCCCTCAGTATTGACCTTTAAACTAAGGGGAATAGCTGCTTTCTATCATCCCTGTCTATGCCCCTCATGATCTTATACACCTGAATTAGGTGCTCTGATCAGTCTCCTCTGCTGTAAAGAAATAAGCTAAGCTTATCCAGCGTCTCCTCATTGATATTTTCTTCTACCCTAGGTAATGTCCTTGTGAATCCCCTCTGCATTTCTTCAATTGCAATGACATCCTTTCTTGAGTGTGGCGACCGGAACTGCACAGAGTACTTCAGCAGCGGCCAAACTAAAGTTTTGTATAGCTCCAACATATCCTCCCACTTCATGAACTGTGCCGTGACTGATGAAATCAGTGTCGCGTATGACCTTATTAACCTGTCCTGCTGCCTTCAGGAATCTGTGGACATACATCCCAAGATCCCTTTTCTCCTGAGCTTCCAAGTATCCTGACATTTACTGAGTGTTCCCTCCTTACTTTTGACAAAGTGCTTCACCTGACACTTTTCAGGTTTAAATTCCATCTGCCACTGATCTGCCTATTCACCCTACTTGTTTATATTTTCTTACAACCTAAGACCTTCTACCTCACAAATAAGCACAAAAGCCATCTGCAAACCTATTTATCATTCTATATACAACACAGTATGGAGCTCAAGGAACACAGCAGGCCAAGCAGCATCAGAGGAACAGGAAAGTTGATGTTTTGGGTCAGGACCCTTCTTCAGAAATGGGGAGGGGGAAGGAAGCTGCGAAATAAATAGAGGAGAGGTGGGGATGGGGAAGGTAAAGTGGGATGGTGATAGATGAGTGCAGATGGTGGGAATTGGTCAATGGGATAGGTGAGGTGGATAGGTGTGAGAGAAGATGGACAGGTCAAGGAGGCGGGAATGAGAGGGATGGTTGGACATGGGATGAGGTGGGGGTGTGGAGATTTTAAAACTGGTGAATTCCATGTTTAGGCCATCAGCTGTAGGCTCCCAAGGCGGAATATGAGATGTTGTTCCTCGAGCTTGCAAGTGGTGTCATTGTGACACTGGAGGAGGCCCAGGGTGGACATATCACCAAGGGAATGGGAGGGGGAGTTAGTGGTTGGTGACTGGAAGGTGTTGTTGTTTTGTCACTTATAGAGCGGAGATGCTGTAAGAAACGATCTCCGAGACTACACTTGGTCTCACCAATGTAGAGGAGGCCACATTGGGACCAGCAGATCAAGTTGACCAAGTCTCATCCTCTGTTTCTCATTCTCTGTCTCTGTCCCACTGTTTCTCCTCCTCTGCTTCCCTCCTATCCGACATTATCACACAGGCCAACAGCAAGCCCTCGCTGTGCTTCATGACACAGTTTCTATACCCTGTTGATTTGTTCTCTTTGTACCTGTTGAATGTTTCTCTCTTTCTGTTTAGCCACTTAGGCAGTAGAAGTGGATGTCATGAGCTGGAGTAATTGTTGAAGAAAAATCATGAATTGTATATTATTTAATTGTCAGATTAAGAACTCTTACACTATTGTTTGTTAATAGCAATGTCAATGATTTTTCCATTTTTAATTTCATAGTTAAACAAAGGCATGAATGTCAAAAAGGCTAAGGCATCACGTTTCATTTCTGAAGCTTTGCAGTGTTTTGCAATTACAGTTGGCTGTCTGCCAGAAATATGGGATGGGGTGAAAAGAATATTCAGCGTTTGGAGGGAAACAATTCCACAATAAGGTTAGGAAAATGGTTAGACCTTTGAATGAATACTTTAATTGTTTACACTTGAGTAACTGTGTTGGGGGAGAGGAGGGTGCTGGGGTGGGGGGGCGGTGGCAGAATCTTTTAGGGGTATGAGCAATGTAGACTATGACAAGATTTGTGTCAGAATTGGGCAAGACTAGCGAGGCTTATCTTGATGTTGGGAGCATTTTGCGTGACCCTTTTATGCTTTTGACAAATGGCATGCCAAGTTTCTCACTATACAGCAACAAACTGTCAATTAAGAAAGATTATATGCTGTATTAAGTGATCAACTTGCCTTATTAATATTCAGCTTCCTATCTTACTGAACACACCAACAAACTAACTATCGAGAAATCTGGACATGGAAATCAGGCCAATCATCTGACTAATGCAACTTGTTGTTTGCTCCAACAGATCTCCATATTAGACACCAGGCACCAACATCTCAGGACACATTTCATGGACACTATCCACATGCACTCCACATCAACGGACATTGACATCGGACATGTGCCACCCTCTAAGTACCCTCATGATACCTGTCTAATCTACTCAAAGTGCACTTCTGCACTTCAGTACTGCACCTGGGCTGCACTGGTAACTATCATTGTAATTTTGCACTGGATGCACCTTGCACTGAAAGCACTTCAACAAGCTGTTTGTCACTGGAACAGTTAAAATGTCAAGCATTACGACCCTTTCTTGAGCCATAGGCCTGCAAATGCTCCAAACTGGGCTTCAAGAAGAAGGCTTGCTCTCCCCCACACTGGGCATGCTTCCACCTCCACGGGATTAAAACCTGCATGCCAGGCTCCGCTAACACTCGCGAGACTTCCTGTCTGATCACCGCTGGCTGCCATCACTTGTGGCCAACTACCGCTGTCGCTATCCACCAATGCCACCACCTCATCACTGATCACCACTGCTGCTATCCTTCACCGCAGCCACACCCTGCCACTTCCTCAATGGCTTGAATTTTAAGGATGCACGAGGTCATTACCAGTGCCACATTAGGGCGGCACGGTGGTTCAGTGGTTAGCACTGCTGCCACACAGTGCCAGGGACCGGGTTCAATTCCACCTTCAGGTGACTGTCTATGTGGAGTTTGCAAATTCTCCCCCTGTCTGTGTGGGTTCCCTGTGGGTACTCTGGTTTCCTCCCACAGTCCAAAGATGTGCAGGCTAGGTGGACTGGCTATGTTAAGTTGCCCATAGTGTTCAGGGGTCTGTAGATTAGGGGGATGGGTCTGGGTGGTATACTCCAAGGGTCGACATGGACTTGTTGGGCTGAAGGACCTGTTTCCACTCGATAGGGATTCTGTTCTCAGGTCAGCATTCGGTCTGCACCTATGTCACCTGAGCTCGAGCTAAGTAAGGAAACTAGAAGTTAGCAGAAAAAAAGAAAAGAGAAAAGCAGTAGGAGCAGATGAACACTGGCTCGGGAGCCCTACTGTACCACCATCTTGCAGAACTAGTTCCTCACACATACCAACCTCAACCAGTGTGGGAAATGAATCCAAACTATTGGTGTCAGTCTGCATTGCCAACCAGTTGTCTAGCCAACTGAGCTAATCGATCCCTTGAAGAAGAATAATACCTCTGAAGAAATAATACCTCATTTCTGTGGTGACAGTGGCCCAGGTTACAATATTCTAAATCCTGGATTAAGCTTTTAATTCTTAATATTCTGGCTCAAATGAAAACTTTATCACTGAAGTAAGCTGAAAGTTAAGTTCTAACTTGCTGCTGAAATATGCTGGAAAATGAAGTGTCAAGCTCCAAGAATTTAATTTAGAGATTGGTATTAAACTCTTAGAATTCTTTTTCTTGCTGTATTGCTTGCTATATTCTAAAGAACAACAGATAGCAGAAAGCAACTAAAAACTTTTCTTTTAAGAGACAGTAGGAACTGCCAATGCAGAAGAATCTGAGATAACAAGGTGTAGAGCTGGATGAACACAAGAAGGATCTAGACCCAAAACGTCAGCTTTCCTGCTCCTCTGACGCTGCTTAGCCTGCTGTGTTCATCCAGCTCTACACCTTGTTACCTCTAAACTTTTTTTTAAGATGTTCTTTTCAATTTATGAAAGCAGAAATGTTACATTGCTGACTTCACACTGGTAGGATATGAGTAGATGTATATGTTTGCCTGAGCTGTCTTGTTGAGTGATTCTTATTGCTATCTTCGCAAGGTAGTAAAAAAGTGCAGTAAAGGAGTCCCACTTGTTCATGATATAAAACTGTCTGTCAGCCTGCTTGACGCCAGCAGGCAGAAGACAAAGCTTCCCATCTGTCACCAGCCATTTAATTTTTAAATGCAGGCATGTCATTGAATAATTATCTTATTCTTTTATACACTGATAGTTCTATAGAGATCTATATTTTTGAGATGGACAGTTGGTCTTTGTTAAAATGTAATTCTGTACTGTTTATGTAACAATTTCTCATGAAATCTGGGCACAATGGCTGCATTGATGATAATGTACATTGGAAGGGCAATAGAAACAAATTGTTTTCTTCTACATTATTGTAACATTAGAAGTGAGTGGATTGCGTTGATCAGTGGTTTCTTATTTAGCAAAGACTCCAGCCAAATCACAGTAAGGGACCTGAGTACAAATAATGAGGGCCCAAAGGAAAAGGCACTTGAGAGATTGAGACAAGTAAACTTAGTGGTATTGTAAATATCTGCCTTTCTTTGATGCTACTTTGAAGGGAAATATTCTTCACACTGCTTGTCATCCTTTGCCATTCTGATGGTCAACAATTTTTGACACAAAGGAGGCTGAGCAACTCGCCATATTCTGAGCAATGATCAGTGAAGCCTGTTAACAAGTTGCTATTATGTCGCTAAAAGTTTGTCTGCAACCTTTGCGGGGAAGGCACCACTGGATCCTGAACAGGTCATGTAGACTGAGACAGGAGCATATTGGGTGTCAGTTGTTGTCGTGCTATTCAATGCAATGTGCTTGTAAAAAGGCTGTGCAGCTGAGAGGGGAATTTACATAATATGGAAAAAGTGTATCAGAGATAATAGGAATGGCAGATGCTGGATAATCCGAGATGACAAGGTGTAGAGCTGGATGAATACAGCAGGCCAAGCAGCATCAGAGGAGCAGGAAAGCTGACGTTTCGGGCCTGGACCCTTCATCAGAAATGGGAGAGGGAAAGGGAGGTTCTGAAATAAATAGGGAGAGAGGGGGAGGCGGATCGAAGATCGATAGAGGAGAAGATAGGTGGAGGGGAGACAGACAAGTCAAAGAGGCGGGAATGGTGCCAGTAAAGGTGAGTGTAGGTGGGGAGGTCGGGAGGAGATAGGTCAGTCCAGGGAGGACAGACAGGTCAAGGGGTCGGGATGAGGTTAGTAGGGAGGAAATATTGGTGCGACTTGAGGTGGGAGGAGGGGATAGGTAAGAGGAAGAACAGGATAGGGAGGTGGGGACAAGCTGGGCTGGTTTTGGGATACGGTAGGGGGAGGGGAGATTTTGAAGCTTGTGAAATCCACGTTGATAGCTGCAGGGTTCCCAGGCGGAATATGAGTTGCTGTTCCTGCAACCTTTGGGTGGCATCATTGTAGCACTGCAGGAGGCCCAGGATGGACATGTCATCTGAGGAATGGAAGGGGGAGTTGAAATGGTTCGCAGCTGAGCGGTGCAGTTGTTATTGCGAACCGAGCATAGGTGTTCTGTAAAGCAGTCCCCAAGCTTCTGCTTGGTTTCCCCGACGTAGAGGAGACCACAACAGGCACAGCGGATGCAGTATATCACATTAGCAGATGTGCAGGTGAACATCCGCTAGATGTGGACAGTCTTCTTGGGGCCTGGGATGGGGCTTAGGGACGAGGTGTGGGGGCAGGTGTGGCACTTTCTGTGTTTGCAGGGAAAAGTGTCGGGTGTGGTGGGGTTGGAGGGAAGTGTGGAGCGGACAAGGGAGTCATAGAGAGAGTGGTCCATCCAGAAAGCAGACCAGAGTGAGGATGGAAACATGTCTTTGGTGGTGGGGTCGGATTGTAGATGGCGGAAGTGTTGGAGGATGATCATTGGATCTGGAGGTTGGTGGGCTGGTACGTGAGGACGAGGGGGATTCTTTTTTGGTTCTTATTGCGGGGACGGGCTGTGAGGGATGAGTTGCGGGAAATGCTGGAGATACGGTCGAGGGAGTTCTTGACTACTAAGGAGGGGATATTGCCGTCCTTGAAAAACGAGGATATCATCTCAGATGTACGGGAGCGGAATGCCTCATGCTGGGAGCAGATGCGGCGGAGGCGAAGGAATTGGGAATAGGGGATGGCGCTTTTGCAGGTAAGTGGGTGGGAGGGGGTGTATTCTGGGTAGCTGTGGGAGTCAGTGGGCTTGAAATGGATATTAGTTTCTAGGTGATTGCCCGAGTTGGAGACAGAGAGGTCCAGGAACGTGGGCGAGATGTTAGAGATAGTCCAGGCGAACTTAAGGTTGGGGTGGAAGGTGTTGGATGAACTGTTCTAGCTCCTCATGGGAGCACGAGACGGCGTTGATAAAGTCATCAATGTAACGGAGGAAGAGGTGGGATTTCGGGCGAGTGTAGGTGCAGAAGAGGGATTGTTCCACATAACCTGCAAAGAGGCAGGCATAGCTTGGGCCCGTGCGGGTACCCGTGGCCACCCCCTTTGTCTGTAGGAAGTGGGATGAATTGAAAGAGAAGTTGTTGAGGGTGAGGACGAGTTTGGCTAAGCTGATGAGAGTGTCAGTGGAGGGAGACTGGTCAGGCCTCTAGGACAGGAAGGAGCAGCGGGCCTTTAGGCCACCTGCATGGGGAATGCAGGTGTGTAGGGACTGGACATCCATAGTAAAAATGAGGTGTCAGGGACCGGGGAATTGCAAGTTCTGGAGGAGGTGGAGGGAGTGGGTGGTGTCACGGCTGTAGGTAGGGAGTTCCTGGACCAAGGGGGAGAAAATGGAGTCCACATAGGTGGAGATGAGTTCGGTGGGGCAGGAGCAGGCGGAGACAATGGGTCGACCAGGGCAGGCAGGTTTGTGGATTTTGGGAAGGAGATAGAAGCGGGCGGTGCAGGGTTGGGGAACGATAAGGTTGGAGGCTGTGGGTGGGAGGTCACCTGAGGTGTTGAGGTTGTAGGAACAGCAACTCATACTCTGCTTGGGAACCCTGCAGCCCAATGGTATCAATGTAAATTTCACAAGCTTCAAAATCTCTCCTCCCCCACCGCATCCCAAAACCAGCCCAGCTCGCCCCCGCCTCCCTAACCTGTTCTTCCTCTCACCTATCCCCTCCTTCCACCTCAAGTCACACCTCCATTTTCTACCTACTAACTTCATCCTGGCCCCTTGACCTGTCTGTCCTACTTGAATTTTATGCAAATTGACCGTGAAAACCATCCGATGGTATAATTACATTTCTTTGAAAATAAACACACTCATTCTAACATTGGCCTGGCTTGTCTTCAGACATGACTGCACCTCATGATTTCTAATGGATCTGCACAAATATATACATTGATGCTTTGTTGCAGTATCCAAATATGCCTTTATGTGTCAAGTGTATCCAACAGAACATGTTCAGTTTTTCATGTAACTTTGCCTTTTAGTTGTTTAATTAATTGCGTTAGTGGAGTCACGCTACCATTCTTCTAAGTGTATTTACTCATTGCACCTAAGTGCTGCACTCTAATATTGGAGTGCAGTACTTCACCTGTTTGTAAGCTGAGATCTCAAACTCAAACATTGAGGCAGAAGACTTTAAATGCTCATTTGTGTTGGGAGTACAGTGGGATAAATGTCCATATGCTTTTGTTCCTTTTGAAACTTTTGTTCCAGTTAAACACTGAATAACCTATTAAGAAAATAATTTCAGGTTGATTGTGCCTCAGTTCTGATGAAGGGTGACTGGACTCCAAATGCTACCTGCTTTCTCTCTACAGATGCTGCCAGACCTGCTGTGTTTCTCTGGCAGTTTCTGTTTTTCAGGGTTTAGGTTAGGAAAGCATTGAAAGCATTGGAGAAAGAAGTTTTCATTTCTTGTCCTCAGCAATTGCAGAATTCAATGTTTTCTTTTCGGACAAAATGGCAAATTTTGAATACCTGGTTCTTTTTCACTGTGGATCAAATGGTCTTTTCCCCAGATACTCCAATTCATTGAGATTTTTGCTCCTCTGAGGTGGTCATGTTAAAGGTTTTTAAATGAAAGTCAATAGTCATTATTGTTTTACCATCTAAGCTCAGTACATTACTGAAGCATGCATTCATTTTTTGTATGTATTTGCTGCAGCTTGATAGATCTGCTTGATATTTACGTTCTTTAGGTTGAATTTTATGCACAAATGTTTAAGGAATAAGAAGTAGACACACTGGTCTTATATGCAAGAACAATGCATGAATAGATTTTTCTTTTGCCATTTCATGCAACATTTTCTGTGGAAGGTTTAAAAATAACTAAAGGATGGAGATGCATCTGAAAATGATACAATACACATTCACATTCATTATGCAAAGAAGTACAACTAACTAACTCAAATAAGGATATTAGGTCATTTATGAGGAAATCTCTGCATCCTTGAAGAAATGTTCTCTCAGCCCAGTTAGCACCAATAGCTTTTAGGTTCCAATTTTGTCCGTTGTTTTCGCATCACTTTTTTATGGACTTCATTGAAGGTTCCCAAGTTTGTGTCTCTTACAGCCGTAAAGTTGACATGTTTCCAGAAGCGAATGAATGAATGTGTTCTTCAGAACTCTGTAACCTGCATTTCTGTAATTTTTGGCACAGCCTTGACTTTTGTTAGCTGAGAGGTCTTTATTCTGCACATTTTTTGAATAGCTCATTGATCAAGAATTTAGTGCTTATGTAACAAGCCGTTTCCACACATGGACTCCATATTTTCCTCCGTGAAAACAAGGTAAATGCTATCACCTTATCTTAAGAAGTTACAACACTTTGGCCTTTTGCATTTTGTAAATTTATTTTCTTTGTCCCCTCCGGGCGTTTTGAAGGTACAGTGCCAAAAATAATTCTTGAAATTGGGACCTTTTTTTCGAGAAAGGTTTTATATTCAAATCTTTCTACTGCTACCTAAGACATTTAATTTTCAGTGCCTTCATAATAACTACATGACTCCAAAAAGATATAAGTACTCCTTGGTTTCTTCCTCATCATCATTTCCAAACATTAATTGTTCATTGACTTGACTGTGAGCATTGTATTTTTGTTTCTTTCCATTACCAGCATCGCAAAGCCCTTGCTGAAAATAAAATCAGAAAACCTGTTACATTGTTTGTCAATGAAAAGAGATTGAATTTTTAAAAAAGTCATTCTGAGAAGGACATTTCACTTTCTTCTTGAATCTCTCCAATGCTCGTAACTTGGTCCTTTGACAGATTTTAAATGTTCACAGAGGTGGATTGTGCTTTACCGGGAAGATGCTGCTTCACTTGTAGGCTTTAAAATAAAATGCTTTTAAGCATTTATTTTGCCTACTCTCACCTCTGAAACATCACCTGATACAGGCCCTGGCTCAGTTCAACTGTTTTTGATTGATTGATTTTATTGCTGTCACATGTACCAAGATACAGTGTAACATGTTGCTTTGTGTGCTATACAGGCAGATCATATCATACAAAGTGCGTCAGAGTAGCAGAACAGAGTGCAGCATACAGTGTGACAGCCGAAGAGAAGGTGCAGAGAAAGAGGTCAGAGTTAACATTCCACTCTTGGTTCAGAAGAAAGAAAAAAAAAAGTGCATTCCTGTAGCACATTTCAGGGCGCTTTGCAGCCAGTAGAATTTTGTTTTTGAAGTCCGCTCCCTGATGTTGTTTGGGAAATATGCTAGTATTTGTATGCACAGGAACTTCCAGAAGCAACAATTAATTAATTGAGCAGTTGCTCAGTGATTAGCACTGCTCCCTCACAGCACCAGGGACTCGGGTTCGATTCCACCCTCAGGCGACTGTCTGTGTGGAGTTTGCACATTCTCCCTGTGTCTGCTTGGGTTCTCTCTGGGTGCTTCGGTTTCCTCCCACAGTCCAAAGATGTGCAGGTTAGGTGGATTGGCCATGCTGGTCCACGTGTCCAGGGATGTGTAGATTAGGTGTATTATAGGGCTATGGGTCTGGGTGGGATGCTCCAAGGGTCGGTGTGGACTTGTTGGGCCGAAGGGCCTGTTTCTACACTATATAGCGATTCTATGATGATGTATTCAACTTTAATATCTTTGGTCCATCAGCAGAGGGTGGAAGAGAGTATAACTGGGCTCGGAGGGATCCTTGATTATGTTGGTTGATTACCCGAAGCAGTGGGAAGCATTAATTGACTCAATGGAAGCAAGGCTGGTTTGCGTGATGGACTAGACTATGTTCACAACTCTGAAGTTTCTCACAATCTTTGGAAGAGCAGTTGCCAAACCACATTGTGATGTATCCAGATATAATGCTTTCTCTGGTGCATCTATAAAAATGGATCCGAATCCTTGTGGACATGCCAAATTTCATTAGCCTCCTGAGGAATTAGAGATGTTGTTGTGATTTTTGACATGTCGACTGGGTGGACCAGGACAGATTGTTGGTGACTGTTACTCCCAGAAACTTGACACTCTTGACCATCTTTGCTTCACTGATGCAGACATGGGTGTGCTCCCCACTCTGCCTCCTGAAGTCAGTGACTAACTGCTTTGTTTTACTGGCATTGATGGAGAGATTATTGTCTTATACCATGTTGCTAAGCACTCAGCCTCTTTCATGTATTCTGCCTCACCGTTGTTTAAGATCCGTACTACAATGGTGGTGAAGCCCTCATCTGCTTAGTTCTTATCTCAAGACAGTATTCAACCTTCTGTAGACTTGAGACTCTTCAAAATTCCACTGCCCTTATTCTAACCTGCAGAAGTTCCCGTTCATCCATTTCCCCTATGCTGTCTGACCCACGTTGTCTTCCAGTTCAGCTATGCCCAGTATTCAGTATTTTGTAGGTTTCTTCTGCATGCTTCGGTTTCCTTCCACCGTCCAAAGATATACAAGTGAGGTGGATTGGCTGTGCTAAATTGTCCCTAGTATGCAGGCTAGATGTGTTAACTATGCTAAATGTGAGGTTATGGATACAGGTCGGGATGCTCTTTGGAGGGTCAGTGCACTTGATGGGCTGAATGGCCTCTATCTGCATTGTGTGAATTCTATGATTCCATGATCACAATCTTGGTTTCAAACTCCTTCAGGTCTCACACCTTGCTGTTTCACCCTGTCTAGCCCTACAACCCACAAAGGTATTCCCATTTCTTTGTTGAATGTCCTCAGTTTTAATTGCGCCATCATGGACAGCGTGTATTGAGCTGTTGAGGGCTTCAGCTCTGAAATTCCTTCATTCAACTGCTCTGTACCTCCACCTCTATTTCCTCTTTTAACATTCTTCCTGAGCTCAAATGTTGTTAGTAATGCTATTGTGAAGCATTTTGTGATGTCTTATTTCTTTGAAGGTATTTTAAGAATGCAATTTGTTGTTCTACTCTATTTATAATCATAATATAGTTCTGTAATTTGGAAGTGTTTTGTTGACAGACTTGGATTTTCCTACTGTTTTCCCAACAAATTAATCTATTTCCTCCAGAAGAGGGAAACATTTGGTGTCTGAGTTGTCAAAATAAGAGTAGAGCCTGCCTACAATAAGCATTTAGAAGTTGAATACTACTCTGTTGTTAGCCTAGAAATGATAGAACTAAGAATGAAGTGCAGTAAGCTCCATCAATAGTCAAGATACTCAAGATACTCAACCACAACTGGGATAAAGCAATCTATTCAATTGGCATTGCCCTAAGCCATGGCCGCTACCACCTACAGGGGTCAAAATAATAGGCACATTACTTCTTCATTCCATCCACGTTTCACTTCATCCTGCTGAACCTGGTCAACCTGTGTAATTTTCCAACACCCAGGTTGTGGAGGTTGGCTCACTGACTATATTCAAGGAAGTGACTGATAGCCTTTTAGATTTTAGTCATATAGAGAGAAATTGGGAACATTACTTTGAGATAGAGGACCATCATGATCGTGTTGAATCATGGAACAGGTTCAAAGGGCTGAATGATCTACTCCTGTTGTTAGTTTCTATAACTCTATTTCTTTATTTCTATGTTACAATTATATCACTGTTTCTTTAGATCAAATCCTGGTACTCCTTATTTTTTGACTCGGAGCGCAGCAGTTCAGAAAACAACTTGAGGGCAGTTGGATGAACACAGCAGGCCAAGCAGCATCTTAGGAGCACAAAAGCTGACGTTCGGGCCTAGACCCTGCAGACCCAACCAGTCCCTCTCCACCGACACCTTCATCCGCCTAGCCGAACTCGTCCTCACACTCAAGAACTTTTCAAAAAAAATTTTTTCTGATGAAGGGTCTAGGCCCGAAACGTCAGCTTTTGTGCACCTGAGATGCTGCTTGACCTGTTGTGTTCATCCAACTCCACACTTTGTTATCTTGGATTCTCCAGCATCTGCAGTTCCCATTATCTCTGAGGGCAGTTGGGGATGGTTAATACATGCTGGCACTGTCAGAAACACTGAACTTCTAAGAATGCGCACATTTGTTACAAGAACTGGAAGGTTCATTTTCAGACGTTTCGTCACCATTCTAGGTAACATCATCAATGAGCCTCCGACGAAGCGCTGGTGTTATATCCCGCTTTCTATTTATCTGGTTAGGTTTTCTTGGGTTGGTGATGTCATTTTCTGCGTTGGTGATGTCATTTCCTGTTCTTTTTCTCAGGGGATGGTAGATTGGCTCCAAATCAATGTGTTTGTTGATGGAGTTCCGGTTGGAATGCCATGCTTCTAGGAATTCTCGTGCGTGTCTCTGTTTGGCTCGTCCTAGGATGGATGTGTTGTCCCAATCAAAGTGGTGTCCTTCCTTATCTGTATGTAAGGATACGAGTGATAGTGGGTCATGTTGTTTTGTGGCTAGTTGATGTTCATGTATTCTGGTGGCTAGCTTTCTGCCTGTTTGTCCAATGTAGTGTTTGTCACAGTTCTTGCAAGGTATTTTGTAGATGACGTTTGTTTTATTTGTTGTCCGTATAGGGTCTTTTAAGTTCATTAGCTGCTGTTTTAGTGTGTTGGTGGGTTTGTGGGCTACCCTGATGCCAAGAGGTCCGAGTAGTCTGGCAGTCATTCCGGAAATGTCTTTGATGTAGGGAGAGTGGTTATAGTTTCTGAGCCCATTTTGTCTGTTTGTTTCGGTTTATTGATGAGGAATCGGCAGACTGTGTTCATAGGGTACCCATTCTTTTTGATTACGCTGTACAGGTGATTTTCCTCTGCTCTGCGTAGTTCCTCTGTGCTGCGTGTGTGGTGGCTCGTTGGAATAACGTTCTAATGCAGCTTCGTTTGTGGGTGTTGGGATGGTTGCTCCTGTGTTCAGTATTTGGTCCGTATGTGGTGTTTTCCTATAGATGCTGGTTTGAAGTTCCCCATTTGCTGTTCGCTGTACAAACAAACAGACAAAACGGGCTCCGAAACCATAACCACTCTCCCCTACATCAAAGACATTTCCGAAATGACTGCCAGACTACTCGGACCTCTTGGCATCAGGGTAGCCTACAAACCCACCAACACACTAAAACAGCAGCTAATGAACTTAAAAGACCCTATACGAACAACAAATAAAACAAACATCATCTACAAAATACCTTGCAAGAACTGTGACAAACACTACATTGGACAAACAGGCAGAAAGCTAGCCACCAGAATACATGAACATCAACTAGCCACAAAACGACATGCCCCACTATCACTCGTATCCTTACATACAGATGAGGAAGGACACCACTTTGATTGGGACAACACATCCATCCTAGGACACGCCAAACAGAGACACGCACGAGAATTCCTACAGGCATGGCATTCCAACCGGAACTCCATCAACAAACACATTTATTTGGAGCCAATCTGCCACCCCCTGAGAAAAAGAACAGGAAATGACATCACCAACGCAGGAAATGACATCACCAACCCAAGAAAACCTAACCAGATAAATAGAAAGCAGGACATAACACCAGTGCTATACTGGAGGCTCACTGATGATGTTACCTAGAATGGTGACGAAACGTCTGAAAATGAACCTTCCAGCTCAGCGAGCAATCTCACATCCAGAACCTCAACCTGAGCTACAAATCTCAAAACTCGCTTGTTACAAGAAAGTTAGGTTTTACGTGGAGTCCAGAGAAAATTAAAGAACACTTTTGAAATTTATTAAAATTGCTTCTTCCATAATATTTTAGAAGGTGAAGTGCTGAATCTGGTAGATCAGAAAGAAATGGCTGATCAGGAGAGGTAAATATGGGGTGGGAAACAAAAGTGAATTGCATTTCCAAGTTTAGAAAGGGAAAATTGAAGGATAGGAATGTGATTGATTGCCTGAAATGGTAACCAATGAATGGCTGACTTATTTTTGTTTGAATGAAATATAATGCATGAAAGCCCTTGACTTCAGTTTTTATTTTATGCTTCATGGATCTGGAACATGTCCAGAATTTATCAAACATTGTTTCTAAAAGTGGATCAGTCTGTATCTACCAGTATATAAACATGATGAATATTTATATCACCGTGATTTTGGATTTTCTCTGAAGAAAATTCAGTGCTACAATTTTTACATTTTAATGAGATGAGATTTGTATTGAATAAACTATAACAACTAAAGTCCAGTTTTAATATTAATTTGATGTTTGGTTCAAAATATCATAAATTATTATTTTGTCATAACTGCTACAGTTCGGGAAGATGATTGAACTAGAAAGATGTGTTGTGGTGCATGAAGATCTTGGCTTTCGCTTGTTCAGCTATGACAACAAAGGAAATAACTTCTGGCTATTTCATAATCTGTAATCAGAAGTAAATTATAATAAATTTATGATATTTTAACGTGCAGGTATGAATATTTGAGGATCAACAAGTGGAAGGATTGGTATCTGGACTTGAGTTGCAGGACTACAGCCACCCTGGAATATGGTACTTCAGCGTTGGACAGCACTACCGATCTTGGTGATCCTGAGCTATCTGGCACAATACGTCCAAGCAGAGAGTGAGTGTTGTTATTAAAAGCCCCTTACTATTTTTTCTCTTCAAATTGCCTTGATTTATGTGAATTTGTCTGAATGTAGGAGATTGATAAATATCAACAAAAATTGGAATTAACAAGCTAGGAAGAGATAAAGAATGGCAAATGTTAACTGCAATTTGTTTGGTGGACTTTTCAGATTAAAGTGGTCAAAATGCGTACCATTCTAAACTAACTAAGCATAAGCAAAGCAGGGAAGTTTAAATAATTCTCAACTGAGTGTGTAATTTTTTTCTTCTAGAAAGTTCATGTGAAACCAAGTTGAATTGTCAGTTTATAAAACTAAACACCCACAAATTCTGAAGTAATCCAGAAGTTTTCCATCAAATATATTGTTTCAAAAATTACTGTGTTCTTCAAACAAAAAGAGATGTTCAAAATTTACTCTGAAAGTTTTTAAAAATCCATTTACCTTAGAATGCAGTTAACCTTTCGTCAATGTATCTTTGAGGTTTGTGAAGTTAATTACTAAATGAAAGTGGAAAGGATTTTTCAGGTGTTCGCTTGGGATTGGAACTACAAACAGCAAGAAGAATGCTAAACAAGGTGAATTCTTTAATTAGTGACTGAATTATTGCATTTATTAATGACAGTCCCTTTTCAATGAATGGTCTAAAATAATTGGTCAAGCCCAAGTAATACATATACGTAAAGTGCCAACTTCATATGTACCTTTCTTATTGTTGATCAGATGGGGACATTTCGAGGCTTTTAATAGATTGATATTTTATCTAGCTTGATCTATTAATCCTCAGTCAAAAGCATTCATATGATCTAAAGTAGGAATTGTTTTATTTTGTTATATTCCACATTTTATTGAAATTTAGTTTTATTTTTTATTTTTCAAATATGTTCACATATAACCAATGGTGGATGGTGGTGGTCAGTCAAAAAGAAGATAAGGTATTTGTATACTGATACTGAATTGTAGTGCTTTTACCTTATTTTTCTATTTCCTTTTCAGTTACAACAAACAGTGAATGCACTTTCATGAATCCAATTTTTGAGTTGTACCACATTTGGTGTTAGATTAGCTTTCAGTTAATTTCTCAAGAGTTCAAAGTAATCCGTTAATTTATTTATGAAGGGCTTGTGATTGTAACGAGATCAGCCAGGTGGACTTGATGGAATATGAGTTTCCTGGTTGGCACTGTTAATCTGGTTCCATCAGAGAGCCCTGACTGCCAGATATAAACAGGAGTTTCAAAAGTTCTGAGTTAACAAGGTGTAGAGCTGGACGAACGGGGCGGCACAGAGGCTCAGTGGTTAGCACTGCAGCCTCACAGCACCAGGGACCCAGGTTCGATTCCAGCCTTGGGCAACTGTCTGTGTGGAGTTTGCACATCCTCCCCGTGTCTGCGTGGGTTTCCTCCCACAGCCCAAAGATGTGCAGGCTAGGTGGATTGGCCATGCTAAATTCCCCATAGTGTTCAGGGGTGTGTGTGTTATAGGGGAATGGGTCTGGATGGGATGCTTCAAAGGGCAGCGTGGACTTGTTGGGCCGAAGGGCCTGTTTCCACACTGTAGGGAATCTAATCTAATCGAACACAGCAGGCCAAGCAGCATCAGAGGAGCAGGAAGGCTGATGTTTCTGGTCTAGACCCTCCTTCAGAAATGGGAGAGGGGCAGGGGATTCTGAAATAAATAGGGAGAGAGGGGGAGGCAGATAGAAATTGGATAAATGAGAAGATCGGTGGAGAGGAGACAGACAGGTCAAAGAGGTGGGGGTGGAGCCAGTAAAGGTGAGTGTGGTGGAGAGTTAGGGAGGGCATAGGTCAGTCCAGGGAGGATGGACAGGTAAAGGGGGCAGGGTGAGGCTGGTAGGTAAGAGATGGTGGTGGGGCTTGAGGTGGGAGAAGGGGATAGGGAGGAGGAAGGACAGCTTAGGGAGGCTGGGACAAGCTGGGCTAGTTTTGGGATGTGGTCAGGTAGGGGAGATTTTTACACTTGTGAAATCCACATTGATAGCATTGGGCTGCAGGGTTCCCAAGCGAAATATAAGTTGCTGTTCCTAGAACCTTCAGGTGGCATCATTGTGGCACTGGAGGAGGCTCAGGATGGACATGTCGTCTGAGGAGTAGGAGGGGGAGTTGAAATGGTTCGTGACTGGGAGGTGCAGTTGTTTGTTGTGAACTGAGTATAGGTGTTCCACAAAGCAGTCCCCAGGCCTCCGCTTGGTTTCCCTGATGTGGAGGAGGCCACATCGGGAACAGGGGATACAGTATACCACATTAGCAGATGTGCAGGTGTACATCTGTTTGATGTGGAAGGTCTTCTTTGGGCCCTGGGATGGGGGTGAGGGTGGAGGTGTAGGGGCAGGTGCAGCATTTCCTGCGGTTGCAGGGAAATGTGCTGGGGGTGGTAGGTTTGGTTGGGAGTGTGGAGTGGATGAGGGTGTCACGGAGAGAGTGGTCCATCCGGAGGCCCCACTACCAAAGACACTTAACCCTCCCCACCCTTATCTGCCTTCCGGAGGGACCACACTCTCCGTGACTCCCTTGTCCACACCACACTCCCCACCAGCCCCAACACCCCCTAACTCCACTCCTACACTCACCTTTACTGGTTCCACCCCCCACCTTTGTCCTGTCTGTCTCCTCTCCACCTATCTTCTCCTTTATCCATCTTCTATTTGCCTCCCCCTCTCTCCCTATTTATTTCAGAACCCCCTTTCCCTCCCTCATTTCTGAAGAAGGATCAACATCCGAAACGTCAGCTTTTCTGCACCTCTTATGCTGCTTGGCCTGCTGTGTTCATCCAGCTCTACACCTTGTTATCTCAGATTCTCCAGCATCTGCAGTTCCTACTATCTTTGTCAGAAGATCTGTTCTCTCCAAGGGCTGGCTCTGAGAGAGCTGCATCAGTGTCAAGGACTCTCCACGGGTAAATAACGTGTGACTTGGTGGCAGGATACCAGTTTCTGTGGAGATATTTCACAGAACATTTCAGTTAGAAATATGTCATCAGCTTTTGAAATCACATACAAACATCTCCTGAGGTCCCAGCATCACAGTTTGACCAATTTGACTTCTGCAGTTATTTCAGAAGCCACTTGTAGTTTTGAATGTTTATAGCTTCCTCCTGGAGTAATCACACTTTTCATGTCAGAAGAGGTAGTCTGAGCAACTGAACCAGAAAACAAGAGGCCAGCACCTCCTACTTCTTATCCTTCTGCTCATAATATGACTGTTAAAACCAAATTAGAGGACTCAGTGTAGGCCTTTTATATAAATGTAAATTCTTTGGTCTCATGAAAGAGCAGCCTGGACAGAATAGATGGGTCGAAGATTATGTTTGTAAAAGAAACTAGAACATGTACCTAGTGCATAGATTTAAAGTGATGTGCGAATGAAGCAATGGCAATGTGTGAAAAACTTTCTCACACATTGAGTTGTTAGGGCACCGCACAGCTTGGAAATGTACCAAAGGCAGGTTCTATTGAGACATTCAAGAGGGCATTGGATGGTTTTATTGCATAGTAATGGTGAGCCGAGATATGGGGAAAAAGCAGGAGATTGACCCTGGAAAATAGAGCTGGCCAAGAAAAAAAGCCGGCGCAGGCATGATGGGCTCAATGACCTCCCTGTGATTCAGAGAAAAGCATGCAATGAAGGAATGCCATAATTAGAATTGGGATTTGTGATGCTGGAAATTGAGGAAACAATTTTTGATTAAAGTAAATCCTGGTAGTACTCGTGTTTCTTGTTGCTGAAGACTTTAACTTTGATTTATCTGGGTTGATCATGGAAGAAAAATGAAATTAACATTACCTTAGATATACCTTTCATTTCGAGATATTGTTTATGTTTCACTTCAAGGGTTTTAAGTACTGGGTTTGGTTGTCATGTGCAGTGTTTAGTCTTATGGGTAATAAAATGGATTGCAATCCTATGAAATGAACAACCTGGTGCTTACTGTGTGAAAATCTGGTTGGATATTTCCATTTCCAATCTTAGGAACTTTACTACCAGGTTGACGTATTCTTAATTATGTTTGGATTATTTTATCGACTGTCAGTAGAAACACTTGAGTTTTAATACATCTATCCTAATCACACATTATAGGAAAAATATTCTGAATACGCTGCACCTATTGGACTCTGTATGTACATGCTCACAGTTATAGATGTTTTCTAATCAACCTGTTCAAAGGTGTTATTACACAAATCTGTGACAGATGGAACCTGAATCCACCCTCCTGGCTTAGAAATTGGAATGCTACCAGCACCAGAAGAGCACCAAAATGCTCGTGATTATATTCTGAGCTCTCTTACATGTTCCTGAAATACAGAAAGTAACACTCCCAACTTCTAAACAATCATGTTGCGATCAGATGAGATCAGTCTTTTTTCAGAGAAAAAACATCATTTATAGTGCAATTTTAGCATTTGTAAAAGTTTTACATAATTTAAAGGGATTGTCCAAAGCAATTAGTATTTGAAATTTAAAAACTGAAAGAACTGCAGATGCTGTCAATCAGGAACAAAAACACAAGTTGCTGGAAAAGCTCAGCAGGTCAGGCAGCATCTGTGGAGAAAAAAATCAGAGTTAATATATTTGGTCCAGTGACCCTTCCTCGGAACTGCCAGTAACTGGGAAAATATCAGTTTAAATGCAGAAATTAGCGAGGGGAATGGAGTAGGGAGTAAACAGTAGGATACTGTCCTAAGAGATAGAAGAGCAGTTGGATAGATAAGGGAGCTGATTGTGATCTGGCTAGGAGGGTGAATAGTTATGAATGTGGACTGTTAATGACTAACAATAGATAGTGTATAATGGCAGGCTTTGTGATAACAAGGCCTGGAGTGTGGGGTAAGGGTTAGGACATAGGAGTGTCCCTAAAATTTAGACCCTAAAATTATTGAACTCAAAACTGAATCTGGAGGCCTGCAGGTCCCCAAGTGGAAAATAAGGTGTTGCTCTTCCAGCTTGCATTGAGCCTCGCTGGAACACTGCAGCAAGCCAGAGATCGAGATATTGGCCAGGGAACAGGGTGGTGTGTTAACGTGGCAGGCAACAGGTAGTTCAGGGCCTTTTTTGCGAGCAGAAAGTAGATATTCTGCAGAGCGGTCACCCAGTCTGCACTTTGTTTCCCCAATGCAGAGGAGACCACATTGTGATTCTGGGAAGTGCCGGTGATGTGTTATGTTTGGACCTTGGCTAGTCGGGAGGAAGGAGGTAAATGGGCAGGTGTTGCACTTTCCCTGGTGGAAAGGTGCCATGGGGCAGTGTTGGGGGTGAAGGAAGAGTAGACCAGGGTGTCCCAGAGGGAACACTCTATGCAGAAGGCGGACAATGGAGGGGAGGGGAATATGTGTACAGTGGTGGCATCTCACTGGAGGTGGTGGAAATGATGTCTGATGATCTTCTGGATGTGGATGCTGGTGGGATGGTAGGTAAGGACAAGGGGAACCCTATCGCTGTTGAGGGAGGGAAGAGAGGGGTGAGGGCGGAAGTGCGGGAGATGGGTCTGTTGTGTTCCCTTTTAGGACATTGCTACACACTTGATACAAATGCAATATGCCGACTTCTGTGAACAGCCAGTTTATTTAAGCAAGTACAAGCTTTTGGAGGATCACTTAACAAACTTCGCAGGGCTTGCGGAGCCATGTCAAGCGATGCTCTCTATAAGGAAACTGTCCTCCCTTTATAGAAGTTTCTTTTTTAGCACCATCAGATATGCATGCAAGATACAATTTTTTTTTTCTCCTTCACAGTTACATGCCCAGCATCAGTGATTGTACGTAACTTAATCATGTAACAGCAAAACAGAGGTCAGCCGTCCAAAAACAATGTGTGGGACTAGACAGTTCCCTTTCTTTTGAGCCTTAAATCAGCCTTTACAGAGAGCAGAGTATAATTAGCTTATCGTATTTTGTCTGTGAGACAGTGGCGCCTGTGAAGCATCTAATTTCTTATAGATGTTACGTTTACAGAGAGCAGAACAGATATTAACCCTTTAACATTTCAGGTCAGACCCGGTTGAGGTCCCTGTTGACAAAGGTGCTGGGGAATCTTCAGTTCAGGAAGAAGGTGGACTTTGCGGAGGTTCCCTTGTTGAAGGTGGCCTCCTCTGAACATAAGCGACGGAGGTGGAGGAACTGAGAGAATGGGATGGAGTCTTTCCAGGAAGCAGGGTTTGAGGATGTATAGTCCATGTAGCTATGGGAGACATTTTCCCATGTACCATTGGGTTTTGAGGAACAGTCACTGGACCCGAAATGTTAACTTTTTTTATCTCCACAAATACTGCCAGACTTGCTTAACCTTTCCAGCAATCTCAGTATTTGTAATTAAACGTTTTTCATATTATTATGAAGAGTTTGATTTTTTTAAAAGTATTGATTATAAGCCATGCTGTTTAAAGTTAAAAAAGGATGACAGCGCGCTTGAAGAATTTTATATGAAGGAAAGCTTCTGAAATCAATGAAATAATTTCAAAAGAAACCCTCCCATTTAAATTTTATTTCCAACCCACTTATTTAAGGAATAAATGAAAATGAAATGTTGCTAGCACTGGCTAATCTGTGATTCAATTTTAAAAAACATATTCTCGAATTTTTAAAAAGCTTACCTCGTGAATAGGCGGAGGTGCGCTGAGCAGGAGCGGACACGAGACGGCTGAGTAAGTGAGGTAATTTATTTGTGTGGTTGCGTTACCCGAAACACTACCCGGGTAGTGTGTCCCACCCATCCTCCTCCTCTAACCAAAGAAAAGGTTCTGTGTGCCTGATTGGTAAGGCGAAAGTTTATTTTTTATTCTTTATTTTTTAAGCCTTGGGAATTTAGAATAATGGGAACGGAGGTCAGGGCAGTTGAATGTTCCTCCTGCTGAATGTGGGAGGTAAGGGTCACCACTAGTGTCCCTGCTGACTACATCTGCAGGAAGTGCACCCAACTCCAGCTCCTTGAAAACCGTGTTCGGGAACTGGAGCTGGAGCTGGATGAACTTCGGATCATTCGGGAGGCAGAGGGGATTATTGAGAAGAGTTACAGGGAGGTAGTTACTCCTCAAGTACAGGAAAAAGGCAGATGGGTTACGGTCAGGGGACAGAAAGGGAACCGGCAGGCAGTGCAGGGATCCCCTGTGGCCATTCCCCTCAACAATAAGTATACCGTTTTGGATACTGTTGGGGGGGACGACTTACCAGGGGAAAGCAGTGGGGCACAGGTCTCTGGCACAGAGTCTGTCCCTGCTGCTCAGAAGGGAAGGGGGAAGAGGAGCAGAGCATTAGTCATTGGGGACTCCATAGTTAGGGGGACAGATAGGAGGTTCTGTGGGGACGAGAGAGACTCACGGTTGGTGTGTTGCCTCCCAGGTGCCAGGGTGCGTGATGTCTCTGATCGTGTTTTTGGGATCCTTAAGGGAGAGGGGGAGCAGCCCCAAGACGTGGTCCACATTGGCACCAACAACATAGGTAGGAAGAGAGATGGGGATTTAAGGCAGACATTCAGGGAGCTAGGATGGAAGCTGAGAGCTAGGACGAACAGAGTTGTTGTCTCTGGTGTGTTGCCCGTGCCACGTGCTAGTGAGGCGAGGAATAGGGAGAGAGAGGAGTTGAACACTTGGCTACAGGGATGGTGCAGGAGGGAGGGTTTTGGATTCTTGGATAATTGGGGCTCTTTCTGGGGTAGGTGGGACCTCTACAAGGAAGATGGTCTTCACCTGAACCAGAGGGGTACCGATATCCTTGGGGGGGAATTTGCTAAGGCTGTTCGGGTGGGTTTAAACTAATTCAGCAGGGGGATGGGCACCAAAATTGTAGTTTGACTATAGAAAAGGTTGAGAGTAGGGTGGTCCGAAATAAAGTTTCGGGGAAGCAAGATGGCACCGGCAAGCAAGAAGTTGGATTGAAATGTGTCTACTTCAATGCCAGGAGCGTCCGGAATAAGGTTGGTGAACTTGCAGCATGGGTTAGTACCTGGGATTTCGATGTTGTGGCCATTTCGGAGACATGGATAGAGCAGGGACAGGAATGGTTGTTGCAGGTTCCGGGATTTAGATGTTTCAGTAAGAACAGAGATGGTAAAAGGGGCGGAGTTGTGGCATTGTTGGTCAAGGACAGTATTACAGTTGCAGAAAGGATGTTTGGGGACTCGTCAACTGAGGTAGGATGGGCTGAGGTTAGAAACAGGAAAGGAGAGGTCACCCTGTTGGGAGTTTTCTATAGGCCTCTGAATAGTTCCAGAGATGTGGAGGAAAGGATAGCAAAGATGATTCTTGATAGGAGTGAGAGAGACAGGGTAGTTGTCATGGGGGACTTCAACTTTCCAGATAGTGATTGGGAACACTATAGTTCGAGTACTATAGATGGGTCAGTTTTTGTCCAGTGTGTGCAGGAGGGCTTCTTGACACAGTATGTAGATAGGCCAACAAGGGGCGAACCCACATTAGATTTGGTACTGGGTAATGAGCCCGGCCAAGTGTTAGATTTGGAAGTAGGTGAGCACTTTGGTGATAGCGATCACAATTCTGTTATGTTTACTTTAGTGTTGGAGAGGGATAGGTGTATACCACTGGCCAAGAGTTATAGCTGGGGGAAAGGCAATTACGATGAGATTAGGCAAGATTTAGGGAGCATTGAATGGGGAAGGAAACTGCAGGGGATGGGCACATTAGAAATGTGGAGCTTATTCAAGGAGAAGCTCCTGTGTGTCCTAGATAAATATGTACCTGTCAGGCAGGGAGGAAGCTGCAGAGCGCGGGAGCCGTGGTTTACGAAGGAGGTGGAATCTCTGGTCAAGAGGAAGAAGAAGGCTTATGTTAGGATGAGACGTGAAGGCTCAGTTAGGGCACTTGAGGGCTACGAGGTAGCCCGGAAAGACCTAAAGAGAGAGCTCAGAAGAGCCAGGAGGAGACATGAGAAGTTGCTGGCGGATAGGATCAGGGTAAACCCTAAGGCTTTCTATCGGTATTTAAGGAATAAAAGAATGATGAAAGTAAGATTAGGCCCAATCAAGGATAGTAGTGGTAAGTTGTGTGTGGAGTCAGATGAGATAGGGGAAGCACTAAATGAATATTTTTCAACAGTATTCACTCTAGAAAACGACAATGTTGTCGAGGAGAATACTGAGATGCAGGCTACTAGACTAGGTGGGATGGAGGTTCACAAGGAAGAGGTATTAGAAATCCTTCAGAAGGTGAAGATAGATAAGTCCCCTGGGCCGGATGGGATTTATCCTCTGATCCTCTGGGAAGCCAGGGAGGAGATTGCCGAGCCTTTGGCATTGATCTTTAACTCGTCATTGTCTACAGGAATAGTGCCAGATGACTGGAGGATAGCAAATGTGGTTCCCCTGTTCAAGAAGGGGAGTAGAGACAACCCTGGTAATTATAGACCAGTGAGCCTTACCTCAGTTGTTGGTAAAGTGTTGGAAAATGTTATAAGGGATAGAATTTATAATCATCTGGAAAAGAATAAATTGATTAGGGATAGTCAGCACGGTTTTGTGAAGGGACGGTCGTGCCTCACAAACCTTATTGAGTTCTTTGAGAAGGTGACCACACAGGTAGATGAGAGTAAACCGGTTGATGTGGTGTATATGGATTTCAGCAAGGCTTTCAATAAGGTTCCCCACAATAGGCTATTGTACAAAATGCGGAGGAATGGAATTGTGGGAGATATAGCAGTTTGGATCGGAAATTGGCTTGCTGAAAGAAGACAGAGGGTGGTAGTTGATGGGAAATGTTCATGCTGGAGACCAGTTACTAGTGGTGTACTGCAAGGGTCGGTGTTTGGTCCACTGCTGTTTGTCATTTTTATAAATAACCTGGATGAGGGGGTAGAAGGATGGGTTAGTAAATTTGCAGATGACACTAAGGTCGGTGGAGTTGTGGATAGTGACGAAGGATGCTATAGGTTGCAGAGAGACATAGATAAACTGCAGAGCTGGGCTGAGAGGTGGCAAATGGAGTTTAATGCAGACAAGTGTGAGGTGATACACTTTGGTAGGAGTAACCGGAAGGCAAAGTATTGGGCTAATGGTAAGATTCTTAGCAGTGTAGATGAGCAGAGAGATCTGGGTGTCTATGTACACAGATCCTTGAAATTTGCCACCCAGGTTGACAGGGCTGTTAAGGAGGCATACAGTGTCTTAGCTTTTATTAATAGAGGGATCGAGTTCCGGAACCATGAGGTTATGGTGAAGCTGTATAAAACTCTGGTGTGGCCGCACTTGGAGTATTGCGTACTGTTCTGGTCACCGCATTATAAGAAGGATGTGGAAGCGTTGGAAAGGGTGCAGAGGAGATTTACTAGGATGTTGCCTGGTATGGAGGGAAGGTCTTACGAGGAAAGGCTGAGGGACTTGAGGCTGTTTTCATTAGGGAGAAGAAAGTTGAGAGGTGACTTAATTGAAACATATAAAATAATCAGAGGGTTAGATAGGGTGGATAGGGAGAGCCTTTTTCCTAGGATGGTGACAGCGAGCACGAGGGGGCATAGCTTTAAATTGAGGGGTGAAAGATATAGGACAGATGTCAGAGGTAGTTTCTTTACTCAGAGTAGTAAGGGTAGTAGATTCGCCAACTTTAGGCACGTTTAAGTCGTCATTGGATAAGCATATGGATGTACTTGGAATAGTGTAGGTTAGATGGGCTTGAGATCAGTATGACAGGTCGGCACAACGTTGAGGGCCGAAGGGCCTGTACTGTGCTGTAATGTTCTGTGTTCTGTGGGTATTGAGTTTGAAACGTAGACGCTGCTAACTTTGAAGTGCTTCTTTCGAATCGAACGAAATGGAAACTAAAGCTGTCTTAGAATATAAAGATATTACAACAATATGATGCAGCAAAGCAATCAACTATCAACCTTTACATCATAGAAATAAAGGCTGTTTGAAGTGGCTTCATAACTTTGAGAGAACAGGAGCTTCCAGGATTGATCTGTAACTCTAGTTTAACTTACAGTAAAAGGCAAATGTATTGTTTAATTATTCATAACAGATGTATTAATGCACGAAATTAAGACCTCAGGAGCAACTAAAATGGTGAACAGGAGATCTAATAAACAGATGGAACAGGACACCTGAAAGTGCTGTACTAAAATGGACTCGGTGTTCACAGAAATATTTTACAATTTAAGAAAATGCCCATAAAGTTATGACTTAAATGTAACAATGTAGTATAATCATCCAATATCATATCATATATAATATTCTGGTCTAATGATGGTAACAGTTGAAGTTAACAGCCCTGGGTTTATCTGTACACATGAGTATTTGCAGAATACAAGGTTAACAGAAAGATTCTTGGAAGTGTGGAGGAGCAGAGGGATCTTGGGGTTCATGTTCACAGTTCCCTGAAAGCTGCCACCCAGGTGGATAGAGTTGTTAAGACTTATGGTGTGTTAGCTTTCAGTAACAGAGGGATTCAGTTCAAGAGCCATGAAGTTATGCTCCAGCTCTCCAAAAGCCTGGTTTGGCCACATCCGGAATATTGTGTCCAGTTCTGATCGCCTCATTACAGGAAAGATGTGGAAACGTTGGAAAAGGTGCAGAGTAGATTTACCAGGATGTTGCCTGGAATGGAGGGTAGGTCTTGAGAGGAAAGTTTGAGAGAGCTGGAGCTGAGGATGAGAGGTGACTTGATAGAGTTGAATAACATGATCAGAGGTACAGATAGAGTAGACAGCCAGAGACTTTTTCCTAGGGTGGAGGTAGCTTTTACGAGGAGACATGTTTTAAAGTGAAAGGTGGTAGATATAGGGGAGATGTCAGAGGTAGGCTCTTTACTCCGAGAGTGGTCGGGGCATGGAATGCATTGCCAGATAGGGTAGTGGAGTCAGCTTCATTAGGGGCATTTAAGCCGTTATTAGATAAGCATATGGATGACACTATAAGGTAGCGGTGGAGGTTAGATAGACCTTAGGTTTCGGGTAAACGTTCGGCACAACATCATGGGTCGAAGGGCCTGTATTGTGCTATACTGTTCTATGTTCTATGAACATATTTTTTAGGAGAGGAAACAGAAACTGCATGCAGCTCCTTTATTTTAACGAATAAATCTTTTCTTTACCATTTAATTTGGGCACTGGCCCTCTTCCCACCAGTAGTTGACTCGGCAGTGATGTGTTGATGTGGGTTTCAGTGAAGAAACCAGACATAAAGTCAAATTTTCCTCTGCCTATGTGACTTGGAGAATGGAACAACAGATGGGAAATACGTGAGAATTTAAAAAATCAACGTCGTACATTGAGAAACTGTTTCCGATTTTCCTTTAGCTTTAAATGGTGACTTCAGAATCTTGCTATTGACTAGTGACTACCACAGGCTATTTATGACATATGTGGAGATAAGGTAGTTGCTGCTCAATAGCAAGACTCTCAAGTCACCATTTAAAGCTAAGGGGAAAAAATGCCACTTCATGTTCTCCCCTTCCCTAGAAAAACTAAATAGTGCACATTCCCAGCATGTAAGCCGTAGTGGGTACCTGGCTGCTGCTGGCCATCATCCAACTGCGTCTTCAGCACACTGACTTTACATGGCCAATAGATACCTTCCTCTTTGATTCTTCATCCATGCTTGTTGGCAGTGGCAAGCCATCTCACATCACCAGCCTCACTTCTTCATTGTGTCTGACTTTGGACCAATTTGCACTCTACTTCAGCTCTTTACTTTGGACTTGTATACCTTTACCAGGTTACCTTGTGTGAATATACATCTTATGCAGTTACACAGGATGAATCTTCTGGCTGTTAAGCCACTTTCCTAGCATTCATTAATTTTGCATGAACTTGGAGATTGCCTCCCTCCCTGTCTTGCATTGCATTTCACTGCACAGGATCTTCGAAACTGAAGTTCAGGTTGCTTGCCTTGGTGTCTTGCATAGGTTGTTAGTATGTAGGAAAAGGCAGCTCAGCACCGTGGGGAGCACTTAACCATCAAGCGAGTGGACATTTGGCCGATGGTGCCATGCTGAGTCAATGCCCCACTTGCAGAATGTGTCATCAGCTTACATGAGCAAACACATTATGTGTTGATTAAGCAAATGGCTATGTCTGGAAGTGAAAAGGGAGCAGTTTTTTGTGGGGTCAAGGCAATTGCAGCCAGTAGGGGAACACCATGACCAAACAGGCAGAGAGGTCTTTCTTTTTCTTCCAGGAACTAGACCACCCACAGTCCTGCAGTTCAAATTGAACGACTTGGGGCTGCCAGGTAGATTATTTGGAATTTTATACAGATATCTGTCTCAGAGGTGGGGTGAGATTTTATCTGCAATGAGACGGACGGAGGGATTGAGTATGATGGAATTGAATGGAAGAGCAATTATTAGTGATGCATGAATAGGAGAGATGGTGAGGTGTTGCTAGTAAGTGAATAGGAAGCACAGAGGGCAGGAAGATTAAGTCATTTGAGAGAACAAGATGGTTGAGAGTTGTTGATTGGACATGATGTATGCAGCAGTGAGAGTTGTAGTCAGTGAGTCTTCATGAGATTTTATGCAGTGGCAGAGTAAGAGTGAATCGTAGTCTCATGAGTGTATGGTCATGTAGAGAAGATGGTAAAACCTAACCTTGTGGAACACAGAATTTAACTGACCATTTCCCAATATAGCTGGATCTTCCTTTTAGCCTGGGCCACAGCGCTGACTGGGAAAACAGTATGGTTCCAGGCTGTCTGTGTCTGGTGGTTGTCAGAAAATTGGACTGCTCTTACCCCACTGCTTCGTCATCCAGCACCTCCAAGTGCCTGTCAGCAAAACAAGTTGTGAGCTTTCCTTTCTGGTCAATGTCCTCAGTGATGAAGGCTTCCCCCCACAGAAGGTGCAATTTTTGGCATGTAATCTCTGAAGTTGTGTGCAACTGTGGCTCTGGGAGCAAGAGTACTGCAAAGTAGTAGCAAGCGCATTCGAAGTATTCCAAGATTCAGTGAGAAATACACTGAATGACTGCTGGGCATTTTTGAATCACAATACAAAACACAATTCTTTGAATGTGGAATCGCAGGTAAACAGGACAGAAGGTGTTTGATGTTCTTGCTTTTATTGGTCAGTGCATTGAATATAGGAATTGAGAGGTCTTATTGCAGTTGCACAGGACGTTAGTTCGGCCACTTTTGGAGTATGACATGCAATTCTAGTCTCCCTCGTACAGGAAAAATTTTGTGAAACTAGAAAGTGTTCAGAAAAGATTTACGAGGATGTTGCCAGGTTTGGAGGGTTTGAGCTATAGAGAGAGGTTGAATAGGCTGGGGCTATTTTTCCTGGATCATCGGAGGGTTTACCTAATAGAGATTTATAAAATCAAGAAGGGCATGGATAAGGGTGAAGGAATCCAAAACTAGAGGGCATAAGTTTAAGGTGAGACGGGAAAGATATAAAAGGGACCTAACAGACAACTTTTCAACGCAGAGTGTGGTGCGTGTATGGAATGAGCAGCCAGAGGAAGTGGTGGAGGCTGGTATGATTACAAGATTTAGAAGGCATCTGGATGGGTATATGAATAGGACAGGTTTAGAGGGTTATAGACCAAATGGTGGCAATATCTGGTCAGCATGGACAAGTTCGACTGAAGGGTCATTTTCCTTGCTGTATATCTCTATGACTCTGACTTTATCGGGAACAGGGCTTGCTTGGGTTTGAACCGGTGACATACATGTACTGTAAGTTTTCGGGAGTAGAAAAAGTGGAACGATGCTGTCTGCAGATGCATAGTAACAGTATCACTTGCTGATAGGCTATGGTGTGGAAAATGACAGTGATGCAATGAGACATGATGTCTCCTGAGCCAGGGTTGGGCCCTGCAGCCACAGCAGCATTCCTTTAAATTTCTGTCTTTAAGTCACCTACTGTTTTTTTATCCCTTGTGACATGTGTGAAGCTGCCAGTATATTAGTAGAGGGACTTGGAAGAGGCTGTGGCTGTAGCCTTTTAAGTTTCCATGGGGACAATCATTTGATCAAGAGCTTAGAATCTTACAAAAGGATTATGTGGGTGCATTTGTTGACACAGGTGCAGAGAAGATTGACAGCATTATTATGTTACCATAAGCATTTTCTTTTTGTGTTCTGTATTGTCAATGGCTCACGGTTTATTTGCACAAGATAAAGAAGGATCATGAGCTTATAACTTCTGATATTGCTAACATAAAAATTTGGTTAATTATTGTAATTTTTTAAGAGATGCAAGGATAGTAAGAAAGTATGTTGTGAAGAAGACATAAGGAAGTTACAGGTGGATATAAGATAATGAAATGTGAGGCTGGATGAACACAGCAGGCCCAGCAGCATCTCAGGAGCACACAAGCTGATGTTTCGGGCCTAGACCCTTCATCAGATATAGATAGGTTGAGACAGTAGACAAAAATCTGGCAGATGGAGTATAATATGGGAACACGTTAACTATTTACTTGGGCAAGAAGAAGGAAAAAAAGATAGAATATTACTTAAATGGAAAATGACTGTAGAATTCTGACATACCAAGGGACCCAGGTATCATGAGTTAGTATTCAGATACAGCATGTAATCAAGAAGGATAAGGCTAATATTATTCTTTATTAGAAGAAGATAATGAAATGAAAAATGTCATACTTCGGTTATTACAAGGCATTGGTGAAAATATACCACAATTAATGTGTGCAGTTTTGATCTCCTTATTTAAGAAAGAATGTAAATGAAATGGAGGTGGTTAGGGATGGTTATGAGATTACTCCCTGGAATGAGTGGCTTGTCCACTGAGGATAAATTAGACAGACTGAGCTTGTTTTCACTGATGTTTAGGGTTAGATAGGGTGGATAGGGAGAGCCTTTTTCCTAGGATGGTGACGGTGAGCACGAGGGGGCATAGCTTTAAATTGAGGGGGGAAAGATATAGGACAGATGTCAGAGGCAGTTTCTTTACTCAGAGAGTAGTAAGGGAATGGAGCGCTTTGCCTGCAACGGTAGTAGATTTGCCAACTTTAGGTACATTTAAGTCGTCATTGGACGTACATGGAATAGTGTAGGTTAGATGGGCTTGAGATCGGTATGACAGGTCGGCACAACGTTGAGGGCCAAAGGGCCTGTACTGTGCTGTAATGTTCTATCTTCTATGTTTAGAAATGTGAGGTGTGACTTGAAGTGTTTAAATGGTCTTGATTTGGGATGCTTTCTGTTGTGGGTGAGTCATAGACTAGGGGGCACTGCTATAATTGAACCTTTTTAGGAACCGAGATGAGAAGAAATTTTTTCTCTGAGGATAGTACAGCTTTGACACTCTCTGTCTCAGCAAGTTATAGAGGTGGGATCATTGAGCAGTTTTAAAGCCGAGTTAGATTCTGAGGAGGGGTCACTGGACTCAAAGTGTTTAACTCTGATTTCTTTTCACAGATGCTGCCAGACCTGCTGATCTTCTCCAGCAACTTCTGTTTTTGTTTCTGATTTACAACATCTGCAGTTCTTTCTGCTTTTAGATAGATTCTTATTAGACAAGACATGAAAGGTTCTTAGAACATAGATGAAAACGTAGAATTAAAAACACAGCAGATCAGCCACAGTCTTAGTGAATGGTAGGCAGGCTCAATGGGCCATATGGCTTACTTTTGTTCCTATTTCATATCCCATTTTTATGCCACAACATCCTCTTACCATAAGTTCTGAAATTTTATTTTGTTTTGTTACGCACAGATGGTGGGGCCTCCCCTTGGAAATTTTCCTTCTTGTCAGAATTTATTTGTTTTGTGTATTTTGAAATATCCCCACCAGTATCTGTCACAAAGTTCGTAGTGTCCTATTCCCTTGACCCAATTTGCTCGCTCTCTTTAGCTATCTCTGCATTTAATCCTTCTTAATTACCCTTATTAACGTTTAAAATACTAGACTTGTACCCGCACAAAAAAGTTTGAAAGAAACGTAGAAGCTGGAAATCAGAAAGAAAAACTAAAATTGCTGAAAAAACTCAGAGGAACATTGAACATCACGGAGATACCTGTGATCTTGGGTGGATTAAAAATATTTGGAATCCACTTGGGATGAGTTTGAGCCACAGGCATTCACTGAACAATGTAATGTTACTTTGGAAATTAGTTTTGGCAAATATCTTGATAAACACCAAGAGCGACAGTGAAAATAATGACAGTGAGCAAGAAATAAGATTGGAATCGAAATCCTGTCGGAGAGAGGAGCAAAACTTCTTCAAGGGGGGCATACCTGGACGAAATGCGACAGTGCGTTAAACACAAAACAAAAAAACCAAAAGGACTGTGATGCTGGAGATCGGCAGAACTCTGAAGCAGGCTCACTGGTCCAGAAACATTTGCTCTGATTCCTGTCCACAGATGCTGTCAGACCTGCTGAGTTTTCCCAACAATTCCTGTTTCTGATTCTAGTACCCACTCCTTTTCTGTTCAAACTGAATGTGAAATTCTGTCATATTTTGATTGCTGGTACCTTTTGGCACTGTCACAATGAATTTGTTAAGTAATCCTATCTCATTTGACAATAACAAAAATATCATTAAGCCAGTAATTGTCTGGAAATTAGTAACTGCCCAGATGTAGGTGGATCATGTGGAAGGATTGAATATAGGAAAACATAACATTGACCTTGGAAAGATAACTTTATCACACAAACCCCCGATAAATTTTGCATGGGTACAAAAAATGATGCAGAAATTAGTAATTGAACAATTGAGAACATTTGTGAAGATTCCTCAAGCTGGAGCAAAACCAGGCTCTGATCCAGTTCTTGCAGAATACTCGGCCTGGCAATTAATTCAAATTCTAATAGTTCTGTTTTAAACAGAACACATGCAGACTGGTCGTACTGTCTCTGATCATGCAGTCAGTCAGGAAGGATGTGAACTTCCATATTGTCTTGTGTTAGATGTCGGGATAAAAGCGCCAAGAAAATTTCTGAGAAGATAATTGCCAGTGGGCTATTGTGGCCATCAGTCTGTGCTCATTTGTCTCATTGTAGGTGGACATCATTTCAATAAGGAACAGTCTTTAATCATCATTCACTGTGGTGGAAGCTGCGTTATGAGTTACCTTACAGGATAAAGTTATTGTGATCATGGGGTAAAATCTACAACTAAAGCCTTATTGACCAAAAATCACAATCTTTGAGGAGATTAATGGCTCAGAAAGCTCACCTGGAATAATTGTGAGAACCATTGATTTTTCAGTAGCGACAAAGATGGAAGCTGCCCTGAAACCTTTTATCAATAAATGATTTTGCACAAAGATTTGTAATGTTACATTACAAGAATATTACACCATGGAACATCAAGATGGTTACGAATTAGAAGTTATGCAGAGTTAAACAAATGAATTTATCAGGAGCATAATAGAAACTAATTAATGAAGGCACTTATTCCCTGTTCACGTTAATGAAGAATCAATCGTCCAGATAAAGGTAAAACTGACATTTCTGCATTTTGAGATGAGTTTCAACCATTGATTAAAATTATCAATGCCAAGAACCAATGAAAAATTGCTTTTTCTCATATAATGTTGCAAGCCATTTTTTTAACAAAGTAGGTTAACGTCATTTTCCACTTCCCAACTTCAAAACCAAGTTGCCTGTAGGCTAGTGTGGTAATGTAACTGTTTACCACAGTTAAGGTAAACAGTTGAGGTAAACCAGCTCAGCACTACTTAGAGTGGCTGAGAACTGTAAAGAATGTTCTAATCATCAAAGGAGCCAAATAAAGTATTTACCTTTCATTATAATGAAGTAAGTTATATTGTTGGCATATAAGAGAGTGGTATAGAGGTTGGGTATCCTTCATCTGCATGTCTGAAATCAAAACATCCTCACTGAACAGGCAGACCCAAACAGATCCCAGAGGATGGAAAATTCAACATCCAGGACTGTTGTCGAGAGGAAACTTAGAGATAAAACTCCAATTCTGTAGGGCTTAGGAAAGTTATCACTGACAACAAGACATCAAGAATCAATATTTTCAGCAGTGGAAGTTGATAAAAGTTGTTTGAAAACAAGAGTATAACCTGTAGGATAGGTAGGCTGTATCAGAAATCAAAATTATCCAACTTCAAAAAAGCAGTAGGCTCCTGGATTTTTGGATAAGTGATGTCTGACCTGTACAAAACAAGCAACATTGGAGTTTGTGCTGACGCTATATATTGTCCCTAGCATCAAAATTACATTAATGTTCCTTTGGACACCCATTTTGGCTCTTGGAAAAGCTTGTGGTCTCTTGTTAAATACTTCAAGTTGAACATATTTCATCTAATAATACTGCTTTCTTCATTTAAAATTTTATCAGCATCTTCCCTACAGAATTGAGAGTACACCTGTTATAAACTACACAGATCAACACACCCCAAATTCAGACTTATGGTGCAAATTGATTTAATACATGTAATTTAAATACCTTTGTTTGCAATCTGCTTGAAAGAAGAATGTAGAATACTGAAGAAGTTATTTAAAGAGTAGTACAGTGGAGGACTTATGGTTAAATATACAGCAAATTCATCAATGACATGGGCATCTTGGCTCCTGAGACAAATAAATCTTTGTCTAAGTCTTCATTTTCACGGTGAAAATAGGAGGTTTCTTAATAATTTCAACTATAATGTTCAACTAACACATTTGGATCCCAATATCTGTAACTGATGTTCACTGCTTTCATTTATTTAATTGACTTTTATTTTAAATTTATGGAACCAAAGCGATTCAATTTGCATCAATTGCAGAGGAAAAGAATAGATAACAAGACGAACATTATTTATACTTGCAGACCTGTTGGTTCCATTACCTTTTCTTTAAAATATTGCCCCTGTTGGCTAAATTTCTTTCAGTACTGTTGTCAGAGTCAAGAGCAGAGATTACAATTTCACCTTTGAAGAAATGAGTCTATATTTGATCGTTAATTTGCCTGATAAATTGATTTGAGTGTGCTGAACTTTGGGGTCATTACATAGTTTGCTGTCAGTCTCTTGCTGCTGCATTTTCTTCTGGTAATATCCTGTTGGGTTGCACACTTTTAGTATCATATCACATTAAACACTTCTCAGTTTTATAGATTCAATATAGAATTAGTGATCAGCTAAGTGTCAGTAATGAGTGGGAGACATAAATTTTTCTGCACTGATCAATTAGTTTGTGTACTGTACTTGAAATTGGAATGAATTTGAAACAGCTTTGTAAAGCAGTGTTTGAATGGCTATATCGACAAGAATGACATTTTTTGAGAAGATTTGTAGCTCAGGTTGAGGTTTTGGATGTGAATTTGCTCGCTGAGCTGGAAGGTTAGTTTTCAGACGTTTCATCACCATTCTAGTTAAAATCAGCAGTGAGCCTCCGGTGAAGCGCCGGTGTTATGTCCCGCTTTCTATTTATCTGTTTAGGTTTCCTTGGGTTGGTGATGTCATTTCCTGTTCTTTTTTTCTCAGAGGATGGTAGATTGATTTGGAGCCAATGTGTTTGTTGATGAAATTCCGGTTGGAATGCCATGCTTCAAGGAATTCTCGTGCGTATCTCTGTTTGGCTTGTCCTAGGATGGATATGTTGTCCCAATCAATGACATATATTTAAGTGCCTATTTGAAGATATTTTAACTTGACATATGCCCAAATCCTGGGAAACAATGTATTGCGCTCTTCCCATGTAGAGTTGCAGAGCTGTAAATTCAAAGAATGGTGACAGCACAGAACAGTGTCATCCAATTAGTCATGTCTGTGTTAGTCATGTCTAACATCCCACATTGTAGCAGTACACTGTGATCTCCAGCGCCACAAGCATGGTGCTTCTGCCTCCAAATGCAGATGCAGATATGCCTACAAGAGGCAGTAGGTACAGGTGACTGCACTCTTCATCATGTGAGGATACCTTAGCTATGCCTTTCACATCTTTTGGTAGTTGCCATGCTTTTGGTACAGTGTCTTACAGTAAATTGATCAGTGGCAATGAAGAGGATCCCCGCTTCAGACACTGCTTGTTCATCTACAGTTTCTGCCTCCATAACTTCAGGGCTGTGGTTTTGTTGGCACAGGACATTCTTTCTACATCTGTTCCCCTTCATCCTCAGGTACAACAGAGTTTCTACATCTACTGGGTTACGTTGGCCAAACATGTGGCACAGAAGTCTGGGTCTGTGAACAAATATTAGCAATGATATGTTTGGTTTCCTTTTAAGATCTTGCCATTGTCAATCTACTGTTTTGACCCTTGGCAGCTGCTCATGTTTTGCCTTACAGCCACTGTTCATTGGTGTGGTATGTCCTTAATAACCATGACTGGTGTTTCTCTTTCTTCTGATATGCACAGGATATTTTTTAGCCTTGATATTTAGACTGCTTTCCATGAATGTGGCATTTAACTTAGCCTGATTCTTGATGATTTTCATGATCCCATGATACTGTCCTATAACTGAGGAACCTGCAGCTTGCATAACTCTTCCTTCCCCAGGTTCTTAACATTCAGATATAGGACCGTGGGGATGCCCCTGCATGGCCAGCCCACCACCTGGATCCAGAGTCTTAGACCTTATGATGTTCTTGGAGTTAATAAATATAGGACAACGTCGGGATGTTGGTGTTATGAGAATGTTAGGAGTTCATAAAGAGCTGATTTGTCCTTATACCATAGTGAGTGCTTGCACAGCGGTATATTTTGGTTTCTGTTCTGATCCCCTCAATTCTGGTTGTGGGCATTGTGCAGGAATGCAGATCTTGGCTCCTTCCAGTTTGTCCAGTGCATTCTCTGTAAGCCATTCTATTGAGAGCCAGTGTAGCAAAGGTATTGTTCATTTGAATTTTTCTCTCCTTCACCCTCTACCCTCCTTGTCTAAGTTACAATCTTTGGCCCCATCACTGTAGGTTCTAATTTGGCAGAAGCTTTTAAGTGTTTGCTCTGGCATCCCCTCTGACCTGCTTTAATATCTCCCTCTGACTGTTGGCTCTTTCACTATCTGCTTTGAGAGCCCTGCTGTTTTTCTGATCCAACCATTCACATCTTCATGCAGAGCCTTAGCCATATGCCACCTTTACTTAACCCACCTACTCTTTTTCGCTGACCAGTACACCTAATTATCTCCTCTTCCTTTCCCTAAATATGCAGGTCCCATCCTTCTTTGTTTGTATTTCGTCCATCGTTATGACCTTGCCCTCTGCATCCCAGTTTCCTCCGTCCATTCGTCAAGATCCTTCCAGTGTCCCCACCAACCACACACTTTAAGTTCCATGTTCTACAGCTGCTTGCAGCATATCTAAAGTGACTTTCACCTTTTATGTGCAGTCCACTTCAGTGTTCCTGTGTGCCTGCTCTGGGCAGATTTTCTGGCATGAACCAGTGTAACTCCCTCACTTGCGCAGATTAGTTGGCCTGGGCAGACATCATGCCTTCACACTGTAAGTTTCCTCAAAGAATCGCAAAGTGAACTTGCAGACACAAGATTCTAAGCAACCAAATTACATAAACTTGCCAATTAAAATTTGCCTGACAACCAAGCTCCTAGAAATTTAACTACAGGTAATATCACACCCTTCTATGAACATTTTTGCCTCAACTTTAAAGCATCAAAACACCAACAAGCCTGTTACTTAGACTAGAAACCTGACAGTGTGGAAACAGGCCCTTCAGCCCAACATGTCCACACCGGACCTCAGAGCATACCACTGAGACCCATCCCCATAATCTACACCTCCCTGAACACTATGAGCAATTTAGCATGGCCAATCACTTACCCTGCACCTCTTTGGATTGTGGGAGGCAACCTGCACAGACACAGGGAGAGCAGATTGGGTGAATTAGCCATGCAAAATTAGGACTAAAGGCAGGATTCTCGGCACTGTGGAGGAACAGTGGGATCTTGGTGTTCAAGTGCATAGCTCCCTCAAAGTTGCCACACAAGTGGATAAGGTTGTTAAGAAAGCATATGGTGTTTTGGCTTTCATTAATGGGGGATCGAGTTTAAGAGCCGCGAGGTTTTGCTGAAGCTCTACAAAACCCTTGTGAGACCACACTTGGAATATTGTGTCCAGTTCTGGTCGCCCTACTATAGGAAAGATGTGGAGGCTTTGGAGAGGGTGCAAAGAAGGTTTACCAGGATGCTGCCTGGACTGGAGGGCTTGTCTTACGAGGAGAGGTTGACTGAGCTCAGACTTTTCTCTCTGGAGAAGAGGAGGAAGAGAGGTGACCTGATTGAGGTGTACAAGGTAATGAGAGGCATTGATAGAGTCGATAGCCAGAGACTTTTTCCCAGGGCAGGATTGACTGCCACAAGGGGTTATAGTTTTAAGGTGTTAGGAGGAAGGTATAGAGGAGACGTCAGAGGGAGGTTCTTCACCCAGAGAGTTGTGAGCGCATACTTTGCCAGTGGAAGTCGTGGAAGCAGAGTGATGAGTGACATTTAAGCGACTGCTGGACATGCACATGGACAGCAGTGAATTGAGGGAAATGTAGGTTAGGTTATTTTATTTTTGGATGAGGATTATTCCATGGCACAACATTGTGGGCCGAAGGGCCTGTACTGTGCTGTACATTTCTATGTTCTATGTGCAAACTCCGCACTGACAGTTGCCTGAGGCTGGAATTGAACCCAGGTCCCTGCCTCTGTGAGGCAGCAGTGCCAACCACTGTGCCAACCTGCCACCCTAAAGTGTTCCTTAGAAGACTGGAGATTGTAACTCAAAGGCTGAGACTGTTATAATCTGTATAAGCATATTATCCTAAGTAGCCAAATTAAAGGTAGCTTATGGTAATACACTCATAATGCTATCTTTATCTGTATCTAATATCTGTGCATGTGAGAACTGATATGTGAGACATCCTGTTTAATTCAAGATGCAAGAATAAATGGCAGATTTTATTTTAAACTTTGCTACTGTACTAGAATTTAGATCCCCTACGGTGTGGGAAGAGGCCCTTCAAACCAACAAGTCCATACTTGGAGCATCCCACCCAGACCCATCCCCCGTAACCCACACACCCCTGAACACTACAGGCAATTTAGCATGGTTGATCCACCTAGCCTGCACATCTTTGGACTGTGGGAGGAAACTGGAGCACCTGGAGGAAACCCATGTGGACATGGGGAGAATGTGCAAATTCTGCACAGACGGTTACCCGAGGCTGGAATCAAACCCGGGTCCCTGGCGCTGTGAGGCTGCAGTGCTAACCACTGAGCCACCGTGCCACCCCTTTTAGTTGGGATATACATTCCTTGGATGAGAAAAGACCTATTTCCTTCGTACAAAATATATAGATCACGGGCAGTGGAGGACACATAAATTTATGTTTGTGACGCCTAGCTTCTTACATGCTTTTTCAACTATTTTCTGAACCTGTGTGCCAAGTCAACAATTTGGGCATATTCACTCCCAGGTTTCCCCTTTCCTGAACCCATTTTGGAACTGTGCCTTTTATTTTAAATGCATTTCCTCGTTCTTCTTATTAAAATATACAAGTTTAAATTTCATCGCGTATCTGCTCATTCCAGCTGCAGGAGAACGCATTACATAGCATCCTCCTGCCTGAGAAACCGCTTTTCACCACTACTGTCCACTTTCTGTCACCTAACTTTGTCTCCCATATTTCCACTGACCCTTTTGTTCCATGGGCTTCAATTTTGTTGGCAAACCTAATATGTGGCATGTTACCAAAAGTCTTTTGCAAGTCAGTATATGTAATATTAATTGTATTATACTCATCAAAATCAGTCAGTTAAACAGGATTTCTTTACAAATCCATGCTCACTTTCCTTAATCAATCCATTTTTAAATGCTTTCTCCTGACTTCAGATTTGCATTCACATCTTGAGTAAACTGTTTTCCTTAAGCTTTGACTCCAGAACTGGAAAACAGTTTTGTCCATGCAGAGGGACATTCACCATACTTCAAGCTTTTGAGAACTGCATTTTCTTAAATGCTTTAAGATTATCCATTACCTAAACCATGTTTATCACTCACTTTTTAATATCTCCTCATCCCAAACCAATTCTTCCACCAAACCAACTCCTCAACTTACTGTGATCTCTTGCCTGTTTACCTCCCACCTAATTCTCTCACCCACCTTGCGCCTGTACCCACCCTCCACCCACTACCCTTCTCTCTGCACCCACCTACTATCTATCCACTTCCCTCCACCCACATGCCAGTCTGCCTCCACACCAGCACACACATTTACTTCGTCTTGGTAGCTCTTAGGATCTTTAAATCATGGAATATGACGCTGCTAAGAATGGGAGTGCTCTTTCCACATGGATCCTCTTTGGTCCTTTCTTCATCCATTCCTGGACTGATCTACACTGATCAAAGACCAAATAACAGTACAGAAAAGGAACAGGCCCTTCAGTCCTCCAAACCTACACTGACACATTTTGCCCTTCTATACTAAAACTGTCCTCACTTACAGAATTGGTATCCCTTTATTCCCTTCTAATTCATGCATTTGTCCAGGTGTTTCTTGAATGCTGCTATTTTGTCTGCTTCCACCACCTCCTCTGGCAGCACATACCAGGCACTCAAAGCCCTTTGGGTGAAAAAGCTGCTTCGCACATTGCTTTCAAACTTCCCTCTCCCCTGCACCTTGAACCTGTGTCCGCTAGTAATTGACCCCTCCACCCTGGGGAAAAAGCCTCATACTTTTTTGACTCTGTCTATGCTGTTCACAATCCTATAAAGTTCTACTAGGTTGCCCTCAATCTCCTGAATTCTAGTGAAATCAAGCCCAGTCTATCCGACCTTTCTTCATAGCTCAAACCCCCCATACCAGGGAGCATCCACATCCTTCAGGTAGTGTGGTGACCGGAACTGTGTGCAATATTCCAAATGTGGCCTTACTAACATTCTATAAAGCTGCACCATAACTTACCGATCCTGGTACTGAATGCTCCTTTCAATGAAGGCAAGCATGCCATAAGCCTTTTTAATGACCTTATCTACGTACACTGCCACCCTCAGTGTTCTGTGAACCTGCACACCTAGATCCCTCTGCAAATCAATACTCCAAAGGGTTTTGCCATTTACTGTATAATTTCCACTTGTACTTGACCATCCATTTCGGTTTCAGCTTCAGCTGTGAAGACCTCTGAACCCGGAAGTCACTCTGGTTATGAAATTTTTAAATGATTCATTTCATAGGGGTGAATATATTAAGTTGCTAGTAATTCTTTTTGACAAAATGGATTTCCTATTTTCTCTGACTTAGCTGTGGAACATTTAATTTTAAATGCATTGATTTATAAAATGAATAGAGTGTTCTGTCTCATTAGCATTTCCTGATGGTATGAAAGAAAGAAACTGCTTTTGTAATGCCGCCAAAATGGAACAGTATTTAATAAAGGTGTGTGTTTAAGATGCCAAAGTGTAATTCCTGTGGGAAAATGCTATGATTAGGTACACATTGACATAGTCTAATTGCAGTTGATGAGGTTTTGCTTTTATACAAGCTCCTATTCATTACAGTTGACACAATTCCCCATAAAATCGGTGGCTTTTTATAAGATTGGGCACTTATTTGTTGTTTTGCAAATGATACAAGTGGTTGTCTTTAAAGGGTGAGTGTATTTACCACAGGATCTAGAAATTTAAAATCCCAACTTAAGTGATTCAGTACAACTTGTCTATGCTATTTTTGTGTAAGCTCCTGACTGTAGAAAAGAATAAATTGCATTTATGTGGTGCATTTCAAGTCAACTGTTTCTCAGAGTACACTGTCTTAGCCCTGAATCTACAATGTCACTGTTATCAAAACATAACCAAAGTATCTTGAACAACGGCTTCTCTTTCCTGTTGGCGGAAAATTCAAGTTTAGAACTAGAAAAAAATGTACCAATGAAACATGAAATTATGAGTCTATGGATGTTGGTTTCCTATTATAGCAAGCCCAAGTGGGATAAGCAGAAGAAAATATGTGTAAATTACAACAGCCTTGAAACAATGAGGGCCAGTATGAGATTGTATAAATGATGATAAAGAATTTCAGGTCGCAGAGAAAAAGTTCTCCAGAAGTGTGGACTTCTAGCTATCAGAACTCATTGACCATTGTATAATGTATTATGAGATTTTATGACCATTTTAAATCAATGTAGTCCATTGAATTTTTTGCGATTCATAAAATTGTGTATGAATCTTGATCATTGAAATGCAAGTTGAGATTTGAATGAGCCATACCTACAGCTTTAAATGAAAATGAAATGAGTGATTTTGGGAGACTGATTAGGTATGGAGCATGAACTACTGCCTGATATTGAACCTTTATTAGAGCCTGATGAGGCAACATATAGACAGCTATTAGGGCTGCTGAAGTCCATAAATGATCAGAGTGGGGCCTTGTGACAAGCAAATAGCTAAAAATAATGTAATGTAAAATAATGTAACGAAAATTATTGATGCAGTGTATAGCATAAAGATTAAAATCAGTGAAATTTTCACTGTAGCTATTCTGGAATATTAGGATTGGAATGTGGTAAAACTCTTATGCTTAGAAGACAAAATATTAACTTATTCCAATAGTGTGGAACATAACTTGGTCAGAGAAAGTTCAGCATTTTAACCTTTATACTGTTAACTATAGAAGTTCCCTAAAGAGTAGATAACTGACCCCTTTGAACCCTTCTCTTTCAAATCTACATGTTGCCTGTTGCTGATATCAGGTGCAGACATTTTGGTGAACTTTGAAAAGTGTGTTAATGACAGCCAAATACCTCTCCACCACCTTTTAAGGGCACTCATTTGTCCTTGTTGGGGCCCACATTAAGTTAGGATAAAATATAATTCCCTCCAGCCTAACCTTGAAAGCCCAAAGTCTTCCTCATTAGTCTCCATTACAAATTCTGTACTTTTACCATTCACTGCTGTGACAACTTCCTAATCTCCACAAGTCCAAGACTGTTAACAAGAGCACATAACAAGCTCTACACCGTCCAGAACATAACTGCCTATTTGACTGGCACAGCTTCCACTACCTTCACCGCTCATCCACTTCACTGCAAAAGCACTGGCATTAGTAAGTACCATCTATAAGATCCACAGCAACTCACCAAGACTGTTTTGACAGCGCCTTTCAAACTCATGATCTTGATACCCTGACCAAGAATGGCAGCAGATACACTCCACCACCTGAAAGTCTCTCCTCTAGCTACAAATGATCTGATTTAGAGCTATATTGCTGTTCTCTCACTGTCACTGTTTCGAAATCCTGGAAATCCCTTCCTGTTAGTCCTGTGGGTGTCCCGACACCTCTGTAGATCTCAGCGGTTCCAGAAGGCAGCTCATTACCTAATTCTCCAGGGCACTTAGGCTGTGCAATAAACACTGACTAGTCAGCAATGCCCACATTCTGTGAATGAAGAGAAAATAAAATGTAACAAGCTGTTTCCATATATTTATTCCATATTTTCAGTGAAAACACGGTAATTACTATAGTTCTATCTTCAGAAATTACAGCACGTCATGCTTTTGTCTTTTCTGAATTTATTTTCTTAGCCCACTGAGGACCTTTTCATGGCATGGTGCCAAAAATAATGCTTGAAAGTGGGACCTTTTTTTCAAGTAAGGTTTTATATGTAGTACTAGAGACAGTAAGGATTGCAGATGCTGGAAGCCAGAGTAGATTAAAGTGCAGCTGGAAAAGCACAGCAGGTCAGCTAGCACCCGAGGAACAGAGAAGTCAATGTTTCAGCCTGAAACTTTGGCTTACCTGCACCTTGGATGCAGTCTGAGCTGCAGTGCTTTTCCAGCTCCATATGTATTGGCTTTATATATAGTATGTTATCTCTACTTTACTGTGTGCAATTATTCAAATCTTTCGACTGTCATTAAAGACATATAGCTTTCATTGCCTTCATAATAACGAAATAGACTGCAAAAAGATGTTTATTTCTTGGTTCCTTCCTCCTCATCAGTTCCAAACAGTAATTGTTCATTGAATTGACTGTGAGCATTATATTTTTAGTTCTTTTTTACCAGCATCACACAGCCCTTGCTGAAAATAAAATCAGAAAGCCTGTTTCATTTTTTGCAAACTAAAACGGATTGATTTTTTAGAATTTTGTTTGAGAAGGTCTTTACTGTTCTTCTTGAATATCTGCAATGCTAGTAACTTGGACATTGACAGTTTTTAATGCAAATGTTCACAATGGTGGAAACACTTTATCTGGTGAAGATCCTGCCTTCCTTGTAGGATTTGAAACAAAATGCTTTTATTTTGGCTCCTCTCACCTCTGTTATATCGCCTCATACGATCCTTGCCTCAGCTCAGCAATGATTGATTAATTGATAGATGGATTTATTGTTGTCACAGGTACCAATATATAGTGTAACGTGTTGTTTTGCCTGCACTTCAGTATATCATATCATACCAAGTGTATCAGGGTAGCAGAACCGAGTGTAGCATACAGTGTAGCTGCCACAGAGAAGGTGCAGGGAGACAGATCAGAGTTAACCTTTAAGAGGCTCATTCAGAAGTCTGTTATCAGCAGGGAAGAAGCTATTTTGAATTTGTTTGTACGTGTATTCGAACTTTTATATATCTTTGCCCAACAGAGGAGGGTGGAAGAAAGTATAACCGGTCTGGGAGAGGACTTTGATTATGTTGGTTGCTTTTCTGAGGCAGTGTAAAATGTAGACAAGTCAATTGAAGAAAGGCCAGTTTTTGTGATGGACTGGACTGTGTTCACAACTGTCTGTGTTTTTTTGCAGTTTTGGAAAAAGCAACTGCCATATCACATTTTGGTGTATCCAGATAGGATACTTTCTACGTTGTGTCTATAAAAATCAGTTAGAGTCCTTGTGGTCATGCCAAATTCCCTTAATCTTCTGAGGAAGTAGAGATGTTGTTGTGCTTTCTTGACTGTCTAGTCGGCGTGGGTGGATTGTTGGTGATCATTAGTCCCAGGAACATGATACTCTCGACCGTCTATGCTAAGCACCATTGATGCAGACATGGGTGTACCCTTCACTTTACTTCCTGAAGTCAATTACCAACTCTTTCATTTTTCTGATGCTAATCTTGACATTGTCGTCTTTACACCATGCTGCTAAGCGCCCCATCCCTTTCCTGTATTCTGTCGTCATTGTTTGAAATCTGATCTACAATCGTCATGAAACCCTCATCTGCATATTTGTTGCCTTGAGACATTATTCAACCTTCTGCAAACTGGAGAACATTCAAAATTCCAGTGCCTGTACTCTAGCTTGCAAAAGTTCTCGTTCATCCATTTGCCCTCTGCTTTCCGACCCATATTGTTTCCAATTCAGTGGTGCGTCAGTGTTCAAAGTCTTGAGTTTTGTCTGGGTGCTCCAGTTTCTTCCCACATCCAAAGATAGCAGGTGAAGCAGATGGGCTATGCCGAATTGCTCCTAGTGTACAGGCTAGGTGGGTAACAATGCTAAATGTGGGGTTACGGATATAGGGTGGGATGCTCTTCGAAGGGTCAGTGCACTTGATAGGTTGAATGGCCTCTATCTGCAGCGTAGGAACTCTGTACTTCTGTGATTTTAAGGAGAATATCCCTAAGGATATGGATATCTCTGCCCAGTTCCATGAGTGGAAATGATTGATTGGCTAGTTAATGACCAAAGACAAGGCACATACAATACACACGCCTGTTTATTCCCTGCTGTTTAGGTGTCTTCTGACAGTACCCTACAAAGTCCCTTTGAAACAGGACTACAGTTTGGCAACACAACTGCTGGAATCACATTTTGAGAATTTATCATCTTTGAGTGTTCAGGAGAAAAGAGATAAGAAGAGAAAGAATAGAATAGTTGCAGTTAAAACTTTGATGTTTGCTTCAACAATTCAGGACAGTTAGTTGAGAACGCTTATCAGTGTGTCATCAAGTGAATCTTTTTATTTTTTCAGAATTCTGGGCTTATTAAGGAGACTTGCTGCTAAGGACACTTGCATAAAGTAAACGAGAAGTTGAAAAATCCAAAATAATAGCAGAATCAGATGTCTACAGAAGCTCTTTGTTACACTGAATTGTATGTTATTGGAAGTTAATTTTTTCCCTGATCTGGAGTTACATACAGCCCAAATTAGGAAAGGGCAGCCAATTTCCTTCCTTAAGAGCTTGAATGAATTACATTAGTTTTTATGATGGTCCAGTAGTTTTATGGCTGCCTTTACTGACACCAACCTTTTATTCTGGATTTAGTTTATTGCATGCATTTATGGGCACCGCCTTTGCAAAATCAGCCAATGAAAGCAAGCATGCAGGGACATCAGGCAGTGAAGAAAGCTAATGGCATGCTGGCCTTCATAACAAGAGGAATTAAGTATAGGAGCAAAGAGGTCCTTCTGCAGCTGTACAGGGCCATGGTGAGACTGTACCTGGAGTATTGTATGCAGTTTTGGTCTCCAAATTTGAGGAAGGACATTCTTGCTATTGAGGGAGTGCAGCGTAGATTCACAAGGTTAATTCCTGGAATGGCGGGACTATCATATGTTGAAAGATTGGAGCAATCGGGCTTGTATACGCTTGAGTTCAGAAGGATGAGAGGGGATCTGATTGAGATGTATAAGATTATTAAAGGTTTGGACACTCTGGAGGCAGGGACCATGTTTCTGCTGATGGGTGAGTCCAGAACCAGAGGAGACAGTTTAAAAATAATGCGTAGGCCATTTAGAACAGAGTTGAGGAAAAACTTCTTCACCCAGAGAGTGGTTGATATATGAAATGCTATACCCCAGAAGGCAGTGGAAGCCAAGTCTCTGGATACTTTCAAGAAAGAGATGGATAGAGCTCTTAAAGATAGTGGAATCAAGGGTTATGAGGATAAGGCAGGAACAGGATACTGATTGTGGATGATCAACCATGATCATAATGAATGGTGGTGCTGGCTCGAAGGGCCGAATGGCCTACTCCAGCACCTATTGTCTAGTGTCTTTAAAAACACAAAGTGCTTACTATGTTGGCATTTGAAAGAATGATGTTGATTCTGTGACGTCAGAAGGCACCAGGAAATAAAGCATATGTGCAATATATGTCAGCAGCTTACAATAACAGAAGTGAACAATATTCAAAAGAATCAATTGGTATCAATACTACACATTACCTATTACAAAAGAACTCATGATGTAACAAGCAAGAAAAACAAATCATTTTCTTTTTGATTGTGAAAATGGTCATTTTGATAGTAAAGAATACAACAGATTTCAGCTGTGAGGAATTATGTGTGGATCTGTGTTTATTGCTGTGTTGTACATGCCGATGAATCATGATAATGATTTTAAGTCTCATACTATCTTTAATTTAATAGCAGAATTTAAATTTCCCATCTGTTGCTGTGGGATTTGAACTCATTTTTCCTAATTAGTAGGCCTCTTTTTTACTCATGGGACGTTGGTCTCGCTGGCTGGCCACCATTTTTGTTGCCATTGAGAAGGTAGTGGAGCTACTAGCTTGAACCACTACAGTCCACCTGCTGTAGATTGACTCTCTGTGCTGTTAGGGAAGGAATTCCAGGACGAATTACTCGTTCAGTGTTATAACCACTCTGCTGCTGTACCCTATAATTGGCATAATTATGCAAGAACCAACTCCATTTTCAGATGTAAGTCTGAATATTGCGTGATGAGTTCTTTGGAAATGATGGCAACAGATTCTCACTTCTCTTGTTTGGTAAACATACAGTTGCATTTTCCAGTAGTTATAACTGGTATTGAAAACAAACTAAGATTCATTATCAGAGATAGCAAAAACTGCAGATGCTGAAGTCAGAAAGAATACAGTGTGGAGCAGGAAAATTGATGTTTCAGGTTGGGCCCCTTCTTCAGAAAGACCCTTCTGAAGAAGGGTCCCAAACCGAAATGTCACCTTTCCTGCTCCTCTGATGCTGCATGGCCTGCTGTGTTCCTCCAGCTCCACACTGTGTTGTCTAAGATTCATTATCTTTGTATTCTTTCTTAGTTGAGGAATCTGAGAAGAATTGTTGTTGCTCTGGTGATGGCTTTGTTAATGCCAAATAACTGATGTTTCCTTTCAATACAGGACAGTGTTTAAAACCTTTATGTTTTTCATCTTTCTGACATCACACCGTACATTTGTTATTAAGCACTGGGAAGTCTTTTCTATTTGCTAGTTAAAGCAATGTGCTGTGCTGAGCCTAAACCAATGGTGGTTATTTTCTGCTGCTGTTGCTTTAGAGCCTTGCGTGGTAAAGCAACAAATTGAAATACAGTAAAAGTGGATCTGTGCATTTTCGTTCTCCTTGGAGCAGAACCTGTAATTTTCCTAAAAACATTAGATGTGATAAGATCCAGCTGTGGCCTTTGAAAGCTTTCATTTAATGGCTAGCTCTGTTATTTACCCAAATGGATCAACTTCTCAACTGCTGAGCAGCTTGCCTTTGTTATGTTAATCTAAAGCACTCAGAATAATCAGATTGTAGATAGTGCTTTCTTCATAGATTCTAAATTCCCTCTGAGACTCTGGTCACTTGGATTTGTAGCCATTATCCCATTGTGTGGCAGTACATGCCGTCTAAACCATAAGAGGTAATTGGTCAGGACAACCAGCTGATCAGAATCTTTAACATTTTAGATGTATTGCTCCACTTTTTGCTACCTTGCACTTTCAGAATTCCCATGTATTTTTAAACCTATTAGATATGCTACTTCTGTATTTGTGCAAGGGGTTGCTTGCTTCCTGGCTTTAACACTGGTGGAAGCCCTGTCGTAAACTTACTCGAACAGCTTAAAGCCAATTTTAAAACTTGGAGAGATGTTCTGGATGCTCAGTACAAAAGCTTATAACACTAAAGCGGTATTTCTTACTGTTTATTTATGGGATGTAGATGTTGATAGCTAGGACAGCATTTATTACTCATCTCCAACTGTCTATTGTGCAGTTAAGGATGAACCATGATGCTGTGAGTTTAGAGTCCCATGTAGGCCAGACTAGATAAGGATAGCGGATTTCCTTCCGTAAATGACTCTAACACACTGTTAGCTTAGCATAAAACATTACATTTTCTTGCTACCTCTTTCATTTAATTCTATCTTGTAGTCGTTTCCATTTCTCCAACACTATCCTAGTTACAGATTTGCAATAAAACAAAGTTGAAAAATTGCATATACTAGAAATCTGGAATAAAATATTGTTAATACCCAGTATGTCTAACAGCAGCCTTTTAAAAAAAAACAGCAGGTTACAGTGTTCTGCAAATTGATAGGTACATAATGAAAATGTAAAAACCTGTCTGTACACTGACCTGTAGTGCATCTCCAGCATTTTAAAATTAATCTTAGCCGTCTCTGCTCCGCCATAACAATCAAGTTTATTTGTAAGACAGTCCCTGGTGAAATTTGTCAGCCTATGAAATTATTTACCCGATTGTTTCTCCAACTACTCCCTTACCAGTTGATATAATTCACTGAATCATTACTTCATTGTGATGCAATTGTGATTTTTACTGTTTCCAGCTACTAAGTCAAACACTATAATATTTAGATTTGGAAATTGGTTACTTTTAGGCCCTAGGGCATGTGTAATAAAGTTACTGCCTTCAGCAGGTGTGTTTTTTTGTTCTGAGATAACAAGGTGTAGAGCCAGATGAACACAGCAGGCCAAGCAGCATCAAAGGAACAGGAAAGCTGACGTTTCGGGTCTGGACCCTTCTTCAGAAATGGTCCAGTTAGAAAAATATACAAGTATCACACTGGAGTATACGGCCGGAAATTAGAGCAAAATCATAATTGCCATTTCGCAAATCAAGTTATCATCATCCTTGATCTGTTGCAGTGCCTCAGCTCTTTTTTTCTGCTGTTGGCTATATTAGATCATTTCACTGTGTCTTACGCTGGGCATACATAAGGAAACAAATAGGTTAGTGATAGGGGACTCTTGTGCACTGTGGCAGTGTTACTATCCCTGGGAGGGCCCAGATTGATGTATCATAACATGTCTGAAAAAGTTGATCAAATAACAGCTAAATGTTGTTGCTACCATTCAATCCGACACACATATCATGAAATATTATTGCACAGGTCGGAGGCCCATAATGAAATCACCTGAAACACTTTCTTTATTCGTTCATGGGGTGAAGAGGTCGCTGGCTAGGCAGCATTTATTGCCCATCCCGAATTGCCTAGAGGGCAGTTCACAGTCAACCACAGTGTTGTGGTTCAGGATTCAGTAGGCCAGACTAGGTAAGGATGACAGTTTCCTTCCCTAAAGGACATTAGTGAACCAGATGGGTTCGACAATGGATTCATGGTCATCATTCGACTCTTAATTCCAGATATTCATTGAATTCAAATTCCACCATCTGCTGTGACAGGATTCAAACCCAGGTCCCCAGAACATTATCTGGGTCTGTGAAAATTAACACTAGTTAATTACCACTAGTCCATCGCCTCCCCATGGCTTTATTTCTGGATGAATAAAATTAACAAGTTATGCTAAAACTATATAAAAGCCATACTAGATATTGTGTGCAGTTCTGGTCACTATATTAAAGAAAGATGAGAGAGGCAATCCATATGGTGCAGACAAGATTTACAAGGATAATACCCAGAAATATGTGGGTTTTACATTTCAGCAAAAGATTCACAAACTTGGTTTAATCTATAGAATTTGTTTTTTGCTGACTATTTTTTTTACCCATAATATATTTATTGTTCATTCATGAGATGTGGCCATCAGTGATTCCTAATTACCCAGTTGGAAGTTATGAGTGATCCCGATTGCTGTTGGTCTGAAGTTGGAAGTTATGAGTGATCCCGATTGCTGTTGGTCTGAAGTTACAGCTAAGGACAGCAGATTTCCTTTATTTTTGCCTACTTCATGCCTGAGACAGCTCCATGTTCACTTTCAGTGATTGGTGTATAAGGACATGCAGGTTTCATTCCACCTCCCCGTTTCCCAAGCTGTTGTCATTCTGGCAATAATATGCCTTTCTAAATTGCACCAAAGTGATTAGCTGATTTGGCTGGATGGCCAGTTTGTAATGCAGAATGATGCGTACCATGTGGGTTCAATTTCTACATCAGGTCAGGTTACCATAATAAACTCTGCTTTTCAACCTCGCCTCTCACTTGAGGCGTGGTGACCCCCTCAACCCCTTAAACTATCGTCAGTCATCTCTAATGAGAAAGCAGCCCTATAGTCTAGCAGCACTATGAATTTATCTTCATCATGCAATGTTCCAAAAGTATTTTGCATATGGCAAGCTGTACACTTCTTCCCAAGCACAGAATCAAACCACTAGAAGTAAAATAGCAAAGAGGACAGTTGCAATTTTTACAGTGCCCTCACTGGCTGTGGATAAGGTCTTGGAAAAAAAATCTGTTCTTCTGTCCGATCCATTTTTGTGTGAAGGATTATCCAAAATTTATTTACCTAACCAATTAGTGGTGAATTGCTCATCACAATCTTTCAGTGTTATCATTAAAGGCTGGAATATTTCTATGTAAATTGGACAAAAGATTTTTTCTCAGTCAATTTAAACCATAGACAGCTGTTGGTAATTTGTGGTATTAGTTTGATCATTATAGACACATGACCTGATGGATTTTAAAATACTGTATGGTTAATATTGCTATGGTTCCATCAGCACTGTCTTTTTATGGACATTTCTAGTTTATTGAATATTTGTTTTCAGTTATGGCATTGTTTTTTCCTTAATTGTTATTCTGATAAAGATATTTAAAATTTATACATGCATTCAACCAAAAAGCTATGCTGCATTCAGAAATTGACTGTCGAATACTTCAGTAATTAATTGCAATGTTTAGCATTCCTGTTATTGCACAAGCAGATGACTAAGAAACCTAATTTGTTTATAGCTCTTGGAAATGTCAATTAACTTATAATCAGTGATATGACTAAAGATATAATGTAGTGGATAAATTCATAAAATTTCTATCTCCTTTGCAGCTTCTTACATATTTTCCAGTTTCTAAGTACCTCAGGATCTAATGAGTCAGTTTTAGATTCTGTTCGGAGTCTTGATTCCTTCTATCTCCTTTGCAAATTTTTTAAAAGGAACAAATCTTTCTGGTTTTGGAGCTGGCATTTCTCTTCTTTTGAGTGCTCCCTTCAACATAATTCCTGGTATCTCCTTGATCTAGCGCACTTCAGTTTTGCGTTGCATACAAAAAAATAGCAAAGACATCTATCCTTCCTGAGAAGTTGCTGTTATTCATCCATCAGTTGAGGAACCTGTGTGGCCTGTGAGAATAAATAAACTCATAACAGTCTGCAGGTAATTTAGCTGACTTGTACTACAAAACTACAGCATTGTTGTGCAAGCTTCATATTTAATAATTTTTGAGGATTTGAGTTTGAAGGATAACAAAGATCTTGGAACTTTTTTATGGTTCAATAAAAAGACACATTCAAATTTGTTTGAAAAAAAAAGGTCATTTCTTGAAAACCACATAGCTCCGTATAATTTCTGCTTATTTGCTTGAACTCACTTTGGGGAAAACACCTGATCGATTTGATAAGTGGGAGAGAACTGGCTCTGTTTGGAGCATGTTTGGATTTTCAGCAGGGGAGAAGATGAGTGTAAGAAAGAAGCTTACCAGCTCAGCTCAGCTCAGCTGTGCTGTTTCCAAAAAAAACAACCTATGTGAGTCTACTGTAGTAATTGCAGCCATGGCCTAACTGCTTTCACATGAGAAGCCTCTCAAAAAGTTTGTCGATATTTTTAAATGACTGCATCGAGAAAGATCCGCAGTTTGTATCATCTATCATTGTGTGCCAGAACATCAGACTGGCAGCCCCTCAAACACCTGAAATCTTGTCCTTTTTGCCTTGAAGAGCTAAGGCATGTTGCCCATAAGTATATTTTATATTTGAATGTCTCAATTACAACTGTTAACCAATTCTGCACCTTTGTGGAATAAATTTTGTTTTATTATAAATCTTGTGTTTATGAAAGAAACCTAGTTGATGGATCTTGTTATTGTAAGTCGAAAACAGAGAAAGGATACAATTAGCATGTTGGGAACTGGGTAAAATAATTTAATTTTTGTGGTAACCTTCCCCCCCCCCCCCATCTTGGTCATTACAGTGTTCACTTGAGTAATAGTTAATCTTGTGTAAAGTTCATACCCTAAATTTTAGCCAAAATATCATCCATTTTAATTTACCTTGCACATAGGTCGACAACTAACTTTTAGCCAAAAAGTGCTGACAACTTTGAGTACACAAATCTTCTCAAAACTCGCTTGAGTATACCAGCCACTCTCACTGCTGAATCATCACCATTGGTGGCTGTTCAACACTTAACGTTTGCACACATATTTTTGGCTCCTTTTGTGCTATATTTGTGGTGGGATTAGCGGGAACAGTCTTCAATCTGGTAATTCTGCGATGGTGAAGTGATCGAAAAGGGTGGATTTGAACCTATGCAAAATGTTACTGTTGTAAAAGTTGAACCCCTATTTTTTGTTTAATGATGTAGCCTTAGAAACCTGACTTTTACATGAGTATATAAAGGTAGTCCTCATTTAACACTGCCAATTTAATGTTATTTCACTTTAATGTTGCTAATGGTAACTGTAGTCTTGTTGAATTTTATTTTAATGTTGTTCCCCACATGAGCTCATCTCTAACACTAACTCTCTGACTATAACCCCAACATTCCTTGCATATTATTCTTTTCCACACAGATAATCATTCAGTGTTCTCTTGAATGCATTAATGGAACCTGCCTCTACTACATTTTCAGTTCATTCCATACCCTAACTACTTGCTGAGTGAAAATGTCTTTCCTCAATTCTCTTGCTGTTTTTGCACTTTTAACCTATGCAATCATGTCCTTGTTCCCTTTTTCAGGCAGGAACAATTTCTCGCATTCTATGCCATTCTGCCTCATAATTTGCAAAACCTTTATCAGATATCCTGTTAACCTTCTCTTCAAGGAAAACTGTTTCAATTTCTTCAATATATCATCATGACTGAAGTTTCTTATCCCTGGAGCCATTCTTGTAAACTGCCTCTGCCCTCTCTACAGTGTGGTTATATCCTTCCTATGTGGCACCTCCGACTGTATACAGTACACCACCTGAGGTCTAACACATGTCTTGTCCTAGTTCAACATCACTTCCTTGCTCTTGACAAAAGTAGTAGAGCTGAGAATACATTATGCTTTAGTTACTGTTTTCTCGACCTGTCCTGCCACCTTCAACGATTTATGCGCATCCACACCCAGAACCTTCTGCTCCTGCACCTCATTTAGAATTGTACCCTCCATTTTATAGTATCTTTCAATTTTTTCCCTATCAAAATGCATGATCTCTCACTTCTCTCCATTGAAAGGTTATAATCTCAGGAATACTTCCTGTGCCACGTAACAGTGAGACTAGAAATAAGAAAATAGTACTGTTAACTATGAGGCTAAAGAACTGGTGGAGGAGGGAGGGCTTCAGATATGTAAACCATTCGAATACCTTCTGGTGCGTGTAAGAAGGATAGGTTACACCTGAACTGGAGGGGCACTCATATCCTGGCAGGAACATACGCTAATGCCACTGGAAGGTTTAAACTAGTGTAGTTCATGATGGGAACCACAGCAATAGGCCAGCAAGTAAAATGACTAAGGAGTCAGAGACTAAGGCCAGTAAGACTGAGGGGAAGAACAGACAGAGAGAGCTTACTGAACATGGAAGGACTGGTAGCCTGAGATGGATTTAGAGTCATAGTGTTGTTCAGCACAGAAACAGACCTTTCAATCCAACTGGCCCATGCCGACCAGATATCCTAAATTAATTTAGTTCTATTTGCCAACATTTGACCATATCTTTTTAAAGCCTTCGTATTCATATACCCATCCAGATGCCTTTTAAATGTTATTATTGACCTGCCTCCACCACCACCTCTGGCAAGGAATATGACAGGTAAGGCTTGGATTAATACATAGAACATTAATACATATTGTAGCTATTGCAACAACTTGGTTGAGAGAAAGTGTGAGATAAGACTGGCAGCTTAAAGTTCATAATTTAGATGTTTCTGGTGAGAGAAAGAGGGATTAGAAGAGATGGGGAGTTGCTTTAACGATGAGGAAGAGTGTCATAACTGCACTGAGGGAGGACACCTCATCCAGTGAGGCCATTTGTGTAGAGCTCAGGAATGGAAGAGCACAGTCACTTAAATGAGATTGTACTACAGGCTTCCCAACATCCAGCAAGTGAAAGAAGAACAGATTTGTGGACAGTTTATGGAAAACTGTAAAAACAGCACGGTTATTGTGGTGGGTGGTTTTATTTTCCCATATATTGAGCAGGACTCACTTAGTGCTAGGGGCTTGGATGGTGGGGGTATCTCTTAGGTGATTCCAGGATGGTTTTTTGAAACCATGTGTAAATAGTCCAATTAGGGAATGGGCCATACAACACCTGGTATGGGGAATGGTTCCTGCCAGATGATCAAAGTCTCAGTGGGTGAGCATTTCAGGAACAGGGCTGATAGCTTCATCCAGAAGTTACATAAGTAGTCCTCAGGTGAAAGTACTAAACTGGAGAGAGGCTATCTACCACAATGTTCAACAGAAACTGGGGAATATAGATTGGGGGTGATTGTTTCAGGGTAAATCCACACATAGCATTTGGAAATCTTTCAAAAGTCTGTAAATTAGAATTCAGGACCAGCATATCCATGTGAAAATGAAGGCTAAGGATGCCATGATTCATGATCCCAAGATGACAAGAGAAATTGAGAGCTGAGTCAAAAATAAAAAGGAGGCATACATAAGGTTTAGGAAACAGAAGGCAGACAGAACCCTTGAAGAATACAAAGAACACTACAGAAGAACTCAAACAGGGAATTAGGAGGCCAAAAGGTGCTATGAAATGCCTTTGGCAAACAGGGTTAAAGAAAATCACAAGGCATTTTATACATATATGAAGGAGCAACAGGATAGCTAGGGAAAGGGTAGGTCCACTCAAGGACAAAGGAGGGAATGTATGCATGGAGCAGAGGAAGTGGGTGAAGACCTTTTTTGAATATTTTGCATCAGTATTCACAAAAGCAAAGGACATGGTGGTGAGTCTTGGGTGGGTGTGTTGATATTCTAGGGAATGTTATTATAAAAAAAAGGTGTTGGGTGTTGTCAAAAGGATTTGGGTAGACAAGACCCCAAGACCTGATGGTATCTATCCCAGAATGCCGAGAGAGGCAGGCGAGGAAATTACCGAGACCTTGGACGAAATATTTGTATCTTCTGTAGACACAGTAGAGGCCCCAGTGGACTGAAGAATAGCCAACATTGTTTTTTTTATTTAAGAAGGGCAACAGAAATAATCTGAAAATTTACAGGCCTGTGAGGTTTGTGCCAGTGGTCAGAAAATTATTGGAGAACATTCTTATATATGATATATATTCATATTTGGAAAAGTACAGACTTATTAGCGACAGACAGCATGGGTTTATCCAGGGAAGGCCATGTCTCACAAACTTGATTGAGTTTTTTGAAGAAGTGACAAAGATACTCGATGAGAGTAGTATGTTGTGTATATCGATTTTGAAGGCCTTTGACAAGGTTCGTCATGACAGGTTGATACAAATGGTGAAGACATAAGGGATTGCAGCGAGTTGGTAACATGGATACAGAACTGACTTTGTCATGGGGATAAAGAGTTGGCTGGAGATCTGTGGCAAGTGGTGTTTGGCAGGGATCCCTGTTGTTTATAATATATATAAATGATTTGGAGGAGAATCTAGGTTGCCTGATTAGTAAGTTTGTGGGCGTCACAAAGATTGGGAGAGTTGCACGTAGTGAAGAGAATTGCTAGAGGATACAGCAGGATAGAGGTAGGCTGGAGACTTGGGTGGAGAAATGGCAGATGATCTTTAATCTGAACAAGTGTGAGGTGATGCATTTTGGAAGATTTAATGTAGGAGGGAAGCACACAGTAAATGGCAGAACCCTTAGTAGCATCAACATACAAAAGGATCTTAGCAGACAGGTCTACAGTTCCTTGAAAGTGACAACAGAAGTGGACAAGATAATTAAATGTGAGGCTGGATGAACACAGCAGGCCCAGCAGCATCTCAGGAGCACAAAAGCTCACGTTCCGGGCCTAGACCCTTTATCAGAGAGGGGGATGGGGTGAGGGTTCTGGAATAAATAGGGAGAGAGGGGGAGGCGGACCGAAGATGGAGAGAAAAGAAGATAGGTGGGGAGGAGAGTATAGGTAGGGAGGGGATAGGTCAGTCCAGGGAAGACGGACAGGTCAAGGAGGTGGGATGAAGTTAGTAGGTAGGAGGTGGAGGTGGGGCTTGGGGTGGGAGGAAGGGATGGGTGAGAGGAAGAACAGGATAGGGAGGCAGAGACAGGCTGGGCTGGTTTTGGGATGCAGTGGGTGGAGGGGAAGAGCTGGGCTGGTTGTGTGGTGCAGTCGGGGGAGGGGATGAACTGGGCTGGCTTTGGGATGCGGTGAGGAAAGGGGAGATTTTGAAGCTGGTGAAGTCCACATTGATACCATTGGGATGCAGGGTTCCCATTCTTTAGATGACATGTCCATCATGGGCCTCCTGCAGTGCCACAATGATGCCACCCGAAGGTTGCAGGAACAGCAACTCATATTCCGCTTAGGAACCCTGCAGCCCAATGGTATCAATGTGGACTTCACCAGCTTCAAAATCTCCCCTTCCCCCACTGCATCCCAAAACCAGCCCAGCCTGTCTCTGCCTCCCTAACCTGTTCTTCCTCTCTCCCATCCCTTCCTCCCACCCCAAGCCGCACCTCCATCTCCTACCTACTAACCTCATCCCACCTCCTTGACCTGTCCGTCTTCCCTGGATGGACCTATCCCCTCCCTACCTCCCCACCTATACTCTCCTCTCCACCTATCTTCTTTTCTCTCCATCTTCAGTCCGCCTCCCCCTCTCTCCCTATTTATTCCAGTTCCCTCTCCCCATCCCCCTCTCTGATGAAGGGTCTAGGCCCGAAACGTGAACTTTTGTGCTCCTGAGATGCTGCTGGGCCTGCGGTGTTCATCCAGCCTCACATTTTATTATCTTGGATTCTCCAGCATCTGCAGTTCCCATTATCACAGAAGTGGACAAGGTGGTCAAGATGGCATCTTTGCTTTCATCTTTCAATGCATAGATTATAAAAATTGTGAAGTCAAATTACAGCTGCATGGAACTTTAGTTAAGCCACATTTGGAATACTGTGCACTACCCGAAAGCTATGGAGGCTTTGAAGAGGCTACACAAACAGTTTACCAGATTTTTGCCTAGTTTGGAGGATTTTAGCTAATGAGGAGAGATTGGATAACCTTAATTGTCACATGTACAATGAATACAATGAGTACAATGAAAATCTTTTAAGTCATCACTCACTGTGCCATATCAGGTACAAAGTACCTTGAAATAGATTCTTCACTACATGTTCTTAAGAAAAATAATAAGAAGAGTAAAGAAGTAAAATGTCCAGCATCATAGATTGTAGGCATAAATTAGAAAATAGAGACGTAAAAAGTTCAAAACAACAGTCTTTGCAACCCATTCCATGCTGGCCTCTCGCTCACAATCCGTGCCAGGCCTTAACTCTGGACTGTGCCAGGCTTCACTTTGAGGCTCTCGAGGCTAGGAGACTGCTCTGGAATCACCTCAAGGCCAGAAGTCCATGCTGATGTCATGCCAGGCCGAAGGGCTGCCATGGACCACAGAAACACCGCCATGTCAGGCTGCTGAGATATCGTCATGTGGGGCTGGGAGACCATCATGCCACACTGGGACGGAAGAGGACAGAAGAAGAGAGAAAAATAAGACAAAAAGAAGCAGATGGAGCAGGTGAGCTCCAGCTGAAGCATACTACTCTGCTACCATCTTCGAAGGAGAAAGGAAGCGGTGCAGGATGAGTTAACATTGAGTTCAAGAAAGAGCGGACTGGAGCATGGACTAGCAGGTTTCATAAAGTTTGATACACATCTGTCAATCCGAATTTGAAACTCACTCACCCATGTTCACCGGGGATCGGCTTCAAACTTTGGACAGGTCTAGGCCCACAATGCGTGCTATCAAATTTATTGGTGGCACTGTTATAGAGGAATGTGGATTGTGTACAGGCAGAATGATTTTGGTTTAAAAAGACATTATTTTGTTTTCTGCCATGGCAGGATTCAAACCCGGGTCCCCAGGACACTATCTGGGTCTCTAGGCTAGTACCACTAGGCCATTGCCTTCCCTAATGTGTCATGTGTCGTACATCCTGGTGGGTTGAAGGGCTTATTCTTGTTCTGTGTTGTACTGTTCTTTGAAATTCATCTGCCACCAATCTGCCCACTCCATCAATTTGTCTAGATCCTTCTGGAGTTTTACACTGCCGTCCTCACAGTTTACAATTCTTCCAATTTTACCTGCAAACTTCAAAATTACCTCCTGCATACCAAGGTCTTGATCATCAATAGATATCAGGTAAAACCAATGTCCCAATATCGATCCCTGGGAAACTCCACTACAGGTGTTCCTCCTGCCCAAAAATTATCCATTGTTTCTTATCACTCAGCTAATTTTGTATCCATGTTGATATTGACCCTTTAATTCATGACTAATAACCATCCTCAAGTCTTTTTGTGGCACAATATCAAAAGGCTTCTGAAAGTCCATGTACACCATGTCAGAACAGTTACTATTGTCAAACCTTTTTGTATTATCCCTTCAAAAATTATCTGCAACAAGTTAGTTAAACATATTTCCCTTCGAGACTTCTATGCTAACTCTTCCTAATCAATCTACTTTCTTCCAGGGAATTACTCACTCATTGTCTCTAGAATCATCCCACACAGAAGTTAAACTGCTTGGCTTACCCTTTCAACTTTTCTTGAACAAGCCTGTAATTGTCGCAATTCTCCGGTGTACTGGCACCTCCCAGATTCTGGAGAAGACTAAAAGATTGCGGCCAGGGCCCCTACAGTTTTCATTTTCAAACTTCCTTCAGTATCCTTGAATGCATCTCATCCAGTCCTGGTGCTTTGTCAACTTCTAAGGACCAACAGTCTATTCAACACTTACGCCCTATCAATTTTTAATCCTTCTGGTGACTGAGAACCCTCCTCTGTCACCATGGTCTGAATGCGTCTCTCTCTTTTTAATATTAAAGACAGACACACAGTATTATTTTGTAAATTAATTTCTAAAATAGATTTGTAAGTCGTGCCATTTTTGTTCCTTAGTTTTCATCAAATTGATTATATCCTTGCACCCTTTGAGACATCGTCTATCTTAAACCCACTTTAACCAACACTGCTACCTCTTTGCCTCTCTTTCCTCATCTGAATATCTTGTACCCTGAAATATTTAACAAGTCTTGCCCTCACCTTGATCCAGGCTTCTGTTATCACCACTACATCAAAATTCCAAGGGGCAACCTGCACGTGTAGCTCCCCAGTCTTATTTACTGTTTTCCATGTATTTGCATAATGCACAGTAACTCTGATTTAGACTTAATTTTTTTCTTCGTTGCTATGACTTCACTCCTACCTTGCTTTTGTCTGTGCTCTTTCAATTTTCGTATCTGAGTATTCTAAGCTGAAGTGTTGGCTCCCTGATCCAGAGCTTCAGTATACCCTCTTACTGCCTCCTCTCTCTCCCCTATCCTTCCCAGATCCTCAGCCTCAGTATATCCTCTTGTATCCTTACCTATTACCTTTCTTGCTCTGTTACGTAGAAACTTAGCAACCAAGAACATAGAAACCACAAATGGCCATTCGGAATGATCATCGCTGGTCATTCTGCTTAATGCCATGTTTAGCTTTTGCTCCATACCTTTTGATCTCTTTAGTTGTAAGGCCTGTATCTAACTACCTCTTGAAAACATTCTGTGCTTTGATCTCAACCACTTTCTGTGGCAAAGAATTCTCTGGGTGAAAACACTTCTCCATAGCCTTTGTTCCAAAAGTCCTACCCAATGTCCTTAGCCTCTGTTGAAGCTGAAGTGTTTGGCCTCAATATATCTTCTTACTATCTCCTTTCTCACTGTTGTGTTGAAGCTGAAATGTGAGCCCTGATCTTGAGCCTCAATATATTCTGTTGCTGCTTCCTGTCTCGCTGTTGTATTGAAACTGAGATAAAATTGGAGTCACTGAGTTTGCAATTCATTGAGAATGAAGAGGACACCTGAAAATAGGCTCGGAAGTTTTCCCTTCAAGTCATTCACTCCATATATGCATTTATTCATTTTCCCTAAATTTGTGCAAAAGCATAAGTGGCGGAATCAGATAGGTGGCTCTGTGACACTTGTGTGCTAATCACCGAAAGCCAGCAATGTTTATTGCGGCAACTCCCAGTAATTCAGACACATCTGGTCTAAAAGTACCTGTAACTGAGTGGCTATTCATTCACAGAGTTTACTGTTCTGCTGTCAGATTGTGCTCCTGCTGTGACACAGGGTGATCGTTCTTTCTCTGTTTGGTTTGTTTGAGATACAGCTTCATAAGTTCAGATTTGGGCTGCATTATAAGTCTCAATACCTTGCCCACCACCCCTCCACCATATAAACGTGGATAAAACACTAAGTTTCCAGGAACGCATTCCTGTCTGGGGATGTTTTCTAGTAAAATTTATTTTTAAGAAAAGCTGGATTAGTTGCTGCCAGGGAGTGTGGAGAATAGCAGAATCCATGACCTTAGGGAGGGATAGAAAAATGGAGCCAACCCAGGACTCCGATCATTGTAAGTAATTGCTGCTGGAAACTATGCGTGAAATTGGAGGAAGAATTTTGATAAGTATTTCATAAACCTAGGTGTCGACAGGCTGTTTAAATCACTGACAAATCAACATGGATCTCAGTATATGGACAAAATGCAACATTTAGTATTGACTTAACCATTTTGAGTAAATATGTGTTGAGTCATTAAATTCAGCATTAAATGGGGTCACAAAAAGTTGGGACTGGGGTTAATGAAACCAGATGGTCAAAGTGGCTGTGCTACCACAGTCAAACCATGTGTCCAAACCCAATTTCCACACTTAGATCAGTACAATGCAGTTCCCTTGAGGTGAAAGTAATTCCTGTGAGATTAATTTGTAATGTTGCTCATCCTATCCTGATGAAGCTACAGAGTACAAAGGAGGCTACTCTGCTTAAACTTAGTTCAGTTCTTCCTTTGGAGTTTGAGTTTGTGAAACTGAACAGGAGATATCTGTTTGTAAGTAGGTAATTACTATTTCATGTTTTTACTTCATTTTATTTAAAGTTCACTTCAAGTTTCAATTTTCGGGAATGAAACCACAACTTTAATTGGGACCATTGATTGAAGGTGCATTAAATAATTTGAAATAAATGATGTCGAGAATGTATGGTATTAAAAAGATTATCAGATGATTTGAATTAAGAGGATGTATTGCATTTAATGTTCCCAATCTGGTTAATTTCATGATATTTTCGATATGGTTGCGGAATTAAATTTTGTATTTTTCCATTTTATCGAAATCCTTATCCATTTGTCAGTCTCAGCACATGGACATTTGGATTTATGAAATGCCTGTCAATATCCCCTTTTACTGTTGATACATCATTTGAAGCTGAGCTGAAAGTGGTGTCAAAGCCCAGAGATGAGACCTGGAGGTGGTTAGTCACAAAGGTGATTCTCTCGAGAGACTTCCCATGTGTGCAGTTGTCTTCACAGCTGTTGTTCGGTATGATATATGCAGTTCTTTTCCTGTCAAAAGCCTGTGATCAAGGCTTTTTATTCCCACAGTGCATACAGTACTGCCAGACCTTTGAAATAGGAATGTATCTGACAGCAGTGATTATGTTTGAAAAGACTTGTAGTCTTTTTTTTAATCAATTTTGCTCTTCACCTAATAGGAGTTACTTGTAATTTGTCTCTCTTTCCCCAGTCATAGAATGCAGAGAGGCCATTTTGAATATCGAATCATAGTAGATATCATGTAGCAGAACAGGCTGAAACTTGGAACTGATCCAAAAATAATAGATCACAAATCTAAAATACAATGTAAATACTTTTAGAGTAAATCTAAGTGCTCATATTTAGAGTACAACTCTATTTGTTGCAAGTCACTCATATCCCAGTGTCAGTTGACGAATGGCACCAACTTTTGAGGCTCCAGATCAGCAGAATGCATACAGAAACCTTTGGGCATCAGTGTAACTGCAGAAAACCTGAAACAGTGCATAATTGAATGTCTGTGCTGTTGTGTCATCTTTGATTTACGTTTTATCTGAGCAGAGTTTGAAATACCTTTTGTAAGGCAAGAGAAATTTAAGACAATCTAAATTTATATATGTATTAGTTGATCTTCTTGACATTGAAAAGTGAGCAGCGAATGACACTGCTTGTTTCTAAAATTAAGTTTATTATAAAAATGTAGCTGTCTACATAAACATGATTTATTCCCATGATACCTGTTCTTAAGTCTGTTTTGATTTTCATTAAGTTTTTTTGAGTTACCTTTTGCTAGTTCAGTTTATTTGATTTGCCTTTTCACATATCTTTGTGTTTCAGTTGCAATTCAGGCTTAGTAGAAAATAATTACTGAGAGCAGACTGAAGTTACAATTTTGTTTTGTAATTATAATTTGTGTTAAATCAACATAGTCTTACTCACATTATACTTCAATGTGACTGTTGAATTTATTTCCTATGAAAATTGGGATGTCCCAACTATCAACCTTCCAATATCTTAGTTTTATTGAGAATTTCTATATTTTTGATTTTATTTTCTAGCTTTTAGATTTCAAAGCGAAAAGATCTGGTTGGAATTGGTCTTTGGAATATACTCAATATGCAGTCCTGATCAGGCATTAATTACCTTTCACAAGCAGTGCATATACTTTTTGCAGTGAAGAATAGTTAGCTTTTGGAAAAACGTACAAAAATGCTTTTCTGGGTTCCATAATGCAATTTTTTTGTTTTCACAGTCAAATTCATGATTTTGATTAGGTGGTGAGGGTTGTTGGATGAAGAATAAGTGCTGATTATTGTTTGTATTTTGTCATGATGTTTAGAACATAGAACATAGAACATTTCAGCACAGTACAGGCCCTTCGGCCCTCGATGTTGTGCCGACCTGTCATACCGATCTCAAGCCCATCTAACCTACACTATTCCATGTATGTCCATATGCTTGTCCAATGACGACTTAAATGTACCTAAAGTTGGCGAATCTACTACCGTTGCAAGCAAAGCGTTCCATTCCCTTACTAATCTCTGAGTAAAGAAACTACTTCTGACGTCTGTCCTATATCTTTCACCCCTCAATTTAAAGCTATGCCCCCTTGTGCTCGCCGTCACCATCCTAGGAAAAAGGCTCTCCCTATCCACCCTATCTAACCCTCTGATTATTTTATATGTTTCAATAAGTCACCTCTCAACCTTCCTCTCTCTAATGAAAACAGCCTCAAATCCCTCAGCCTTTCCTCGTAAGACCTTCCCTCCATACCAGGCAACATCCTAGTAAATCTCCTCTGCACCCTTTCCAAAGCTTCCACATCCTTCTTATAATGCGGTGACCAGAACTGCACACAATACTCCAAGTGTGGCCGCACCAGAGTTTTCTACAGCTTCACCATAACCTCTTGGTTCTGGAACTCGATCCCTCTATTAATGAAAGCTAAAACACTGTATGCCTTCTTAACAGCCCTGTCAACCTGGGTGGCAACTTTCAAGGATCTGCGTACATGGACACCGAGATCTCTCTGCTCATCTACACTGCTAAGAATCTTACCATTAGCCCTGTACTTTGTCTTCCGGTTACTCCTACTTTACCTGACTTATTTTAAAAAAGGAAGGTGTACTTTTAAGTTTTATCAGAACAATGAATTCTGACTTTGCACAAAGTATACAGAATATTGAAAGTTCCATACTTTGTGCTATTAGCCTCAAATTTACACATATCCTCCATTTCAGGTAGTTCTGCAATGTGCTGCAACTCCAAGTGACCTCGTGTTCACATTACAAACATTACAGAGTGAATGTAAGCTAGCAGTGTATGTGCAAGCTTTGTACAATAGCTGTCTACAGTAAACAAGAAAGCCCCTTAAAATACTGCAGTTTTCTAAATACATTTTCCCATTAAATAATTCTTCCTATTAATACTGTTCATAGAGTTGAGATGTACAACACAGAAACAGACCCTTTGGTCTAACTCTTCCATACCGACCAGACATTCTAAATTAATCTAGTCCCATTTGCCAGAATTTGGCCCATATCCCTCTAAACCCTGCCTATTCATATACCCATCCAGATGCCTTTTAACTGTTGTAATTGTACGAGACTCCTCCACTTCCTCTGGCAGTTCATTCTATACACTCATCACCCTCTGTGTGAAAAGTTCCCCCCTTAAGTCCCTTTTAAATCTCTCCTCTCTTCCCTGAAACATTTACCCTCTAGTTTTGGACTCCCCTACCCTGGGGAAAAGACCTCGACTATTCACTCTATCCATGATCCTCATGATTTTATGCACCTCCATAAGATGACCCCTCAGCCTCTGATAATTCAGGGAGAATAGCCGCAGCCTATTCAACCTCTCTCTATAGCTGAAACCCTTGCATATCCTTCTAAATCTTGTCCAACCCTTTTCCAGCTTATTATTAAATGCTATTCCCTCAAATGTTTGCTTTACAGAGCTCAAATTTCTTCATAAAATTTTACCTATCCTGGTTTGCTCATTTCACAGTTGACATAATTTTATGATGATGTGATTTCAAATGTATTCAATTTGCATTTGACTTGCTGTTACATCATTAGCCAGCTTCTAAAGCATACAGAAGGTTTTCACTGTAATTCCAAGCCTATGTCAGAAAGTTAGAAATTGTGCGCAAAACGCATGTGCTTGCAAGAGAGAGCCGTGGGATCTACAACAAACTACCCCATCTCAAGTATTAGTCCCTAGTCAAAAGGATAAAGACAATAATTCTGATGGACCAGTCCAAAACTTGGAATTTAGCTTTTTAAAAAAAAAACTCTTATGGATATCAGGAATTAAATCAACAACATTTTTGAAATAATTCAGAAAAAGTGATATCAGACATCGTCTTTTCCTATCCTGAACTCTTGCCAGAAAAATTCAGTACAATTAGATCGTAATCCAGACAATGAAAATGTTGCACTCACCCTCATGCCTCTCAGCATGGTCGAATGTCAGCCTGTGTGCCTGATCCTTATTGTCAATTCTAGCTTTGAATGATTTCATAGATATGAAATGAGGATATAATTTGGTTCACTAACTATTAAGGTTTACTGTCCGTTCGTGTGGAATTTTATGTTCTATACAAGAGGTATATAATATGAAAAACAGAACGCAATGATAAACCAATAATCTGTAAAGTTGTATTGAGGACATTAGAAAAATGTATAGTGCAGAGTCAATAGAATGTTTCCTGATGTAGGGAAGTGAGGCTGGTGTTTTCTGTTATTACTTCTAAGTGAGAGGGCAGGTGTCAAAACACTTAGATACTCACCATCACCGCGAAAGAGAGTGCCTCCTCAACCAATGGCAATCAGGTATTTATTTAAGCAGTGATCTGGTGGGCCTGTCAGCTAAACACGCTGGAGGATAATGATGTCCTGCCCTGATTTGAGCCGTAGCACCATTGAAAAACTGCAGGCTGCACAGAAGCGCTGAAAGCCAAGAGCATGTGGAAAATAAGTGATCTGCTGCTAAAATCCTGAGGTGGGGGATGCAGGGCAAGCATCATACTTCCAACCCATCCAAGTCCTGACTGCCGCTAGAATGGAACAGATGAGGCTTCCATCCAACAGACAGTTGTTCTGTTGCAACAGTTGGGAAGGCTGTCATTTTTCTTAGCTGCCTGGAACAAGTTAATTGGGTCGATTGCATGCTGAAGCCCTTAAGTGATTGTTAATTGATCCTGAAGGGCTTCAGTTGGAAGCAGTTTTGAAGATTAAACTTGGCCTTCACATCCAGAACTTAATTTCCTGAGGTGAAGAGAAGATGCAGCATGGATTTCTCTCGTGCCAACCCTTATGAGCATTTGCCTTTCCTGATACTTTCCCTGCCACTTCCAAGGAAGTGAAAATTCTATCCACGAATACAAAGAAAATCTTTAAAATATTGGGGCAGTTGCAATCCTAGTTGCATTAAAGCAGCATAGATTCTGGAAATATCAGAGGACAGGATAAGTAAAAGCATAAACATAAAACAAATAACACTTAACAAGCTCAACAAGTCAAGCCATGTCTGTAGCGAGAGAGAAAACATTACTATTTCTTGATTCTTGACTTGACAAGCAAATCAAAAGGATGGGGTTGACAGGAAAGCAGAGGCCACAGTCAAATCAGACATTCAGGTGACAGAGCAATGTGAGTGACAGCACAACGTCAAAGGGATGAATGGCCTGCTTCTACTTCAAATTTGTTTTGTTCATTTGTTTCCACTTGTCAACGTCATGGGATCAAGAACAAGAGATCATAGATAAAAGGCGGGAAGCAAGACAGTTGCCCTTTTTTTTCTTGAATAGCCTCATGGAATTTTTTTTAGATCTCTATGCTAGTCATCATTAACTCCTGTACTGTGCATGGCAATGCCTCTAACCAATCAAAGTTCACTTTCCAACCAATCAGCTTTCTTTTCTCATATAGTATAAATGTTGTTTTCATCTGTATTGACATGTCTTGCAAATTGTTCGGATGATTGCAAAACAGTTTTTTCCCCAGTAGTGTTCAAGTTCAGTAATGTCAGATGGTGAAAAGTAAATCTGTTAAAGCATTTGTTGACTTATTATTTATAAACCTAAATTAGTGGTTATATTTTAACAACCCATGAGCAAAATTAATGAAAATCAGGAAAGTGCAGGGAGATCTTGCTTTAAAGAATGAATTTCTGCATACCTTATTCTCTTCGTATTTGCATGAATGAGGTTCATTCTGCCTGCAGTGTTCTGTAGTAGTTCTAATTATGTGACGATTTTAATTCTGCTGCACAGATCACTTGTGTTTAGATTTTTGTTTTAATGTAAAATCCAGGCAGTCAGACTAATCTACAATATTTTGATCATTTGCAGCTTTGCCAACTTTTACCCGAATCCCTGTGGATCAAATTGGAATTTCTGGAGGAGTGGCTTCATTTGTGTGCCAAGCAGTAGCAGAGCCTAAACCTCGTATCACCTGGATGAAAAAAGGAAAGAAAGTCAGCTCTCAGCGCTTTGAGGTAAGATTTTACTTCTTAAATACTTAAATATAAAGTTTGGATGAAACCAGGCTTAACGAGCCATAGATATTGAACGTTAATTTACATGATAGAATTGTGACAGGAATTTACATTTTTTTTGGCTGACAGATTGCTACTTTGAGAAATTCATTACCATATTTAACACAAAAGTCACATGACACCAGGTTATATTCCAATAGGTTTATTTGAAATCACAGGCTTTTAGAGCACAGCCCCTTAAGCCAGGTGAAGTGAGAGAGGAGACCACTCAATTTGTAGATGGAGAGATCAAAAGATCTTAACTGATGTGAATGGGCTGGCAAAAAATAAGGCTATGCAGGTGACCAAGAGTGTCAGATGGTGTGAGTAGTGTGAACAGCTGAATGACAAGCAAAGGGATGACCTAGAATCGAATTAAATGAGGCAGAGAGATCATTACAAAAAAATAAAAATAAGGTGGTGCTGGAGACAAACCAAATGACTGGAATAACACAGTAGGTATAAATGTCACCTGATGAAGGAGATGCACTCTGAAAGCTTGTGAATTCAAATAAACCGGTTAGACTATAACTTACTGTTGTGTGACTTCTGACTTTGTCCATCCCAGTCTTAACACCAGCACCTCCAGACCATGTTTAATTCATCTGAAGTGTTTTATTTGCTCATTATGGAGTGCACTTGTTTAATTTGGTCCAAAAGTGCAGTTTAGCAGAACTTGAGGCTTGGGAGCCCTCTGACTAAAAAGAGATACCAAGCAAAAAACCAAGAACTGCAGATGCTGGAAATCTGAAACAAAAACAGAAATTGCTGGAGAAACTCAGCAGGTCTGGCAGTATCTGCGGAGAAAAAGCAGAGTCAGTATTTCATATTCATTGACCCTTCTTGTTCAGAACCTTCTTCGAGTTCCTGATTTTGCAGAGTTGATAAGTTACTGCAGCAATTTCTGTTTTTGTATGAAGAGATACCACAGGAGTTTAAATTGGTAAAACTGTACAGCTTACAAAAAACCATAAGAAATTGGAGCAGAAGAGTAGGCCCTTTTGATTCTTTGAGCCTGTTCTACCATTTAATTTGATCTTGGCTAATACTTCAATATTGTTTCCTTGCTCTATTCCCATATCTCTTTAATCTTTTTAACATGTAGAAATCTAGCAATCTTAGTCCCACCAGTGATTCTCAGACTGCACCTTCCAAACCAATGACCACTTCCTATAGAATGACAAGGCTAGCTGACACATAGGAACACCACCACCTGCAAATTTCCATCCAAGCCACTCAGCATCCTGACTTGGAAACATATTGCCATCCCTTTACCGTCATTGGGCCAACATCCTGGAATTCCATCCTAGTGGCATCATGGGTCAACCTGGAGCAGGTCACTGCAGTGGGTCAAGAAGGCAGCTCGTTACCACCTTCTCAAGGGCAACTAGTGATGGACAATAAAGGCTGGTCAGCCAATGACGCCCACATACCACAAATTAATTTTAAGAAGTCTTGATTATGCTCAATGACTGAGCCTCTGCAGCTCTCTGAGATGGAGAATTTCGAAGATTCACCCCTCTTCCTCTCAGTCTTAGTGGTCTGCTGCTTAGTCTGAGACTGCACTCCCTGATTCACAACCCTCAACCAAAGGAAACATTCTTCTTATCTGCAGAGAATATAGACCCACTCCATTCAGTCTCTCCTCATAGGATGTCCCTCCATCCCAGGAATTAGTTCATGAACTTTTGCAAGTATGTCAATGACAGTATGTCATTCCTTGGGTAAGGAGACAAGAACTGTACACAATACACAGTATGATCTCACAAAGGCTCTATGTAATTGAAGTAAGGTATAGGAAATTCATGAAAACGTTTCACATAAAGTGATGGAAGGTGTCATCAATAGAGCTATCAAACAGCACCCGTTTAGCAACAACCTGTTCTTTGATGCCCAGTTTAGGTTCTGCCAAGGTCATTCAGTTCCTGATCGCATTCCAGCCTTGGTTCAAATGGACAAAAGAGCTGAATTCCAGATGTGAGGTGAAAGTGACAACCCTTTACATCAAGGAGAACTAGTAAAACTGGAATCAGTGGGAATCAGGAGCAAATCTCCACTGGTTGGATTCCAACCTGACATAAGGAGATGAATGTGGTTGTCAGAGGTTGCTTCACCTTAACACTTGTCAGCCCAAGCCTGAATGTTATCTAGGCCTTGTTGCATTTGAACATGATCTGTTTCAGCATCTGAGCGATCATGAATGATGTTGAACATTGTTTAATCATCGGCGAAGATCCATACATCTGATTTTATCATGGAATTGAGGCCATTAATGAAGCAGCTGAAGATGGTTCAGTCGAGGACACCTGAGGGTCTCCTGTCGTGATGTCCTTGAGCTGAGATGACTGACCTCCAACAACCATAACCATCTTCCATATGCCAGGCATAACTCCAACCATTGGAGAGTTTTCTCGCGATACCCATTGATTCCAGTTTTGCAAGGGCTTTTTAATACCACACTCTGTCAATTGCAGCCTTGATGTCAAGAACAGTCACTCTGACGTCACCTCAAATTCAGCTGTTTTGTCCATATTTGAACCAAAGCTGTAATGAGTTGAGTGTGGCCCTGGCAGAATACGAACTGGCTGTCACTCAGCAGGTTATTGCTGAGCAGTGTTTGATAACACTGTTGATGACATCCTTCATCACTTTATGAAGACAGTTTTCATGAAATTTTGTTTTTATTCCCCTAAGCTTAGAGGATGGAAAAAAATGGAAGTGTTTTAAATGATGGAAAAAATTTGTTAGGATAGGTACAAAAAAACTATTTCCTGTAGTAGGCTGCACAATCTTGGTTATTTTACTGAACAGCAGCACAATCTAGTTCATCTAACTCTTGATTCCTCCTTAAGCATGTGTAAAAATTCTACCTTAGCGGAGTGTGCGCATGCCTTTGACACGCAAGCACACTTGCTTGGAACAGGGAGTAGTAGCACTGACACAGATTGCTAATACTCCAGCTAATGCTACTATTGTTCCATTGTTAGACATGTCCATATCCAACCTATTCATGGCCATCATACAAGTCAAATTAGACTAGTTAACAAGTAATCAGATTCCTAAAAGCAGTAATCTATTTGTAAATCATCAACTATTTCAACTGTTGCTTTAGCACTTCGACTCATTCTGTTCACTGAATGAATTGATCACAGCTAAGCTTGATCTTGTCCGCACCAAGCGTCTACATTTTCAAGCATTTTGCAAGAGTTATGACTGGTTAGCAAGCAGGGTTGTTTAAAACTGTGACAGAAAATAGCCGAATCTCTGGGGAATTTCAAATTCATATGACATGTTGCTTTAGGTAGTATCTTGTCGTTTGAACTGCTATTGATCCACAAGTAATCCAAACCAGCATTTAGTGATGATTCTACATGCGGCCTAATGACTAGTATTTTGGAATGAGTAAGGGGACATTTGCTGGACATATGATTGAACAACATCAGCTTTGTTGACACTTGAAAAATCTTTTCTATGTCTCCCAATAGAGAGGTATTTTTTGACCCCTTCCATTAGTTCTGTGTTCAATTAGGTGTTCTTTATTTGATTTCCAGGTTATAGAATTTGATGATGGCACTGGATCAGTGCTTCGAATTCAACCACTAAGAGCACCACGAGATGAAGCAATCTATGAGTGCACAGCAGCAAATAGTGTTGGACAAATAACAAAAAGTGCCAAACTAACAGTACTAGCAGGTAAGAATATTATTTCTGTTTGTTGTAGCATTTAATTTGTTAATACCACACCAAAGCTCATCGTGCTGCCAACAGAATTAGTATATAACTGACATTTAGCTATTAACATGATGTGGATGTGCACGTTTAGTGATGGGAGAGGTCAGTTGAAAGTAAAGTATTTAACTTGATATGATAGTGCAGAACTACACAGAAATGGGAACAGCCAAGATTATTAAAGGCAGTCCATAAGACAATGAAAGCAACAACTGGTAATTTCAGAGACATGAATAAGTCTTCTAGTTGCATTTTGAGTTTAATGCTGCAACAGATTTTGCAGCAGAAATGCCTGTTCATTTTGCAAGCTGTTTACCCAGTTCATTTCAGACTAATAATGCAGGTATCCAGAATTATTATGGCCTCATTGATTCCATGGATCTGACCCTTATTATTCAGTTGATTTTAGGGTGGCATGGTGACTCAGTAGTCAGCACTGATGCCTCACAGTGCCAGGCACTTGGGTTTGATTCCACTCTCAGGAGACTGTGGCAGTTTGCACATTCTTCCCGTGTCTACGTGGGTTTCCTCTGGGTGCTCCTTGGAAAGTCAGTGTGGACCTGGACTGAATGGCCTGCTTCCACTCTGTAGGAATTCTTAATATCAGAATTGCATTTTCTTGAGGTGAGCCCATAGCACTCATTACATGAAATGAACATGAATATCTATAGTGATAGCATGTAAACCTGCTGAGGATCTATTGCATTTGTATATATGTATTGTTCCTTGTACTGAATATCGTTTTATTATGAGAGGTTTACAATCCAATGTCATTTACTATATCTACAGATGTGTCTGTATATAGATTTATTTGGAGAATAATTATTTCATATTACCAATTCCATTCCTGTCCCAGGCAACTGATTTTGACTGAAACAGATGATTTGCAGCCTCAGGGTCATATTTGGCTCTGAGATGAACTTGTGACCACCAATATATTGCATCACCAAAACCACCTACTTCCACACCATGCCTCACCTGAAAGTGTCTACAATATGTCTAGATTTTATTATTCCAATGCTTCCTAACCTGGCTCCATTTTCCATCCTACACAAAATTACAGTCACCCAAAACTCTCGTGTTTGGTGACAACCCTGTGAGAGATGGCAATGAAGAACTCTATTATAGCTTGGGAAGAGAGGGAGAGATGTGAAAATAGAAGTGTGCAAAATGAGAAGGAAATGGTAAATCTCGACGAAGGGCAATCCTTGTTTGAGGAAAGAGGAAGACCCATCTGAAGTATTGTTGCGAAGGTCTCATTGCTGGAACAGTTGTGCCTGAGATGGAGAAATTGCATAATAGAATAAAATTTTTCCAGGAAGCCGGGTGAGAATTAGTGTAAAGATAGTGTGAAGACCGATGTGGAATCAGGGTCCTACTGACAATTGTTAGTTGACAGCCTATCCCCAGCAATTGGGATCAAGAAGTTGATAAAGAGGAACTCAAACGTGAGAATAATATCTGGTGGTTAGTCTAGAGTAATGTACAGCTTTAAAGCACATTTTCTGATGCATACTGTATCACTGGCTTTCATTCACTTTATTAATTGCTGCTACACAGTAGCTGAGAACATGAAATGTAGAACCACTACTAGCCCTCGATACTTTTCAGTTTCATGCTCTGCTGTGTAACTAAGTACAGTAATACAATAATCAAACAGCACTAAAATTCATCTTCTAATATCCTACCCATTTAAAAGTTTTGTTTAGAACCTTGGCCACAAAATTGACAAGTTTGGATTAGGCTCAAACACTTCACATTCTTATATGCTGTTGGAACATAAGAAGAGAAGTAACCCATTCATGCTTCAATCCTTTCTTGTAATTGATGAGATGATGGCTGATTATTTTCATTCCCTAAAGCTGCTTTGAGTCTATTTCTTTTTATATATCTTGTTGAACAAAATTCTATCAATATAATAAAATAAAAAAAGAACTGCAAGTTCTAGAGGTCTGAAACACCCAAAGACAGAATATTCTGTAAAGGGGTCACTGGATTCATTGAAACATAGAAACATGTTAGGCCATTCAGTCCCACAAGGCTGTTCCATCATTCAGTGAGGTCATGGCTGATCTGTGGTCTAACTCCATACACCTGTCTTTGGCCCATATCCCTTGTTACCTTTGCTTAACAAATATTTATCAACCTCAGGTTTAATGTTGACAACTGATGCAGTATTCATTGCTAGTTTTAAAGGAGATTCTCCAACAATTTCTGTTTTATGTTTCAAAACTCTATCAATCTCTGAAAATTTTTAAGTCCCAACACTAATACTTTTCAAATATTTGTTTCTAACATATATTTTCTGTTAAAAAGCAGGTGGATGCTGTTGCCATAAATTAATCTGAAGTATAGTCTAAATTCAGTAACTTGCATTACATAAGATTATTGAGATAAAATGGGGTTTCCTTGATTCGTGGGGAAAAATGAAGACTGTTGTGGAAATACAGGCGCTTTCTGAACTTACAACTGGGTAGTTGCTTATATAATGTCACAGTGGGACATGCATGACTGTGTTTTCTCCCACTGCCCACATGTCATACTCTAATAATGTATTCATAGATGGTGAGTAGATTTGTCCCATTTATTCAGGTACCCTTTGTTCTCCCACTTGCTATTGTTTCCTGATAGCATTTTCTTTTTTCTCACCCTTAACTCTGGATTCCTCTTCCAAGTGTAAGCTTGACTTGGCTTTGAGCAAGTTGTAGTTGTAACTCAGGTCTTAACTGCATAAACTGGGCTGACATTTCAGCTGAGTACTGTTGAAAATTTGGATGCTTTCAAGGGCCCTTCTTTCAGATGATTCATTGAAAAAGTCTTGATCTTCCTTTTCAATTGATCTTGGTTCAGTTATAAGAATTAGGGTAGTTCTTTATCGCAGCCAACTTGCATGCTTCAGCTATGGCCACTTAAGATAGATTATCTGAATAAGTATTTCATTCGTTTTTGTTGTCTTTGCTATGTGAAATGTCATGGTCATACAGTCGTGGAGGTCTCCAGCACAGAAAAGGTTCTGAAAAAGGTTCACCGGACCTGAAACCTTGACTCTGCTTTCTCTCCACAGAAGCTGCGGAACCTACTGAATTTTTTCTAGTAATTTCTGTTTTTGTTTCCGAGTCTATTTAATTTCTCTTCATAACTAAAATTCTCTAGCCCGGCCACATCTGGTAAATCTCCTCTACATTCTCTTCGGTGTAGTCACATCCCTCCTGGAATATGGATTGCAGAACTGCACATAATACTCCAGTTGTTGACAAACCAACTTTTTATCCAGTTGCAATGTAACTTCCTTGCTCTTCAGATCTCTGCTAATAAAGGCAAACATCCTTTCTGCCTTCTTAACCACTTTATCTGCCAGTCCTACTACCTTAAGAGACCAGTGGACATGAAATACAAGGTTGTTCTTATTCCTTGCTGCTTCCAAGAGTCCTACTATTCATCATGTATTCCCTTGCCTTGATTGTATTGCCCAAGTGCATCACCTCACACTTATCTGGATTGAATTCCGTTTCCCACTTATCAACACATCTAACCAGTCAGTCTGTGTGCAGTTGTAATCTAAGGCTATACTTCTCATAATTTACCATCCATTGATTTTTGTACGTCTGTGAATTCACTGACTGATAAATCTTCCAACCTTTGAGTCTGAATAATTTAGATGTGCCACAAATAGCAATGACCCCAACATTGATCCCTTAAAAATACCCAGTGGACACAGGCTTTCAGTAACAAAAACCTCTGCTTCTGCCCTCGGGTAATTCTGGATCTAATTAGCCAAATTTCCTTAGATCTCATGGGCTGTTATCTTTTCCATTAGTCTATCATGCAGGACCCTTATCAAAAGCCTTGCCGAAGTCCTAGTAGTCTGCATTGAATACATTGTCCTCATCTACACACCTATTTACTGAGATAACTCCACAGAGGCCACTATCCTGTCAGCAGATCAACCTTTGTTTACACATGCCTAGAACTTGACACTGGTCTGGCTTCCTCAGAGCAGAACTTCTGACATTCCTGTTTCTAACGGTCCCAGTCAGGGAACTCATATTCTATGAGGTCCAACTGACTCACCTCGTTACAATCATTACTTTCCCCCTGACTGAGTGCAGGAATAGGCCGATCTTTTTTTCTGGGGTGTTTTAGCATTGGGTCACCATCCTCCAGCTCTTCCTCAGATACAGGCATGTGTAACACACAGTATCTCACCTCTTGCGCTTGGAGTGTCTCAGAAGAAATTCATTCTTGTCTTCAGGTGGCAAAGGCACTGAGGTGGCGACTTCCACTGCATTCATCTCAGATTCATAGGTAGCTTCAATACTTGACGGAAAGGGAGAATCCTCTGGTTCCAGAACAGTCGGAAAGGCAGTCGAAGATCAGCACACATTTGCTCCCACGTCGTTTGCGTGTTTGCAGCTTTCATATGACCTACGTGCTTGTTCAGGACCATTGCACCTACCCGAACTATGTCACTAGACCTGATCTTGTGCCAATCATGCATTTTACCCATGAAGGACCATTTCATGGTTCCTCTACCAAACTACCATCCCCTTAAGTAAGTTGTCTTTCTCGCTTAAAAGAGAGTTGTGTCCTACATTAACATTCCTGATGCCATTTCACCCACCTCCCAGGCCCGGGAAGATCAGATGTAACCCTGTGCAGTCTTCTCCCTGTTAGCAACGCTGCTGGAGCTGTCCCTTTGGTTGCATAGGAGTGACCCTATAATCAAATCAGAATTGAGGCAGTTTGTTATCTAATGACATTGTGGGCTTTTTTTCAAGTCTGCCTTTGAAGTTTGGACTGCTCTTTCTGCCATATCATTGGGTTATGGATGGCATGGAGCTGTCCTTACATGTTGAATACTGTTTGACTTTAGGAAATACTCAAATTCCCTGCTGGTAAATGATGGCCTGTTATCTGTGGCCAACACTTCCAGGAGTCTGTGTATTTCAAAAGATGCACGCAGTTTTTCTATCATCACTTTGAGTGGACGTCCACAATGAGTAAGAACATGGAGCCCATGAAAAGGCATGCATGGTCGATGTATACAGAGTCTAGGGTTTATCCGGCCATTTCCATGAATGTGAGGATTGTAATTTATGTCCTTGTTGGCACTTTGGGCACAGCCCCATCAACACGGCTATGTCTGCATCCAGTCCTGGCTACCAGATGTAACTTCTCATCAACATCTTCATTTTGGACACCCCAGATGAGTAGGTGGAGTTCAGCTAGTATCTGGCAGTAATCTTTGCTCTGGACAATCAATCTCGCTTCCCATAATAAGACATCATCTTCAACTGTGATCTGGTCTCTCTTGGTCGAAAAAGGTTTCACTTCTGGTTGTGAAAGCCGTTTAGTTTTCCCCATCAACACAACCAGCTGTTGCAGTTCTTCTAGGACCAGCTCTTTCTGTGTCCAAAGTCTGATATTAACAGCTATGACTGGAAGTGTGTCCAGTTGTAGCTGTCAGAGTGACAGGATATCTGACATGCCTGTTTGTATCTGTCAGCCAGAGCTCTCTGATTGGACCAGATGAAGAGTCCCAGTCAGGGAGCTCATATACTGTGAGGTTCACCAAGCTGATCTCATGACAGTCACTACAAGGACTAACCCCTCTGTTGTAGGGTCTTCTGCATGCTGGCTTAAAAAAATCTCCTGGATACCTTCTACTAACAATTTTGTTCCCTTTGAACCTTTCACTGTTTTACCACCCCATCTTTAGTTGTGGAAGTTGAAAACCCCTGTCATTACCCTATTTCTTTCACACTTTTCCAGCAATGTGATTGTACATCTTTGGTTTTTATGTTCTACCCCACTGGTTTCATTTGTCTGCCACATTTGCCTATATTGTTGTTACTGCTCATATTTATTGTTTGTGAGGCATTTTGAGATATCCTGTTTTCCCAAAGCTGCTTTATCAATGTTAGTATTTCTCCCTTACTCAGTTCAAGCTAATATTTATCTTCCCTTACCTTCAATTTTGCAGATCCTTTTTCTTCCCCCCAGCACTTTATTTGCCCTCTTGAAATTGCCTATTTTATGTTATACTGATCATTGCCACCCACCCAACTCATACCCCTTCATTCAAGTGTAATCAAGTTTAGCTTGTTTTGATTTGGTGATCACAATGTCCAAAAATAACTCTTGAAAGCCACGATACATCCCAGGGTGAATGCTAATCAAAGGGAGTTCCATGATTTCAATGTACTGCATTCCATGTTTGTTATGGCTCCTAAACAAACTTACCCATGTGACGTTAAATACTACAGTTGCAGGTTGTGAGGAAGATGTGTGTCTTTCATGGATTTTAGGCACCAAGGTTTATACTACTGTCTGGTCTGCTATCACGCGTTTTTCTTCAAAGCAAATTGGCTTCAACTCAATTAAAGGATTTAGACCTCTATTTATGGAACACAAACTTTCCTTACCTGTATTAGCCATAATATGATTCTGGTCCCATTAGTTTAAATGGTGGGGCTATTGCACAATTTTCTTACAACACGAGATTGCACAAGATGGAGCTGATGTGTTATATCACAACCAACTGTGTTGTAGTCTTAATAGTGAAAGAGCCATATGTCTTTTGTAGACAACCCTGTAAACTTAATTGTATCTTATGTTTATTTGAGTAGTGGATTTTGTATTTCTTGGATGAGCAGATTTGGTGACACTAGGGAGTTTTTATTAGATCTTTCACTGTTAAAATTTTCTATGATTACATGTTTTTGTTTTGCTTAGTGGTTTTATTTAATGTGATGCTGAAAAATAAAGAAGAACTTCCCCATATTCTAGTATGATTGAATGAGAAGTATAATATTTTAATTGGCCTAGTGGTATTATTGCTGGACTGTTAATCCAGAGACCCAGATAACATTCTGGAGCCTGGGTTTGAATCCCGCAATGGCAGATAGCGGAATTTGAATTCAATAAATATCTGGAATTAAGAATGTCACGATGACAGTGAATCCATTGTTAATTGTTGGAAAAATCTGTCTGGTTCACTAATGTCCTTTAGGGAAGGAAACTGCCATCCTTACCTGGTCTGGCCTACATGTGACTCCAGACCCACAGAAATGTGGTTGACTCTGAACTGGCCTCTGGACAATTAGGGATAGGCAATAAAAGCTGCTGAGCCAGCGACGCCTTCATCCTATGAATGAATAAGGGGGAAAATAATAACCCCAAGGCAATGCAGATGCAATAATATGCATTTCTATCCATAGAAGTGAGCTTTATTGGCAAATCCGTCTGGTTCACTAATGTCCCTTAGGGAAGGAAACTGCCATTCTTACCTGTTCTGGCCTACATATGACTCCAGACCCACAGAAATGTGGTTGACTCTTAACTGCCTTCTGGGCAGTTAGGGTTTGGCAATAAATGCTGCCATCCTGTAAATGAATAAAGAAAGAAAAATGTTGCTGTTATTGTGCTGCAGTAACTATGCCTGATGAAAAATGACTTAATGTAAGTTGATTGAAATATCAGATTTTGGGCGGTTGCCGATGACTGAATTTCTACACAAGAAAGATCACGAGAAATTTGAACTGAGTTCAACTTGACTGGAAAATTAGTCATCCCAAATCAATTAGTTCAGAGGAATGGTCACCGGACTGAAACGTTAACTCTGTTTTTTCCTTCACAGATGCTGCTAGACCTGCTAAGCTTTTCCAGCAACTTTGTTTTTGTTCCTAAATTAGTTTACTCTTTTATGGTGCAAAATGATATTGATGCCCTCATGTGGACAGAAAGGGAATATGTATTTCTTTCCATACAATGGAACATAATAGCATAAAATTTCAAAAGTTAAAACAAATTTAAGATCTTTTTTGTGGTAAAAGGTTACTCAGTTAAAACAACTTTTCATTTTAAAAGGCCAAAGTAAGAATTGTTTATCATTTCCAGTTCTGAAACAAAGCATTGACTGAATAGAGGTAAAAGCCTGTGTTCTATATTCAATTGTTTAAAACCCCAAAACAAGGGGATATTATAAAGCTGTAGAAGTGCAGGACCACAATGCAATATTACTCTTTTGTGTCAACAAGCAGTGTGAGATAAAGTTAACCGAAATGCTATGGATATGTGGGACTGAACTCTGTGGATGTATTAGCCTAATACTGGAGGTGAACAGGACAGATCAATACAGTTGTTGGGACCTCTACAAGCAAGATGGTCGTCACCTGAACCAGAGGGGTACCGATATACTTGGGGGGAAATTTGCTAAGGCAATTCGGGTGGGTTTAAACTAATTCAGCAGGGGGGTGGGAACAAAATTATAGTTCGAGTATAGAAAAGGTTGAGAGTAAGGCGGTCCGAAATAAAGTTTCAGGGACGCAAGATGGCACTGGCAAGCAAGAAGTTGGTTTGAAGTGTGTCTACTTCAATACCAGCAGCGTCCGAAATAAGGTGGGTGAACTTGCAGCATGGGTTAGTACCTGGGACTTCGATGTTGTGGCCATTTCGGACACATGGATAGAGCAGGGACAGGAATGGTTGTTGCAGGGATTTAGATGTTTCACTAAGAGCAGGGAAGATGGTAAAAAGGGGGGGAGGTGTGGCATTGTTGGTCAAGGACAGTATTACAGTTGCAGAAAGGATGTTTGGGGACTCGTCAACTGAGGTAGTATGGGTTGAGGTTAGAAACAGGAAAGGAGAGGTCACCCTGTTGGGAGCTTTCTATAGGCCTCCGAATAGTTCCAGAGATGTAGAGGAAAGGATAGCAAAGATGATTCTCGATAGGAGTGAGAGAGACAGGGTAGTTGTCATGGGGGACTTCAACTTTACAAATATTGCCTGGGAACACTATAGTTCGAGTAATGTAGATGGGTCGGTTTTTAACCAGTGTGTGCAGGAGGGCTTCCTGACACAGTATGTAGATAGGCCAACAAGGGGCGAAGCCACATTAGACTGGGTAATGAGCCCGGCCAAGTGTTGGATTTGGAAGTAGGTGAGCACTTTGGTGATAGCGATCACAATTCTGTTATGTTTACTTTAGTGATGGAAAGGGATAGGTGTATACCACTGGGCAAGAGTTATAGCTGGGGGAAAGGCAATTATGATGACATTAGGCACGATTTAGGGAGCATTGGATGGGGAAGAAAACTGCAGGGGATGGGCACATTAGAAATGTGGAGATTATTTCAAGGAAAAGCTCCTGTGTGTCCTAGATAAATATGTACCTGTCAGGCAGGGAGGAAGCTGCAGAGCGCGGGAGCCGTGGTTTATGAAGGAGGTGGAATCTCTGGTCAAGAGGAAGACGAAGGCTTATGTTAGGATGAGATGTGAAGGCTCAGTTAGGGCGCTTGAGGACTACGAGGTAGCCAGGAAAGACCTAAAGAGAGAGCTCAGAAGAGCCAGGAGGAGACATGAGAAGTTGCTGGCGGATAGGATCAGGGTAAACCCTAAGGCTTTCTATAGGTATTTAAGGAATAAAAGAATGATGAAAGTAAGATTAGGCCCAATCAAGGATAGTAGTGGTAAGTTGTGTGTGGAGTCAGATGAGATAGGGGAAGCACTAAATGAATATTTTTCAACAGTATTCACTCTGGAAAACGACAGTGTTGTGAGGAGAATACTGAGATACAGGCTACTAGACTAGGTGGGATGGAGGTTCACAAGGAAGAGCTATTAGAAATCCTTCATTGTCTACAGGAATAGTGCCAGATGACTGGAGGATAGCAAATGTGGTTCCCCTGTTCAAGAAGGGGAGTAGAGACAACCCTGGTAATTATAGACCAGTGAGCCTTACCTCAGTTGTTGGTAAAGTGTTGGAAAATGTTATAAGGGATAGAATTTATAATCATCTGGAAAAGAATAAATTGATTAGGGATAGTCAGCACGGTTTTGTGAAGGGACGGTCGTGCCTCACAAACCTTATTGAGTTCTTTGAGAAGGTGACCACACAGGTAGATGAGAGTAAACCGGTTGATGTGGTGTATTTGGATTTCAGCAAGGCGTTCGATAAGGTTCCCCACAATAGGCTATTGTACAAAATGCGGAGGAATGGAATTGTGGGAGATATAGCAGTTTGGATTGGAAATTGGCTTGCTGAAAGAAGACTGAGGGTGGTAGTTGATGGGAAATGTTCATGCTGGAGACCAGTTACTAGTGGTGTACTGCAAGGGTCGGTGTTTTGTCCACTGCTGTTTGTCATTTTTATAAATGACTTGGATGAGGGCGTAGAAGGATGGGTTAGTAAATTTGCAGACGACACTAAAGTCAGTGGAGTTGTGGATAGTGACAAAGGATGCTGTAGGTTGCAGAGAGACATAGATAAACTGCAGAGCTGGGCTGAGAGGTGGCAAATGGAGTTTAATGCGAACAGGTTTGAGGTGATGCACTTTGATAGGAGTAACCCGAAGGCAAAGTACAGGGCTAATGGTAAGATTCTTGGTAGTGTAGATGAGCAGAGAGATCTCGGTGAACATGTACACAGATCCTTGGAAGTTGCCACCCAGGTTGTTAAGAAGGCATACAGTGTTTTAGCTTTTATTAATAGAGGGATCGAGTTCCGGAACCAAGAGATTATGCTGCAGCTGGGTGAACTTGCAGCATAATCTGGTGCGGCCGCACTTGGAGTATTGCGTACAGTTCTGGTCACCGCATTATAAGAAAGATGTGGAAGCTTTGGAAAGGATGCAGAAGAGATTTACTAGGATGTTGCCTGGTATGGAGGGAAGGTCTTCCAAGGAAAGGCTGAGGGACTTGAGGCTGTTTTCATTAGAGAGAAGAAGGCTGAGAGGTGACTTAATTGAAACATATAAAATAATCAGAGGGTTAGATCGGGTGGATAGGGAGAGCCTTTTTCCTAGGATGGTGATGGCGAGCATAAGGGGGCATAGCTTCAAATTGAGGGGTGAAAGATATAGGACAGATGTCAGAGGTAGTTTCTTTACTCAGAGAGTAGTAAGGGAATGGAACGCTTTGCCTGCAAGGGTAGTAGATTCGCCAACTTTAGGTACATTTAAGTCGTCATTGGATAAGCATATGGACGTACATGGAATAAGAGAACGGTATGACAGGTCGGCACAACATCGAGGGCCGAAGGGCCTATACTGTGTTGTAATGTTCTATGTTCCATGTTCCATGTTCTTTGTATGTTTTCACCTGTAAACATAGAAGGATGACTACTTGTGCTGCTTAGCCTCAAATAACCTTCAGATTGTTGGGACCCTCGGGGCCTTAATTTTTGTCATGTTTTGTTTTTTTCTGTTTGCAAGCTAGCAGCAGAATGAATGAACTTGATCAATTACCTGCTGAAGATTGGATCATTCCCTTCTGTTGAGTTAGGTTCAATCTTTACATATAAAGTTTTGTTTCAGCATTTTTGGTTTTCTGGATGATGTAGCTTGGAGATTGTCAGATCTTTTTAGTTTTGATGTGCTTGTTACCTGAAATACTGCCTGTTCCATTGAAATAAATAAAGACTTGGATTTAAATGCAATGCCAAATACAGGAAATATTGTAAACACAATATCAGACACAACTAAATATTTCAATTGCGTGTTGTCAGCTGGTTTTCTCCTGCAGTATAACAGCACTGTTTTATTTGTCACCCAAACACATAACAGTAGCAATATTTGGGTCCTGCCGCTTTTACTGTCAAGGGGAATTGAAGAACATTATGAACAAGAGTAGGCCATTCAGTCCCTCAAGACTGTTCCACCATTCATCAAGCTTGTATGTCCTTGCTGTTTGCAAATCTGCTCCGCTCATCAGTCTTTGGGATTGGATGATGGCAGCCTTCACACATCTGAAATCATATCTACTGCCGGGCATCAGAGTCACAGTCGTCAGAGCAAGAACTCAACAAGCAATAATGGTTGTCTTTAGGATAAAGCAACATGGTTACTAGGCCCTGGAACAAATATTTCCTGACTCGATATTGAAAACAGGACATGCTGGAAAACACAGCAGGCTGGGCTGACAATAGGGAGAGTAACTGAGTCAATGTTTGAAGTTAAACGTGGCTGGAAAATTTTGGTTTTTATACTGTTCACAAAGGGAGAGGAGGAGCAAATGGAATAGTTGGTGATTGTGCTCAGATCAAAAGGCAAAGCAAATGCTAATGGTGGTGTAGATGTGATATCAATGTACAATACGTGTTAATAATGAAAAATAGGTCAGTTGTTGAAAGTAAACTGACTGTGGTCATCGATGAAAGTAAACAGACCTGGGTAAATGAGAACATGCAGAAGGGGCTGTTTAATGAAAATGGAGGACAGTGTTCATTATCTGCAATTGTTGAACCTAATATTGAGCCTTGAAGGCATAAAATGCCTAGCAGGAAAATTAGTTATCTCCCAGCTTGTGCTGGGCTTTGCTGGAACATTGCAGCTGGCCTTGGACAGAAATGTTAGCATGAGAGCAAAATGATATATTGAAATGAAAAGCAACAGGAAGGTCAGGGTTATTCTTCTTTACGGAGGCACATGCCCTTTCCCTTCTCTCTTGTCATAGTTCAGGCCACAAATCTACCTTTCATGCGCTAGAAGAGTTGGAATCCTTGAAAGCGGATCAGTTATCGGGGCCGGATGATTTATTCCCCAGGATGTTGAAGGAGGTTAAGGAGGAAAGAGCAAATTCTCTGAAAATCTTCAATATATGCAAGGTGAGGGACCAGAGGACTGGAAGAATGCAAATGCGGTTCCATCATTTAAAAAGGATACAAAGGAAATGCCAAACAATTATAGACCAGTTAATTTTATTTTGGAGGTGGGAACATGAATAGAATCCATCCTGAGACATAGGAGAAACTGTCACTTAGCTAAGTAAGGACTGTTCAGGGATAGCCAGTGTGGCTTTGTTAACAGAAGGTCAAGCCTTACAAATTTGACTGAATTCTTTGAGGAAGTAGCAAGGAAGACTAGTGAGGGTAGTGCAGTGGATGCTGCCTACACGGATTTTAGCAAGACATTTGACAAAATTCAAAAAGTAAAAGCCAATGGAATACAGGATAATGAATAGAATTGGATTCACAGTTGGCTGAGTAACAGGAAACAAAGGGTAATGATCAAGGGATGCCTTTGTGAATGGAAAGCTGCTTCAAGTGGTGCTATGCAGGGTTCTGTGTTGGGAGCCCAGCTGTTTGTTTTTATGAATTCATGATTTGGATTTGAAGGTGGGGAACGTAATTGGGAAATTTGCAGACACAAAATTTGGCCGTGTAGTAGATAGTGTCGAGGACAGCTGCAAGCTCTAAAATGATAAAGGTGGGTTGTTGGAGTGGAAAGAAAGTGGCAGATGGAGTTCAACTCTTAAGTGTGAGGTAATGTATTTAGGGAAGTGAAACAGTAAAAGGGAATACATAATAATTGGAAATATATTCAGACAGGTATATGAAGTGGAAGATCTTGGTGTGCAAGTGCACAGGTCCAATAATGCGGCAGTACAGATAGAAAAAGTTTCAAAGAAGGCAAACGGATTGCTTTCCCTTATTGGCAGATATATAGAATACAAAAGTAGGGATCTAATGATGAAAATGTATGAGACACTACTGAGACCACATTTGTATGTAGTTTCAGTCACCACATTATAGGAAGGATGTAATTGCTCTGGAGAGGGTGCAGAGAAGATTTACTACAATGTTGCCAGGGCTGGAAAATTGTAACAATGAGGAGAGAATGAAGAGGTTTTTTTTTCCTTGGAAGGCTCAGGGATATCATGTTTGAAGTGTACAAAATTATGAATAATGGAAATAGAGTAGACAGTAGGAACCTATTTCTCTTGACAGACTTCAAAAACCAAGGGTCGTATATTCAAACTAAGTGGCAGAAGGATTGGAGAGGACATGCTGTAAACTGCAGGCCGTGTGCAGGAAGATAGAACTAGAAAGGGCATCAGGGTGTCTTTGGGTTGGCACGGTGAAGATTGGCCTAATAGCCCCCTTTTGTACAGTATCATTTCTATGACTCAGTGTAAAGCAGTGAGTTACTTACTTCCAACTAATCTACAGTAGTCACTACTTATAATATGATCTCCTTTATTGGCAAAACAAAATGCAGGCAACGTGATCATTTTTCAGAACACCTCCACTCTGCTGGTAAAAAGGACCCCTTAATTTGTGTTTAAGTACGAAAATCCATAAGTCCCTGCTGCTGTTAGCTTTATGATAAAGACATCTCACTGGTCCATGTTGAAATGCATTGAATGGTGTGAATTTCTTATATATGCTTGCTACATATAAATTAAACTGAGCACAAAAAGTTAAGCCTTGACAGTTTTATGTTATGTATCCTTTCTATATCTTACAGCCAGGCAATCTGCTCTGGAGACTGAAATCATCTGTTGTGTGTGTGGCATTTATTTCCTTCAGGTTTTAGCAGTTTGAATTTTAAAAATATAGATTTTTTTTCTATTGTTGGCCTTTCTTTATGTTCATACAACATTTTTTCCTTTAATTTTCTTTCTGTATCTGACTTTGCATGAAATCATTTCCTGTAATATACACTGTCTTCTGGTGTTCATTCAACAATCTTTCAAACTGCTTGATACAGTTGCTAGCCTTCTCTCTTGTGTTGCAGAAATCCTGCATCACTTACTGTAGCATTATCAGCTGAGACTTACAGCAGCTTGTCACTGTTAAACATTGCTAAACTTAAATGTGCAAAACAAAGTTCAAGTAATAGCAGATTCTGTTAGAATTATTCCTCCGCTATGGCAAATAGGGTCCATTGTTCAAGAAAATATCTTAGAGATATTCCAGAAATCCGTTGCCTCTATGACTTGAGCTGTTTTGCAATAGCTAGTCTATGTGAAAATTAAACATCTTCATTATAAGTATAAAATGCTTCCAGATCTCTGTGTTTTTGCATCTCACTGCTAATTCACTGTTGACAGGAGATCTGTAGTTGACTCATATCAGTGTTGTGCATTCTTTCCTGTTTCTTGGTTTTTAAAAGGTAATTCACAGGATTTGGGTTTCATTGGGTGGTCCAGCATTTATTGTCCATCCCGAGTTGCCACTAAGAAGATCGGGGGAAGCTATCTTGATCTGCTGCAGTCTATATGCCACAAGGCCAAGGAAGTAAAAAGAATTCCAGGATTTTGACCCAACCACACTGAAGGAATGGCAATATATTTCCAAGCTGGAACACTTGAATGGCTTGTAGGGGTCTTACAAGTGACTGTGTTGCCATGCATTTGCTGCTCCTGTCCTTCTAGATGAGGAGTGATTGTGGGTTTGTAAGGTGCTATTGGAGGAGTCTTTGTAAGTTTCTTCAATGCGACATGCAGATGGCAACACTGCTGCTGCAGAGTGTTGGTGGTGCAGTGAGAGAATACTTGTGTATGTGGTGCCATTCAAGCTGTTGTGAATGGTATCAAGCCTCTAGAGTGTTGTTGGAGCTGCTGTCTTCCATGAAAATGGGTAATCTTCCATCACAGTGCTGCCTCGTGTCTTATAGATGGCGATTGGGCTTTGACGAGTCAGGTGCAAGAATCTTATCCTCTGACTTGCCCTTGTAGCCACAGTACTAATATGGCTAATCCAGTTCGGCCTCTGGTCCAAGGTAATCCCCAGGAAGTTGATAATGAGGGATTCTACTACATATCCTGCTACTTCTACCATCTGCACTACTCCTTGCTGCCCCTTACTGATGTCTTTTTGGTACTGTCTCATAGCAATGTTGCTACGCTATCCTTTCCTAATTTCTCTATCTTCTAACGACTTTCATGGTCTGAAATGCCAAACTCCAGTCACACATAATTTGCAGCCAAGTCTACTAACAATTAAATGTCATATGCTTTGAGCTCAGGTTGTGCATTAAGCACAATAAAGTGGAGCAGAATTAGGCCATTCACATCTTTAAGCCAGCTCTGCCATTAATTGACATTATGGCTGATCACTTACCTTAATACTATTTTCCGACACTATTTCTGTATCCTTTCATGTTTTTAATTTCATAGAAATCTTTCACTCTCAGTTACAGACAGTCCTATGACTGAGCCCACAATGGCAGACTATCCAAAACTTCAGTACCTTTGAATGAAGAAATCCCTCTTCATCTCAGTCTAAAATATCCTTCCCTTACTCTGAGAGTGTGCCCCTGGTTCGAAATACACCAATATATTTCTAGAACATAGAACAGTACAGCACATTACAGGCCCTTCAGCTCACGGTGTTGTGCTGACCTATTATCCTATGAAGATAAACCTACCCTGCATTCCCTACATTTTACTATCCTCCATGTGCCTATCCAAGTTAATTTATTTGTTATGCCTTGTGCATTTAGTAGAGGGTGTTTTGACAGTCCCTGTCCTGTGCATGAGTACGGATGATGTTTTTATGAGCTTTTAAAATTATACTTTGTTAGTATCTTGCAAGATTTGCGTTTAATTGATGTCAGGTATATGACTAGCTTTAATGCCATTATCAAAACTAAAATTATTCATATTTCATTTTGGACTCTGATGTTTGCTGCTTCATCTCTTTCTCATCTAATTGTTGCAGTTGTATCTTTATGTCACGTTGAATGACTATACTGCCTATTTCCTTATTTCATGTAGCCATTTCTATAGCCTTTTTGTCTTTTAAGCTAGAGACTTGGTCCCAGCCCATTTGAGATGTAGTCTGTACCAGAACAGAACTTTCCTGTCCCATTTCTGGCATTTCCTTTTTCACAACATTCATTCAGTTTTCTGATCTCTTTCTGTCTATGCCAGTATACTCATGATGGGGAACATTTCTAAGAGAACTACTCACAATTTTCTGCATTTTAATTGATCTTTTAGCTCCAAATAGTCTCTTAACAATAAGTGCTCAGTATCACTTCCTATGTCCTTAGTTCATACGTGGACTAACACAATTAGTTCTCCCCACTTCTATTTCCAGTTTCTGTCCGGGTAGTTAAAGATATGCCACACTGGTACTGCATAGGCAAAACATGCTTTGGAACTCGATTGTTTTCTGGAGGTGCATTGCATCAGAAATTCTGACTCATACTTTGTAGAATTACCTAGGATTTTTTGAAATAGCAACACGCCCCAAATACATGTTTGTGCAGGCACAGCAATCAAAATTGAAAACATTGCGTGCTTCAATGCAATATACCATAATGTTCGTGACATCAAAATAGTTATCAGTCAAACTTGTTCTGCTTGAGTGGCATAAAGCCCAATTGACTGATCAGCTTTTGGTGTGAAAGGCCTGTTTATTCTAGCGACAGCATGCACTGCTTCCTCTTCATAGGACATAACAATAGCTGTCATAAGTGAACTTCAAATGAATTGTGTAAATAGGCTGTAGGTGATTGCAATGATAAAATATTTTCACACGTGATTAAAAACATGATTTGTAGCCAGCCAAAATTAAATCTGTTTTCAGAAATCAACAGGTTTACGGATAAAATCTTTAACCATTAGATGGCCTTTGCAAATAAATTTCATCACTTCAGCAGGTTTCAAAACAGAGTATTTCCACGATTGTGGGTCATTTGAGTTTTCAAGACATGCACACTATTTTACTGCATTTTTTTAAGAAGGAATCTCATCAAAAAGAAAGGCTTTGAGTGCTGCTTTGTGGAAAGGAGAAGTCCTTGGGTATTCCAGTGCCGTTAAATGAGAAGGGTCTTTGGAATGGAGAAAGGTTTATTTCTTTATATTAATTCAAATGTATCAAACTCGTGAATTGTAATAATATAGCAGCTGTCAGCAAGGCCTGACCAGTTCTAATTATGTTAGTACCACAGCCTATCATTGAAAAGCAAAGATCACGAACATCAGGAATATGGGCAAATGTTGGCAAATGGAACTAGATTTATTTAGGATATCTGGTTGGCATGGATGAGTTGGACCGAATGGTCTGTTTCAGTGCTATATACCTAGATGACTGTCTGTGAAATCCAGAAAATGGCTACCAAATCAAAGGGGTGAATACACCAATTGTTAACAAGATCCAAGTAGTATTTTTGCATATACGCTTGGTGCTGATATAACGCAATGGTCCCATTCTCATGTGATCTTGTGTTAGAGGAAAATTGTGCGGTAGCTGCACCATTTAAACTAATGGGGCCAGAATTGCGCTATTGCCAATACAGACAAGGAAAGTTTGCGTTCTACAAATAATGGTCTAAATTCTTCAATCACATTAAAGCACTCATTGTATCAGAACTAACTGTAGTAAAGCAGTTCGAAGAAACACTCATTGTATCAGAACTAACTGTAGTAAAGCAGTTCAATGCACATAGCAACTCAGAAATATTATTTCTCAAAAGACATCCCTGAGCTTGCAGATGCAGATGCAGTTTGCAGTAGCAGCTCAGAAGTTAATTCAGTATCTTTGAGTTGACATTCCGCAGCACACATTCAGGGTGAACTTACCAATTGGACACATCGGCAGGAGACAGAGTGGCGGTGGAGTGTTGCTTTTCAGACTGGAGGCCTGTTACCAGTGGTGTTCCATTGGTTCTGGGTCCCCTTTTGTTTGTCATTTATATAAGTGATTTGGATGAGAATATAGAAGGCATAGATAGTAAGTTTGCAGATGACACCAAAATTGGTGCCATTGTAGACAGTGAAGGAGGTTTTCTAAGGTTACAAAGGGATCCTGATCAGATGGATCAATGGGCAGAAAATGGCAGATGGAGTTCAATTTGGATAAATGCAAGGTGTTGCATTTTGGTAGAACTAACAGGAGCAGGACTTATACGATTAATAGTAGGGCCTTGGACTGTGTCGTAGAACAGAGGGACCTAGGCGTTCAGGTATATAATTTTTTGAAGTTTGCGTCATGTATAAACAAGGTGGCTAAAAAGGCATTTGGCACCCTTTCCTTCACTGCTCAGTCCTGTGAGTATAGGAGTTGGGAAGTCATGTTGAGGTTGTACAGGATATTGCCAAGGCCTCTTTTGGGATATTGCAACCAGTTCTGGTCACCCAGTTATAGGAAGGATATTTTTGAGAGGGTTCAGAAAAGATTTACCACTATGTTGTCGGGTATGAAAGGTTTGAATTATAAAGAAAGGCTGGATAGGCTGTTACTTCTTTCACTGGAGCACAGGAGGCTGAGAGGTGACTTTATAGAATTTAATAAAATCATGAGGGATACAGACAGGGTTAATGCTAGGTGTTTTTTTCCCTAGGATGTGGGATTTCAAGACGAGGGAGGTATATTTTAAGGGTGAACAGAGAGAGATTTAAAGACATGAGGGCCATATTTTTTACATAGAGGGTGGTTCATGTGTGGTATGAAGCTCCTGAGGGAGTGGTGGATGAGGGCACAGTTACAACGTTTAAAAGATACTTGGATAAGCTTTGGAATCATTATGAGCCAGGAGCAGGCAGGTGGTAGTACTTGGACTGAAGAGTCTGTTTCTATATAGTATGACTGTATGACTCTGAGTCTATCGATTATCTCCTGTTCTGCTGATTTCATTCTCTTCCCCTCAGCTACATCACTTCATGTCTCTGCTCTTTCCTTCACTCTCCTTTCCTTCCTTCTATTTGTAATTTCTCTCCTAATTCTCTTACCCTTTTCCAGCTCTCTATCCCTTCAAACTTGTTCTTCCTTATCTGATCAGTTTTTAAAAGCCCAGATGCCACATTTGAGCCAAAATTGATATAATTGTTGCAAGCATAACAACGTACAGTGCATGCTTTTTTTTTTGTTTTGAAGACACATCAGTACACAAATGTATAGGAAAACAGAAGTATGCACTAATTCTCAAGCTTTTTCAGAGAACTACACAAAAATGGTGAATGTAGGCCACTTCTATGTTTCTTAATCAATGATGTGTTTTGATTTGTTTTATAGCGTGGCTGTTCAAATCAGAGTAAATGTCAATCTAAGCTGCTAGTTTATCAGTCATACTCTTGGGATATGCATTTTTTTCGATAATGAGCACAACTATACTTGTAATGAAGCATTTGTTTTCCATTGCAGGATCGGAGAAAATATTTGAACTATTGTAAATAAATGAAGGTAAAGTCTGCTGAAGTCTTAGTGGACCATAGGACTGCTCTGTCATAGAGAGAGATGAATGAGCTGGTTTAACCTGAGGGTCACCATGCCTCAGACAAGGGGAGATGTTGAGAGTCCTTCCTATCAATGTAAGAATTGAACTCATGCTATTGGCATTAATTTGTATTGCAAATCAGCCATCCAACCACTTTGTTAACCAATCTCCATGTCAAGTTTGCAAACCAGCATATTACACACAAAATTTTTGGACTATTGTGCGAGAAGGAATTCCCTCCCCAATGGCATCGTGGATCAACCCACAGCAGTGGACTGTAATGGTTCAAGAGGGCAGCTCACCACCACCTTCTCAAGGACAACTAGGGATGGGCAATAAATGCTGGCCAGTCAGTGGTGCCCACATCACACAAAATGAATAAATTAATCATTATATTTATGCCTTAGAGGAGAGCGTTGAACAAATCACATTTTTATTTTTATTGAAACTGTATTCTTAGATTTTTGTTGGAGCTCCTGTCATACCTATTGATTTAACAAAATGGTAAATGATATACTTATATAGTTCTTGCCATATGTATTTTGACATTTGATAAGTTCAGGTTAGAGGTCATGAAATTTAGCTGCTCTGGAAATGATTGTCCACTTCAGCAGTAATGAGACTCTCCCAGGGTTTGATCGCAGTGGGAGATGATCCTGGCATCCAGCTGTGGTGAGTTTGGTAGCATTACAGTGGGCTGCAGAAGTTTCTTTAATTGCATTGAGGATTACAATGGTTCAAGATTGCAGTTCTCCATCAACTTCTCAAGGGCAATTGAGGATGGGCAGTAAATGCTAAGGCAACCAATGAAGCCCACATCCCCTGAATGAATGGAAGTAATCTCTTTTGGTGTGCCATTGCTTTACACCAGACACCCATGGAATTCAGTGGTATGTAAGATTTATCGCACTGGTAGATTTCCTGATGATACCAGCACTGAGGGAGGGAATGATCCTGAGTATTGATGGTGGTGGTTGGTTTGAGAAGTCTGACAGTACTGGATTGTAATTTTTAAGGGATCAAAATAATCTTTATATCTGTTGTTCTTATTGTGGCAGAAACATTTTTGTATCTTTCTGAAATCGTATCATGCCTGCATCTATTGATGACATTATATAACGAAAGTACAGGCGCAACTCTGACAGTGTGCTACTTCTGAGCAAGTATCAGCATTGTTACTTTTTGGGCATTCTCTTCTTTTGTGTACTTGAGCATGTAATGCTTTTTTTCAAACATGTATAAGTAAAAATTAAGCGTAGCTTCTTATCATGCTGTCATATTTTGTGAAGTAAAGCATTCACTCATTTTATGAAAATAGCATATTACTCAATGCTGCGCATTGGGAGTGCTATGGAGGGGGAGGCGTTGGACTAGTAGTATTATCGCTGGACTGTTAATTCAGAGACCCAGATAATGTTCTGGGGGTTTGGGTTTGAATCCCACCAGAGCAGATGGTGGAATTTGAATTCAATAAATATCTGGAATTAACAGTATGATGAATCTATTGTCCATTGTTGGAAAAACCCTTCTGCTTCACTAATGTCCTTTAGGGAAGGAAACTGCCATCCTTACCTGGTCTGGCCTACATGTGACTCCAGACCCACAGAAATGTGGTTGACTCTGAACTGGCCTCTGGACAATTAGGGATAGGCAATAAATGCTGATGAGCCAGCGATGCCTTCATCCTATGAATGAATAAGGGGAAAAAAAATTACCCCAAGGCAATGCAGATGCAAAAATATGCTATTTCTATCCTGAGAAGTGAGCTTTATTGACAAAAAAATTACATTTGACGTTGAGCAATAATTGTTTTCTCATTCTAAAATGAAAATAACCACACTTAGAAAATGAAATGATCCGCGGGCCTGGCAGCATCGAAAGCAACAGGATCAAGGGCCACAATCTTTACTAACTCTGATGAAGAACTACTGACTCCTCTCTCTCTCTCTCTCTCTCTCTCTCTCTCTCTCTCTCTCTCTCTCTCTCTCTCTCTCTCTCTCTCTCTCTCTCTCTCTCTCTCTCTCTCTCTCTCTCTCTCTCTGACCCTCTCTCTGCACAGATGACATATGACTTGCTGACCCTTGCCAATACTTTTTGTTTCTATTGGAACAAAAGAAATCTCTCTCACAGTTCTCCAAAAAGCAATTGGACTTGTTGTGAGTCTTATTTCCTTGAGCAACAAACACAGCAGCCTCTGCCAGAGATCTGGTTTGGCAAATCATTAAAAATTGATTTTAAAAATTGTCAAAATAATAAATTGATGATGTCAAAAATAGTAATTAATAATGGGACCATTTAAAAGTCAAAAGTAGCAAAGTTCACTAAAAACCTTTGTCTGCCATCCCGCTTAAGAAGCAAAGCAAGACAGAGAAAGATAGAGAGAAAAAAACGAAAGCAGACTTGTTGCTAGTTTCACTAATACTAATACTATGCCTTTGGCCAGGTGACAGAAAGCTTATATATCACAACTAGTCTAGGAAGAACAGGAGGAAGCTGAGGGATTAGATATGCAGTTGCTCGTATCATCAATCCTTGTAACTGTGCTGATGATGCTTCTTCCTATAATGACCAATGCTGCATGCAAGATGGATTTGTCCGCTGAGGTTTTGGAGTAGATCTGTAGCTCAGGTGTGGGTGTTGAGGTTGGTTGACTCGCCGAGCTGGTTTGTTATTCCACAGATGTTTCGTTACCATCCTTGGTAACATCCTCGGTGCAGCCTCTGATGAAGCGTCAATGTCTTTTCCTGCCTGGTTTTTAAACTCTGCACCATTGTGATGGATTGCCTCACTTCCGGGTTTCCTCCGTAGTGGAATGTATATGGGGTCAAGTTCAATGTGTTTATTAATAGCATGCTTCGTGGAGTGCCATGCTTCCAGGAATTCTCGTGCTTGTCTCTGCCTAGCCTGTCCCAGGATCTTGGTGTTGTCCCAATCAAAGTCATGGTTCTCCTTGTCCGTGTTGATTGAGATGAGTGAGTATTGGTTGTGTCTTTTTGTAGCCAGTTGGTGTTCATGTACTCTTGTTGTTAGTTTCCTTCCCGTTTGTCTGATGTAGTGTTTCTCGCAGTCTCTGCAGGGTATTTTGTAGATGACATTGGTCCTGTCTGTGGCGTGGACTGGGTCTTTAGTACGGGTGAGCACCTGTCGTAGGGTTGATGTGGGCTTGTGTGCCACTCTGATGCCCAGTGGTCATAGAAGTTTTGTGTTGAGTCCCAACGTGTTCCTGATGTAGGGTAGTGTGATGAGTATGTTGGGGCATTAGAATCTTTCTGATGCTGTTCCTGTAGGTATCTCCTGACCCAGTTCTTTGGATATCCATTATCCATGAACACTTGGAAGAGGTATTCCTTTTCCTGTTGGCATAGTTCTGTGTTGCTGCAGTGTGTTGTTGCTCTTTTGAAGGGTTGAATACTGATTGAAGATCTGTTGGTAACTGAGTGGGGTTATACTGAGTTAAGCATGGATGAAGTTAATATTGCTGTTAGTAGAATATATTGTTGAACATGAATTCTTGCTTTGACGACTTATGTTAACTTCCTGCATTGAATCCCTGTTCCCAGGAGTTACGCTACCTTTGAATATGAGCATAAAGGGCCCCTTGCTACTCTATGTAAAAGATAATTTTTTCTGAGGCTTTCACCAAGATCTTCAATGCAATGTCAGAATCACTTGGTGCTCTCCTGCAGATTGCACCATTCCTAAATGTGTCAAAGTACAGATTTATCTTGCAATGACTCAGTGCTATTTTCAGCCCAAGTGCAGCTCTCCTTTAAGAGATATAGGCAGGTTTTAAGCAGCTGCATTGAGGAATCCCCTGATGATCTGTAACAAATAGCTTGGATTTTTTTTACATGTGGGCCTTTGGCATTGCTGCTGGCCAGTATTCATTGCCCATCCCTAGCTGCCCTCAAATCCGAGTGGCTCGCAGTCAGCCACATTACTGTGGGGTTTGGAGCCATATATATGCTAGACTAAATGAGGATGGCAGATTTCTTTCCCTTAAGGACATTAGTGAACCAGATAGGCATTTCCTGACCATCCGCAATGGTTTCGTGGTCGTCAATAGATTCTTGATTCCAGATTTTTCAAAAAAGTAAATTCAGATTCCACCATCTGTCATGGCAAGATGTGAACTTTGGTTTCCAGGACATTAGCTAAGTTTCTGGACTAATAGTCTGGCAATAGCCACTAGGCTATCACTTCCCTGAATACCACTGGCCTCACTCAACATTCACATAAAACAGTTCACAATGGCAGTTTAACATCCTGCCTGCAACCCATATAACTGTGCAAGTTTATTGCACGCAGTGACCCATATGTTCATTTTTATGAATGATCAGATTTCAAATATGAATATCTCTAAGTCATTATAAGCAATATCCACAGGAGAATTTTTAAAATGTCTTGTAATTTCTTGTCTCTTTTAAACCCCTTTAATGACTGCTGGTCATGGTAATTCTATTCCATTTGGCAGCCACATTTTTAATTAACTTGTATGCTTTGACCTGTCTTTCACTGAAAGTAAATGTAAAATGGAGTCCCAAATAGTTGGAGTGAGAAGAAATGGAACTCTTCCCTGAGCTATAGAATGTGAAAGCAATGATGTAATCCTGAAACTGTATAAAACATGGTTTGATCAATCAGAATCAACTTATCTGATTTGAATTTAAACAAAATGTTGGCACTGAACTGTTTTCTGGCAAATACACCATGACAATGTCTCTAACAATCAGAGCCTACTTGACAACCAATCAGCACCTTCTTCTCATTTAATTTGAATTGTTGTTCCTTTGAAATCTGCCATTCTTGCAATTTTGACCTGATGTGGGCAAACAAAATGTTGACGGCGTGTCTGTTTTATCAGCAATAAGTATTTTTTGTTACACTGGTTTAAAATTCAAGTTATATTGAAAATATATCTCTAATACACTTAATGCACCAACAAAATATTATAACCATAAGTGCATATGTTCCCTTCTTAATCAGTAGTTTGTGTAATGATAGTCACACTGATTTGATTCTGACAATAGCACAAATAATCCTATGTAACATAAAAGTGCGCTTTTAATTATTCAAGATCAGTGATTGTGATAAATGCATGTTACAGGAGACAACACAGTGTATGTTTGAAATCACCATAAGCAAAAGCCATGAGGGATATGCAGACAAAAATACATGCATGTACAATCGTATTTTATCCAGGCAGGGATGTACTTTGAACAGTATTCCATAGAGGAGGCTTCCCTTCCTCTTTCAAGACATGCTAATTATCTGAAAGTCTTGCAAATATAATTTCATATAGCTTCACCTAGAGCAAGTATTTCTTCTAAGAAAGAATACCAAAATCAGGACATTGCTTTGTGTAAAATAAGAATCAATATTAACAGCTTGAGGTGACCATGATATCACACTGACTACTAATTTTGCAAACGTGAGCAACAGGGGAACTTGTCTACTATAGAAACATCTATTGCCCTACGGGTCCCTGTGACTTCCATTATAACTTTAAATTCAGTGTTAACACTTGACAAATTTTTAAATGGGAATGTGTCAGAATAGTATGAAAAGAGTGACCAAAATTTGAAAGTCATGGTGCTTCTAAAGATTGTAAACACATCCACAACTGAACTCCCAAATCCAGTAGAGATTAGTTTTGTTGAGACAAAGTTAGCTGAGGAGTTGTACTTTTCAGTACTAGCAGTTGTTGACCAATGATGACAGTCATATTTTGGCTCTCTACGCAAACAAAGATGTTGACTCTATGCCTACTGACTACCAAGATGTACGAAGGAAGAAACAATCCAACAGTGCACAGCAGACTGCAAACGATAGTAGGCTTCATTTTGTGAAACACTGGACACGTTTGGGCCAAGGACAAAAGGTGTGCATATGGGACCACAGTTGGAAAGGCATGGCCTTTCAAAGTTCTGCAGACCAGCAGCGACCCAATATCAGACATAAAATTGAGTTTGTTCTTAAAATACAGCCAGATGCTCAAAGCCTGCTCCTGTTACTCCTGTTGCAGCTATCTCTTGTCATGACTCCTCTTCCAGGCTTCTTCCTGTCACCCCACCCCTCTTGTGGCTACCTCATCCTGTCCTCCCTTCTTGCAACGCCCACTTCTGGCCCACAACACCACCTGCAGCCTCCTCTCATCATCACCCTTCTGGCTTTTTCCTGTTCACTACAGCCCCTCTTACAAGCTCTTCTTTTCCCTCCTCACTCCTCCCAGGCGTCTAGTCATTCCACAACTCTCTTGGAGCCCTCTATACGGTTTTCTCCTGTCTCCATAATTCTTATAGCCATCTCCCTCCCTATTTGGTGTATGATTTCCACTCATGAGCCTGCAGAGCACCCCATCCCCAGAGAACAGACTTATTCTCATTTGACCTCCCATTCCCACTTTATCTTGTCTTTTATTTCAGATCTACTAGTTTATTCTGTTACTTAGTCAATCTAAAGGGATTTACTCACATTTGCTTCAGTTGACAGATGTTGCATTTGTTGGTGTAGTAGTAAGTCGATATTCGTACTATGGAATCTGAAGAATAGATACATTTAACCAACTGATCAGTCCACAAAACTATAATGAAAATGATCACTTACAAACCACCAGAATATTTTCTCATGTTGAAGTAATTGCGTGCATATTAGTCTATCACAAGCTGTTTGATGGTAAAGATACATTTTTGGGCAATTCCATCTAACGTGACTGCATGCTTGCACGTAACTACAGTCACTGTTAACTGGATTAGAAAGCCCATTTCAAGGCGCGTTAAAATAAGTCCAGTATTCCATGCAGTTGGCAGGCTTGACATTCAATCAGACAGATTTGAATTTAGTTTTAGCTTTGCTTACATTTGAAAAGTTGATGAAAATTAAAGGAGAAGGAAGAGAGAACAAATTTTTTTTGTGGTTTATGATGCATTGAACCAGTGTACTTCTGTCCTTTATTCTGTGTAGGAGAGTAGTTGATGACTGCTGTAATTTTGACATAACATGACACAAGGTGAAGTAAAATTTTTGATGTTTTCTAGCAACTCTTGTAGAATTTGTAAGATTTATAGACTTTGCTAGTATTAGAACTGGAGCACAATGCGTTTTCTACTCTGTGCTTTCATATTACCATTAACACAAAAGGTATTGTAGATATTTTGCAGCTTGATTAGGAATGAAATTAGAGGCAGTGGCCAAAGGGGTGGAGCTTGCTGAGTAAGTTTTAAGAAGGCTTTTAATGATGAACCAAGTTTGAAGAGCACAACAGACCAGAGTTAGGGATAAATAGACAGATGTAAGAGTGGTGCAGTTCGCATTAGAATGGTGGTGCCAAATTTAAGATATTGAAATCTCTGAGCTGTCCATCAAATCTTTGGAAGTAGACAGAACAGGGACTGAGTGATCATATTTTTCATGTTGGCCAGATGAATGTGATGAAACTCCATTCGGGTTGAGATTCAGCTCATGAGACTGAAATAGTGAATTATAGTGTGGGAAAATCAGGATAATATTCATGCTTACATTCATAAGTTACAGGTACCATCCAGACACTTACATCTATATGCAACAATGTCAGTCATGCAACACAAGTGCCTGGCTGTGACCATCATTGTTGTATAAGGAAGTAAGTGTATGGAAGTTTCATTGGAAAAGACATTGTCCATAGAAAGATTTTAAAGATAGTACTGTATGTAAGCTCTACCTCACGTAAAAGTCAATTTGTGGTTTTTTTGATCTAAAATATCATTTATTTTCATATACTTCAATCAAGATGATCTTGGTTTTTCAAGAATCAAAGGCCTGAAACTTCAAAACTACAAGTATAAAGTCTTCAGTAACATTAAAAATCTCGATTAATCATTCTGTTTTCGACAAAAGGGATGAAGGTGCCATCTTCCAGAATGAACATTAAATATTTGAATGCCAGGGCCTAGTGTCCTAAACCGTTCCCCTCAACCTTTTTAGGGAAGTGAGACTGTCTGTAGGAGCAAGCAGTGAGCTGGAGCTGCCCAATCCCGCTTTGACTTCTATGTCAGAATTATCACCGTTTATCTCTTGTTTATCCCTGCTGCAATGGGAGCACAAAATATCACTTATAAACGAGGTGAGATTGAGAGATGAGACAATCATGGAAGCCAACCTTCCATCCATGGATACTATTTACATGGCTCGCTGCCACGGAAAGGCTGCCAACATCTTCAAAGACCCATCGCACCCCAGTAATGCTCTCCTCTAGCCTCTTCCATCAGGCAGAAGATACAGAAGCCTGAGCGCACACAAACAGGTTCAGAAGTAGCTTCTTCCCAGCCATGAATAGCTGTCTAGCCTTAAATAACACTGATCTTGCTAACATTGATCTCGCGTAGTGCAATGTAACCATACCTCCAAGTCTTTTTTGATCTGTACATCCTTCACCTACAATGATCTGCCTATACTACTCATAAACAAAAGTTTTTCACTGTGTTTCGGTACACGTGACAATAAATCAATCAGTCATTTTATCAGATGCGTACTAGTATGATGTAAATACATGCAAGCAGCCCTCTTGCTGTTCACTATTAAGATTCTCATCTCACCATTCGAACATATGGCAGAAAATCTGACTTTTTTCTCAATTCCAAGAATCTCATTTTTCCCAACCTCGCTGCATTTTCCCAAATGGCTCGCCATTACGCACATTTTTTAAACGTGAAATTCAACCATGTATATAGTTGTTACGATCTAGTTGATATACTGTTAGACAAGCCAGAGCCCAGGCGAAAAGTGGGTTGATAGACTTCTGTTTAGTTATTTAACATGATGATCAGTCACTGAGATAAATTCATGTTAAGGTGCAGATTTTACTTAACAATAAAACAGATATTTAATGCACAAAGTATAAAAGCAAAGATAAAGCAGGCTACCTTGATATAGAAGACTTTTGAAAAGTCTTAAAACATACAGTAAACAGGTTTTCATCTTATTTCCCAGCACTCATGAAGTTTTAGAGATTCAAATCCATCTCTCGGTTCTTCAATGTTCTGTTTAACTGACTCTTGATGGTTTCTTTGCCGCGGACAATCAAACAGTTAGGTGATTTTTTTTCCCAAGCCTACCAACATGAACTTTCCACATCTTAAGACCTACATTTTCTCAGTTTTTATTGCCTCCAGATTTCTAACCAGAGTCTCCTGATTTGGAAGCTTCACAAACTACCCTTTTGCTGAAGTGGCTATATTTTCTCTGATTTGTCCTATACTCCTGCATAGAGACTAAACAAAACTCATTTCTGCCCCCAGTCAGATGTCCTCTGAACTTCCTTAAAAGCTTTCAATCTCTGGATTTTCTAAATTAGAATAATGCTTGATAATCTGAACTGAAAACGAGATACTGGTCTCCCATGTTTAGCGTACTTGTCATAAATCCCATGATATAAACATCTTATTCCATTATATCTTCAGGGGTTTCCAATCACTTGCTCTCACACACAATCTGGACTACCTTCTTTCTAGAAGGACTTTCTAATCTAAATCCTTCAAAAAGTAACCAAAACCCATATGCAACTATGTTTAAATTTATACTTCAAAAATGATGTTTATAAATGAAGTATTTATAAATTATACAACTTTCGTGATATTGGACTTTCACTTGGTTTCTGTTTCCTTGTAAATCAATTATTTCTTTGCCTTTAACCATAGTTATTCAAACGTAACCTCTTCATGCCACTTAATTCATGTACAGATAACAATCAGTTTTTTCTCTTCAGGTGTTGTTCTTCTCTCCTTTACAACAGATGTCAATTTCCCTCCCACAAGAGTAACCGTACTTGACACTCGCAAACCACAGTCCCATCTCCAACCTCCATTTCCTGTTGCCAGGGTTTACTCACCTTTGATTCACGAAGTTCCAGATGAATGTTCCACTGCAGAGTTCAAGCATAAAATATAATCTTTAATGTAGTACTGAGGGAGGACTTAATGCACTGTCACAGATTGCTGTTAAACCAGTGCTTCATCTGACATAAAATGTCCAGACACTATTTTGAAGAGGAGGAGGGCAGTTATCCCCAGTGATCTGACCAGTATTTATTTTCAAAAAGAGTATTTAGTCACTCTTAAATTACTGTTTGTGCGAGATGGCTATACACAAATTGTCTGCCTCATTTCATACATTGCAACAGTGACTATGCTTCAAAAAATATGTAATTGTCTGAAATTGAGCTGTCCAGTGGTTGTGAAAGGTGCAGTATGAATGCAAGCGTATTTTTGTTTGTGTATTTGTATCAGGGTCCTCCAGTATCTGCTTTAGTCCTAACCACTGCTAGTTGGATTTCCCAAAATTCAGTAAGATGCTGACCGCAGAACACCTGATGGGCTAGAAGGAACAAAAGGGTTTTCACTCCACCTACTCTGTCCCTTCCTGACTACAAATGCCAACCTTACCAAACCCACTCTGTCTTCAACACCACCTTCTCGTATACAGCTCCTTGACTTCTACTTGATGGGGTACGTTCCCAAATTTGGTGGCTGGCCAATTGTTCATTTGGTCATCTGTGAAGCAGAACCTGGAAGAAGAAAGTTATAACCAGTCTGTTCATTAAATTAGGCAGAACAGTCTTATGATTCACCTTGCCAGAATTATCCTGTGCTGCAGTGTTTTCTCAAACTCTCCTAGTTTCCTATAAATATGGGGTAAAATATTGCATAACTTCTGCACGTACTCTGGGAACTATGGTAAGACATTAGTACCAAAGCAGGAATATTAAAATAGAAACATACTGTACGATAAAATGCAAAACTAATTTGTATAGCACATCCTGTGTCCCAACGTTTGTTTCATCCGGTGAATTTTTATAGCCCAGTCACTGATGTAATGCAGTAGAATTAGGTACCGGTATTACAAAGTAACCCTTGAACAGCAACCACTGTAACTCCAATGAAAGGTAGACGGATGTCACAAATGTTAACTAGGCTTGTGATTGAATATCTAGTTTCCAGCTTTTTCCTGCCATATTCTGATTAAAAGGGAACAATCAGTTTAGCTGTAAGAGAGCTGAATAATTTGACACTTTAATTTCTGAAACAGGTCTATATTCAATAAGCTGTGTCAACGCAGGGTGGCAGTCTTGCGAATGTAAGTTTTGCAACAGTCAATGAAACAAACAGGTACCACATAACTATGATTCACAGCAGATCTGATATAGTCCAAAAATAAATCATTTATCATCTGATTCTGCAAAACTGTATAATTTTGCTTATTAAATATAATTCTATTGTCAGTGGTATAAACCCATATTTGTTGTCTCTCTTCAACAGTAATCTATGCTGAGACACCTTTAATGATTTAGAAGCAGACCTTTATTCAACTGCATGGAGCAATGTGATCTGTCAAACTTATGATTTTTTTTCACAAAGAATTAATATCTGGAATTTATTTCATTAGGATTGCTACAATTCCTACTATTTACAAACTTTACCTCAGAATTGATATTTCTGCGGTATTGTTAACACCATAGAGTTGGTTCCTGATTGTCAGCAGTGTGTCATTTTCAAAATATTGTGAATCTTATAAAGGATGTTTTCAATATTTTATAACGGAAAGCACGTAAATACAAAATAGTGAATTAGCTGCAGAAGTGATCATCTTAACTATGTTGCCAGTCATCCAACTGTCATGTTAATGACCATAGACTAATGATTAGTCATTCATCAGGGATTGATTAGCTCTGTTATTAAGCCTGTATAAAATAGTAAAATATTACAAGCTATGGAGCATTCATTGCAGTAGAAGAATTGGTTTCTGTGTACAAAACACAGCTGAAGACAAACTGTCAAGCAAAGTTGTACAGTTGTGTATACACAACACATTATGTTCCTAACGGCAAATTTTTTAAAGGCACAGTACATGTACAACAGCAACAATTAATTTTTTTTATTCATTCATGGGAAGAGGGCATCACTGGCTAGGCAGCATTTATTGCCCATCCCTAATTGCCCAGAGGGTGGGTAAGAGTCACCACATTGCTGTGGGTCTGGTATCACATGTCGGCTAGACCAGGTAGGGGTGGCAGTTTCCTTCCTGAAAGGACATCAGTGAACCAGATGGGTTAGTTTATGATTAGTTTATTGCTCAACAAAGTATCCAGAGTCTGTTTTGGTCTAATGTAGTAACACATTCTTTAAGATGATGAAAGTAGATGACTCTTTAAGGTTTGAAGAGCTGATGTACTAAGGACTGCTGTGTCAAAAAAAGTTACAGTAACATATTATTTTCAATGTGTAATAATTACCTGTATCCTATGTATTTAATCCACCTGTGGTTAGTATAGCATTGTTGTCACCATAGTGCATTAGAGTTATCTGGAAAATTAACTAGTGATTTTGAAAATAAATCAGAACTTCAGTTTCTTAGCAGATTCTGGTCTACATTGTAGGGTTGTACTGGCATGGTAAACCACAACAGCGTGTTCTAGGAAAATTAGCAAATTCAATATTAGAAAGGCTGAATCTCCTAAATACTAAATAGTGACTAAAAGAACTGTGGATGCTGTAAATCAGGAACAAAAACAAAGTTGCTGGAGAAGCTCCCCAGGTTTGGCAGCATCTGTGAAGGAAAAGAACAGAGCTAACATTTTGGATCCGGTGAACGTTAACTCTGTTTTTTCCATCACCAATGCAGCCAGGCCTGCTGAACTTTTCCAGAAACTTTGTTTTTGGCCCTAAATATTAACTGGCGGTGACACGATGTGACTAGAAGCATTTGGGAGATGAATGTGCACATATTCACCTCTGTATTATCCCCTGGGCTCAAACAGAGACATTCTACAGCTTGTCTAAGTTAGAAGTTTTCAGCTTTATCACCAAAAATATAAAATTTCCCATTTAAAAAACCACTGTAGCTACCATGAAGAAGTATTATTATTATTATTATTATTATTATTATTCAACACAATCAAGGATTTAATGATTGAAATCATTTCTGTATGTAGGCAAATAGAAGCTGAATAACTTAAATTCTGTTTCAGCAGGAAAATACTTAAATTGATAGTTACAGCAGTTAAAAAGTTTTCTTGATTAATTTGGGCTGAGGAGAAGAGAACCTCATTCAATGTTTTCACAGATTTCAACACAGGATGCCTGTTAGAGTCAGAATGGATGTTCAGCTGTTTGTGATACGTTTGCCTTCCAGGATAAGCTCAGGTAGAATGGGCGCTTCTCAAGGCCAAAATTGGTAGACGTAGACTCTTTCATGAGTTATTGTACTTGGTGAAAAATGTGTTCATCCAAGGTTGGATGTTGGAATACACAAAGGCAACAACTGAGTGATTGAGAAGATTCACATATGATGTTACAGCGAATACTTGCACGGAGTTGGGTGCTAACTAATCATTCATAACGATGCAGAGATCAAGAAAGTTGGTGATGGGACAACAAAAGTTAGTGCAGTTCCTTTCAAAGGCTGCCAGATTTTGAGGGGAAGGGAACTGACTGTTGTGATGAGAAAAGTGAGTGTGAAAAGGCTTTAAATAGCACCTAAGAAGAGGGAGCCAGATGTTAAAAAGTATGGAGCTAGAAAAGGGAAAAATGGTGGTCGTCAGTGTCAAGAGATGGTTTTCATGGGTCTCATGAATCAGAAGAGCCCATTGGGGTCATTTGGGAAACAGGAGAAACAGTCGAGATAACTGTGAATTTAGGATTCAGACAAATGAGACCTTAGTTACAAATGTGCCGTTTAGGTGGATTGGGCATGCTAAATTGTCCATAGTATCCACAGGTGTGCAGGATAGGTGAAATGGCCATGGGAAGTGTGGGGTTACAGAAATAGAGTAGGAGAGTGGCTCTGGTTGGGATGCTTCCACACTGTACAGATTCTTTGATTCCATGATTCAAGTAAGACTTAGCTTGGAGGGCAAAAAGAAGAGACAGCAGAAGGAAAGATAACTTTTCAATGACAAAGATAACTATGAGCTCTTCACGTATTCAAGTGGAAGAGAGTTATATAAAGATGATTTGTGACAAGGAAAAGAAGCATAGTGCTATCCTTGCTGCCCAGAACAATCTTGGAGTAAAGCGAGCTTTATGCAGTGGAGAATGAGGCCAAATGGGATTTAAAATGCCCAAACAGATCTCAAAATGGATGACTGTTTTGCCTTCTAGATGCATTCTGACCAGTGCCCCTTTGACATCAGTGAGCAAATTCGGATGGGAATAACTGTTTTACTGAGGCCAAGGATGGGATCTCTGATGCATTTTTCAGATTTGTCCCAGAAAAGCATTGAGTATAGTTGTCAGTTTATCCAATGTGCTTTCAAGGCTCGGTACCAGAAGGGAAAGAAGAAGGAAGCCAGTGGAGTACTAATTAACAGGAATATCTATTAGAGGGTGAGGCTAATTATTTGTAAAACGAAAAATAAAAGATGAGAGAAAAGGAGGAGACGTTAAAGCCCAAGTGACAACAAACAATATTTCTGTCCAAAATGTATAGGTTAGTGCAAATGTAACATTACAAAAAATCTTAGAAGTTAACCATAATGCTGATTGTCCCTTGTGTTTTAACAGAAGAACAGCTGCCTCATGGATTCCCCACCATTGACATGGGTCCACAGCTGAAAGTGGTAGAACGTACTCGCACAGCTACAATGCTCTGTGCTGCCAGTGGGAACCCAGATCCTGAAATCACATGGTTTAAGGACTTCTTGCCAGTGGACACCAGCAACAGCAATGGGCGAATTAAGCAACTCAGATCAGGTAAGATGTTTCCTAACAACTATTTGCTTAAGTGGAGGTTGGTGTTTTAGTGTAAAGCTAAACGTCTGATTTTGAGCATTATTTCTTTACTGCATTTAATATTGTTGTGCAATTGCTGCTGATTTTTTTGAAGTACAGATAATCAGTTTTGGCCATTTTTACTGTCCACACACTTGATTGGTTTACTAGATAAGTCATTAAGGTATATCCAGTGATGCCATCATTTCATTCCTTTTCCACTTGAAGTGAGCAGAGCTGAAACATTCCTTATGAAATTTCTCGAAACAATTGGGAAGTACGGTGGAATCTTATTTGCCTTCTCTGCAGCTGATGCATGGTGGTAATCGGGAATGACATAATTGAATTTTGACAATGGGAATTAAGACTTGCTAATCCAATAATTTATTGCCTTATTATATTTCCCCAAAACTTAAAGATTAGTAGGACACTTAAAGAGTGATAGGTGTATATATAATACATACTTTGTGGAAGTACAGTTGATGCAAGAAGAAATCTATCACAGTTTTTGACTTTCCTGTGGAAGACATTGAGAAATGTGTGCCTAATTTGGAAGATATGCTCTGTTCCTGTCAGAGTATTACAATATCTCACTTACAAAATGAGGAGTGTTTAAGTGCATATTGGCAGAGCCAGTTCTTTGGGAGACCACACTTCTCATGAACCAGCTGTGCACAGATGTTAATGTTGTGGATCAGCTAAAACCGTGCAACTTAACATTCAGAATTTTAGACTAAGTATTGTCTGGAATGTGATTTGTCTTATCTCTAATGATAGAGTCCATTCATGAGCCAGGCTGGCTTATCAACCACCATAAAACATTGCCCAGCCCAAGTATTTAACAACTAAATCTGCTGTAAAGAGTTGATTTGTTTCTCATTGCTAAGCTATGTTGTTCAAATCTCCTTGACTCTGAAAGAACTTTTGGCTTTTCTTCTCATTTTCTTCAAGAAGGATTGTTCTGTGCTATTACAAGTAGTGACTGGAAATGTAATGCCATTTCGAAGCATTTCTCTTTAAAGACAGGTATTTCCAGTTGTGGGGAAGAGGAAAACTAGAGACTGTCAACGTGACAGAAACATCAAGAAATTAGACTGGGAGAGTTTAGAAGAAGTGCCTTTACCAGGAGGTGCAGCTATTTTCAGTTCCTTCATCAAAAGGTCAGAGGCAGGAACGTTCACTGATGATTGCACAAGTATTCAGTATCATTGATGACTCCTTGGATACTGAAGCAGTCTATATGCATATACAGCAAGATCTTGACAACATTCAGGCCTGGTCTGATAAGTGAAGTAACATTCATGCCACACAAGTGCTAGACAATGACCATAAAACCAAAAGGGAATCTTATAGTCTAATAGCCTTCACTTGACATTCAACGACATTAGCATTGCTGAACTCCCTCGCTGTCAACATCTTGAAGTGCTTTTGGTACTTGTACCAGGAGCTTTACATCTATGTCCGCTTTTTCTCAATCCTGTCATGAGTGGGAACAGTTTCTCCTTATCTACATTTACAAGCTCCTCATGATTTTGAAAGGCTTTATCAGATCTCAGTAATCTCTTCTCTAAGGAAACCAGGCCTAACTTCTTCAATCTGTTTTAACTCAATATATCTGAATGCATCATAAATGAAGTATCTAATCCTTAGAACCAATCTTACAAATTTTTTCTGATTTCTTTCCAGTTCTTTCACATTCTTTCTGAAGTGCAGCCCAGCCCGCAGAAGTGGATGCACTTTCCAACTGAGGCTGAAATAGTGTCTTATCTATATTCAATGTAGCTTCCTGCTTTTGTACCCTATGCTCCTATCAGTAAAGCTTAGGACAGTATTTGCCTCGTTAACAGCGCTGTCAATCTTCCTGTCGGCTTCATATTTACAACCAATGTTAAACGCTAGAGATTAAAAAATTGACTAGATAGAGTCTAAGTATATACTTCCCCATTCAGGGTTTTATTTCAAATTGCATATCACAAAACTTCAATCCACCTTCACCTGTTTGCCATATATGTATTTTGTAATCAACTTTTTCAGAAGTATTACGAGATGCCCCCACCCCGCCCCAATGCTACTATTTGCCACAAGACCCCAGGTTCCCTATGTGTATACACCTAGTTTTCACCCGATTATCTCTTAGTAAACATGTAACAATCATCAATTGCCTGGTTCCGTTTGGTCTCAGGCATCCCACCTAGACCCTGCTAAATGATTCATTTAAACTTGAAACGTCAGCTTGCTTCCCCTCCATGGGTGCTGCCTTAACTGCTGTGATCTCCAGCACTTGGTTGTTTTCCGTTCAGATTCCAGCATCTGCTCCTGCTAAATGATTACTCCCAGGTCCATCCACTCCAATGTTTCCTTTAGACTTCTACCCTTTATTTTATAATGCCTTTCCATGTTCTTCCAATGAAAATAAATCACCACTATTCTCTACATTAAACTTTATTTGCCACCTGTTTACTCCTTCCATCAACTTACTTAAGTCATTTTAAATTTCTGCACCAGCCTGCTCACAGTTTATAGTGCATCCAAGTTTCATATCATTCGCCAAATTTAAAATTATGCTCTGTATACCAAGTTCTAAAGATTCACATATACATCAGGAAAAGCAAGGGTCCCAACACTGACTTGTAGGACATGTTGCTATAACCTTTCTTCCAAAAAATATCCACTAACAACTACTTTCTTGGATAGTGACGAAGGATGCTGTAGGTTGCAGAGAGACATAGATAAGCTGCAGAGCTGGGCTGAGAGGTGGCAAATGGAGTTTAATGCAGACAAGTGTGAGGTGATGCACTTTGGTAGGAGTAACCAGAAGGCAAAGTACTGGGCTAATGGTAAGATTCTTGGTAGTGTAGATGAGCAGAGAGATCTTGGTGTCCATGTACACGGATCCTTGAAAGTTGCCACCCAGGTTGACAGGGCTGTTAAGAAGGTGTACAGTGTTTTAGCTTTTATTAATAGAGGGATCGAGTTCCGGGACCAAGAGGTTATGGTGAAGCTGTACAAAACTCTGGTGCGGCCGCACTTGAAGTATTGTGTACAGTTCTGGTCACCGCATTATAAGAAGGATGTGGAAGCTTTGGAAAGCGTGCAGAGGAGATTTACTAGGATGTTGCCTGGTATGGAGGGAAGGTCTTACGAGGAAAGGCTGAGGGACTTGAGGCTGTTTTCATTAGAGAGAAGAAGGTTGAGAGGTGACTTAATTGAAACATAAAATAATCAGAGGGTTAGATAGGGTGGATAGGAAGAGCCTTTTCCCTAGGATGGTGATGGCGAGCACGAGGGGGCATAGCTTTAAATTGAGGGGTGAAAGATATAGGACAGATGCCAGAGGTAGTTTCTTTACTCAGAGTAGTAAGGGAATGGAACGCTTTGCCTGCAACGGTAGTAGATTCGCCAACTTTAGGTACATTTAAGTCGTCATTGGACAAGCATATGGACATACATGGAATAGTGTAGGTTAGATGGGCTTGAGATCGGTATGACAGGTGGGCACAACATCGAGGGCCGAAGGGCCTGTACCGTGCTGTAATGTTCTATGTTCTGTATCCTGTAACTTAGCTAATTTTGTAAACATAAAGACAAGGAAATTAGGAGCTGGAGTAGACCATTCAGCACTTTGAGCCTTTTCTGTCATTAAAAATGATCACGGTTCATCCATTACCTCAATTTTATATTCCTACTTTCTCCCCATACCACTTGATGCCCTTAAAATCTAAAAATTTACTTACCTCCTTCACTTTATTTGGTGACTTGGCCTCCACAGCTTCTGTGGTAGAGAAGTCCACAGGTTCATAACGCTTCCAGTGAAAAATGTTTTCCTCATCTTTGCCCTCAATGGTCTACCCGATATCTTAAGACTATGACCCTTGTTTCTAGACTCCTCAACCAGGGAAGTTATCCTTCCTACATCTAACCTGTCCAGCCCTGTCAAAACTTTACACATTTCAATCAGATCTTCTCGCATTCTTGTAAACCCTCGTGATACAGGCCCAGTTGAATTTTCTGTTGATTCATAACCCAGTTTCCCTTCAATGACAGCATATACAAACAAATCAATGGAACACTAATGGGATCCCCAAAATCAGGACTGATTACAGAAGCAGTAACACAAAGGTTAGAATAGACAGCGCTCACCACTGTACAACCCAAACTTTGGGTCCAATTTGTAGATGACGCCTTTGTGATTATCAAACACACTGAACTAGATCAAACCCACTGACACAAACAACATCTTTACTGGGACAAAATTCATAAGAGAAGAAAACAACAATCAGTGACCCTGGTGTAGAGCTGGATGACCACAGCATGCCAAGCAGCATCAGAGGAGCAGGAAGGCTAACGTTTCGGGCCTAGACTCTTCTTCAGAAATGGACCTTCCTGGACATAATGATAGAATACAAAAACAATGGGAAACTCCAGACTAGTGTATATAGAAAGACCACACACACGGACTAGATACTCAATTACACTAGCAACCACCTCAACGCCCACAAATGGAGCTGCATCAGGACACTATTTAACTGAACCACAACACATTGCAACAACCTGGAACTGCACAGAGCAGAACAGGAGCACCTATACAGAGTATTCAGAAGGAATGGATACCTGAAAAACACAAACCACTACTACCGCCGAGACAGACCACAACAGGAAAACAACTCGACCAGACTCACTAATCACCCGACTGTACATCAAGGACATTTCAGAAATGACCACAAGACTACTCAGATCCCTAGGTATCAGAGTAGCCCACAAGCCAATAACCACCCTACGTCAGCTACTGAAGAACGCAAAGGAACCTATACCCAAAACCAGCAAGACTGGTGTAATATACAAAATACTACTCAAGGACTGTGAGAAACACTGGATACGCCAAACTGGAAGAAAACAGACAGTACTGATATAGGAACACCAACTAGCCACCAAGAGACATGACCAATTCTCACTTGTCTCACTACACATGGACAACGAGGGACATGAATTTGACTGGGACAACACATCCATAATTGCGCAACCAAACAGAGACATGCCAGGGATTTCCTGGAGGACTGGTATTCTGACCGGAACTCCATCAGCAAACTCATTGAATTAGATCCTGTGTCAAACCACTGAGAAACAGACCCAGAAGTGGTACCTAATACCCCAACAAACTAGGGCATATAAATAACTAGTGGGACAAAACACAAGCCAACATAAGAGGGTACTGACAATGTTACCTAGCAGGGTGGCGAAACGTTTGCAACCAAACCCACCTGCTTGGCGAGCATGTCTGCAACGTCATGCATTCCATATTGGATCAATGTTGTGATGTCAGGGTGAGAGATGTACTTGGCCATTAGGTACTGATCGTGAAGAAATACATTCTGCTGATCCTGATGGCCTCCGTCATCTCATCCATTGTGCTGGCAAAACTGTTATGAAACTGTATCATTTAGCACGGTAGTAGTGTCATGGAGGATGCCCTTGATGTGAAGAAAGGGCCTGGATTGGACCAGAACTATGCCATGGTCGATCTCACCAGTACCATCAGAGTGACAGATGCATTTGCACAGTTTGGTAAGTGCAAGGTGAGAAAGGATTTCAGCATTTGTTTCTGAAGAGGAGAACTTTGCAGGGTTAACTGTGTTGATGTCACTCACTCAATGCTGTTCCATTCTTCATCTTGTACCAATTTGCCTTAACTGTCCAGCTAGCTAGGCTTTTTACAGATCACAGTTGATAGTCAACCATGTTGTTTGAATCTAGACTCAAAAATAGAGCAGGCCAAGTGCCACAGTTTAAAAGGCGAAGAGTTCTCCAGTAATCGTGTGCCATTGTTCCACAAGCCATCACAAAATAGAACATAGAACACTACAGCACAGTACAGGCCCTTTGGCTCTCAATGTTGCGCTGATCTATGAGACCAACTGAAGGCCATCTAACCTACACTATTCCATTATTATCCATATGTTTATCCAATGACCATTTAAGTGCCCTTAAACTTGGCAAGTCTACTACCGCAGCAAGCAAGGCATTGCACACCCTTACTACTCCCTGAGTAAAGAACCTACCTCTGACACTTGTCCCATATCTATCTCCCCTCAATTTAAAGCTATGTCCTCTCGTGGTAGCCATCACCATCCAAGGAAAAAGGCTGTCACTGTCCACCCTATCTAATCCTCTGATCATCTTGTATGTCTCTATTAAGGCACCTCTTAGCCTTCTTCTCTCTAACAAATACAGGCTCAAGTCCTTCAGCCTTTCCTCATAAGACCTCCCCTCCATAACAGGCAACGTCCTAGTAAATTTCTTCTACACCCTTTCCAAAGCTTCCACATCCTTCCTGTAATGCAGCGACCAGTACTGTACGCAGTACTCCAAGTGCGGCCGCACCAGAGTTTTGTACAGCTGCAACATGACCTCATGGCTCTGAAACTCAATCCCTCTACCAATAAAACCTAACACACCGTGTGCCTTCTTAACAACCCTATTAACCTGGGTGGCAGCTTTCAGGGATCTATGTGCATGGAAACCGAGCTCTCTCTGCTCATCCACACTACGAAGAATTTTACCATTTGCCCAGTACTCTGTATTCCCATTACTCCTTCCAAAGTGAATCACCTCACACTTTTCCGTATTAAATTCCATTTACCACCTCTCAGCCCATCTCTGCAGCTTATCTATGTCCCTCCGTAACCTGCAGCATCCTTCGGCATTATCCACAACTCCACCGACTTTAGTGTCATCCACAAATTTACTAACCCATCCATCTACGCCCTCATCCAGGTCATTTATAAAAATGACAAACAGCAGTGGCCCCAAAACAGATCCTTGCGGTACACCACTAGTAACTGAACTCCAAGATGAACATTTCCCATCAACCACCACCCTCTGTCTTCTTCCAACTAGCCAATTTTTGAAACAAACGGCTAAATCACCCTCAATCCCATGCCTCCGTATTTCCTGCAATAGCCTACCGTGGGGAACCTTATTAAATGCTTTACTAAAATCCATATACACCACATCAACTGCTTTACCCTTATCCACCTGTTTGGCCACCTTCTCAAAGAACTGAATAAGATTTGTGAGGCACGACCTACCCTTCACAAAACCGTGTTGACTATCCCTAATCAAATTATTTCTCGACGATTATAAATCCTATCTCTTATAATCCTTTCCAACACTTTACACACAACCGAAGTAAGGCTCACTGGTCTGTAATTACCAGGATTGTCCCTCCTCCCCTTCTTGAACAAGGGGAGACCATTTACTATCCTCCAGATTACTATCTCAATGGAGTCAAGTTAGGTAAAGGGGAAGCACAACGAGATCTAGGTGTTCTTGTACATCAGTCAATGAAAGCAAGCATGCGGGTACAGCAGGCAGTGAAGAAAGCTAATGGCATGCTGGCCTTCATAACAAGAGGAATTGACTATAGGAACAAAGAGGTCCTTCTGCAGCTGTCCAGGGTCCTGATGAAACCGCACCTGGAGTATTGTGTGCAGTTTTGGTCTCCAAATTTGAGGAAGGACATTCTTGCTATTGAGGGAGCGCAGCGTAGGTTCACGAGGTCAATTCCCAGAATGGCGGGACTATCATATGTTGAATGATTGGAGCGACTGGGCTTGTATACGCTTGAGTTTAGAAAGATGAGAGGGGATCTGATTGAGACGTGTAAGATTATTAAGGGATTGGACACTCTGGAGGCAGGAAGCATGTTTCTGCTGATAGGTGAGTCCAGAACCAGAGGACACAGTTTAAAAATAATGGGTAGGACATTTTAGAACAGAGTTGAGGAAAAACTTCTTCACCGAGAGAGTGGTGGATATATGGAATGCTGTGCCCCAGAAGGCAATGGAGGCCAAGTCTCTGGATACTTTCAAGAAAGAGATGGTTAGAGCTCTTAAAGATAGTGGAATTAAGGGTTATGGGGATAAGGCAGGAACAGCATACGGATTGTGGATGATCAGCCATGATCATAATGAATGGTGGTGCTGGCTCGAAGGACTGAGTGGCCTACTCCAGCACCTATTGCCTATTGTCTGTTGTCCTCTGGCACTATTCCTGAACATAATGACGACATAAAAATCAAAGCCAAAGGCTGTGCAATCTCCTCCGTAGCTTCCCAGAGAATCCTAGGATACATCCCATCCAACCCGGGGACTTATCTATTTTCATACGTTCCAGAATTGCTAGCACCTCCTCCTTATGAACCTCAATCCCGTCTCGTCTAATAGCCTGTATCTCAGTATTTTCCTCGACAACACTGTCTTTTTCCTGTGTGAATACTGACGAAGAATATTCATGTAGCACCTCTCCTATCTCTTCGAACTCCACGCACAACTCCCCAATACTGCCCTCGACTGGCCCTAATCTTACTCTAGTCATTCTTCTGTTTCTGACATACCTAATAAATAGACACACAAAATATATAAATGTAAAGAATCCTAATGAGACCATCAAAATAACCAGTTTGTTTGTTTGATTGCTACGCAGGCCAAAAGCAGTTCACATCATGTTTTGTCATTTCCGTATAATTAACTATTTATTATGACACACTTAGCATTAACAAGAATAAAGGAAAAAATTCTAATCCACTAATGTGCAGCGGAAACCATACCCTTTCAAAAATTTCAAATCTACATGTACTTGATTAGGATCAAGGCAGACAAAAGACAACTGATTTAACACAGGTACTAAGTTTGGAAAAGAATGTAGATTGGGTAACAATCTGAAAATCAAAAGTCCACAGCACACCACAAGATGGAAAATTACCTTTCTCACAGTTTCTTTTAATTTTAGAAAATATGACACACTGTTGCATGGTTGATCTTCAATTCAGTGGTTGATCAGGTGGACCTTGGCCTTTTCTTGTTTTAAAAAGCTTCAAAGAAAGAATTCTAGGTTCTTCTGTGTTTTTCTTTCCAAAGAGAGGAGTGAAAGATCCTTTCTTTCTGCAGGCTCAAGAGATTTCTGACGCTTGTAGCTTTTCAATACTGCAGCTCAACCAATGAAAGAGCTGTTGTCAAGCAGAATATCCTTAATTTAAAAGATTCTCAGTGCCCCTTAGTCTTGGATTCCTCTTTTCACTGCTTTGAAAAACAACAGCACAGCTCAATAATATGCAGCACTTGAGTTTTTTTTCAAGTTGCAAAACTCTCCTTATATTTCAGTTGTAGCAGGACAACTTGCATTTCAGTTTACAGTTCAAAAGCAATGTGGTTTCTCACACAGGTAACAAAGGTAAATTTCATTTTTTAAAGGATATTAAATGACAGTGCATTTTACAGTCACTATTATTGATTCTGGAGTTTTATTAGTTGTAACGTAGCAATTGGGAAGTTTATAATTTGAATTTGTGATTGGATTATTAACCCAAATCTCTAGATTACTAGTCCTGTAACAGAACTGTTATGCTGTGGGATCTGTAGTGTTTGAATACTGGTTCACTGTTACTGTGCTTCAATCTCTACTTTGTTTTTGTTTGTATGCACACGGCTACTTTAGTTTTTAAACTTCCAACTAATATTTATAGTAACAACAGTATTTATTTTCCAAAATCAATGTTCCAATCCAGAAGTTCTCCTCAAGCAAAAATTGTCTGTAATAAATACTGTTAAGACTTAATTGATTCTCTTTCATTCTTCTCTTGCTTTCTTCCCTACTAACTGAAAAGTTACAGTACTTGGGGTATTTTATTGCTTCCCTCCGTGCCCTCCTGCATGTTTGATATTAATGGAAGCTTACATTTGAACTGTGATTGACTGTTGGAGGTAGCAAATATTTTTTGTTCACTTGATGGTGTTTCTCTTCTGTTTCCCCATCACTGTAATAATTTTGTAAATTTTTTTTAACCAACCTGTTCAGACATCTCTGGAGCAAATGGGATTGAATTGGGGATTCCCAGTCCAGTGATAATGATACTACCACATAGATAGGTCCCAATTATTTGCAGGTGATGGGGCTTTTTCATGAAGCAATTATTGTCTCTTCCAACTCACCTCTTCTTTAAAAATTATATCTACATAATTCACATGGGAGTCCTAACTTCAGAGAAATTCACTTCCATGAAGATAAATCTCAGAATGCAGCAATGGCATAAAAGGCAAAATGAGGTACTGTAACAGTTTAGAGATTTATTTGTTTAATTTTATGCCCTCGGAATACAGTGGCTGGCTGCAGATGTCAGTTGATGCAGCCATTCTCTTTTGAAGCACGAGTTAAATGGTTGCAAACAAGATAGAAAATTTGAATTGCTGAATCTGCACAGTCTATTTGTTTTTATCAGTACAAAAATAGGCATTAATAATGAGATATTGAGATGCAATTATGTCTTAAAATTTTGAAAAATGTTGGCTTTCTGTGTAAGTATTTGAGTTTTTCTCTGGATCTGATATATTTGCAATTATTGTATGTCAGAGATGACGGCTATTTAAGATGCCAAGAATTACCTGACAAGTGTGCAAACATGAAATAATTTTAACGTTTTGTGTGTTAAGTTGATGATGGATAATCACATTAGTTACTTATAATTATACAGATTCCCTATGAACATTGCAGTATTTAAGAATATGAGGTTTGTGACCAATATATGGATGATCATGCTGCTTTGTTTCGATGCTGCTAGTATTGTGATCAATATAACCCTTTTAAATCTTGCCCATGTTTATCTCATGCCCCAAACATCACACACTCCATTTCTAACACTCAGAGATATATAGGGAAAAGGACATTTTGTCTTTTGGTGAAATTTCAACTTCTGAATCATGTAATTCCATCCTTTTTATATTATTTTTCCCAATCTCTGCTTGATGCGGTGTACTATCACTTAGCCACTCTCTCTTCAATCTGCTGCTATTTCTAATCTGCCATGGTGACTCCAGCAGGACCCAGGGACTTATCTATCTTAATATTTTGTAAGATTCACAACACCTCTTCCTTTTTATAGCAACTTGGCCCAGAAACTCAGAACTCCCTTTCTCTGAGATCACCCTCCATCAATTCTCTTTGGTGAATACTGACATAAAATATTCATCTAGGACCTCACCTCCCTCATTTGGCTCCACATTTGGATTCCTTCGTTTGTCCTCGAGTAGGCAAACTCTTTCCCGTCTACCCTTTTGGTTTTTATATATGTTTTAAAAACCTTGGGATTCTCCTTAATTGTGTTTGCTAATGACTTTTCATGACCCCTTTTTAGCTTTTCTAATTCCTTGTTTAAGTTCTTTCCTACTTGCCTTCGATACTTCCAAGGGCGTCATCAGTTCTAATTCTCCCAAACCATAAGTATGCTTCCTCTATCTTTCTACCAAGATCATAACACCTCTGGTCATCCACAGTTCATGTTACTTGCCATACCCATTCTTCAGTCTCACAGGAATGTGCCTCTCCCAAAATCTTATCAACTGTTGTTTGAAATACTCCCACGTATCCAATGTAGATTTACCCTCACAAAGCCACCTCCAATCAAACTTCTCCAATTCCTGCCTAATATTGTTGTTTTTAACCTTCCACCATTTTAACACCTTCACCCAAGGACTGCTGTTATCCCTGTTCATGAGTAACTTAAAACTCATGGTATTATGGTCACTACTCCTGAAATGCTCCCCCACTGCAACTTCACTTACCTGGCTGGGTTCATTTCCCAAAACTAGGTCCAGTACAACCCCATCCTTAGTTGTACTGTTTACATATTGTGTCAGGAATCCCTGCTGAATGGTCCTTACAGTCTGCCCCATCTAAGCCCTTAGCACATAGTGAGTCCCAGTTAATATAGGGGAAGTTAAAATCACCCACATGGCAACCCCGCTGTTTTTACATCTTTCCAAAATCTCTCTGCATATGCTCACCTCTATCCCCCACCGGCTGCTGGGAGCCCTGTAGTCTTCCCCTAGCATTGTGATTTTACCTTTCCTTATTCCTGAGTTCTACCCATATTGCCTCGTTGCACAAGCCCTCTAATGTATCCTCCCTCACTACGGCTGTGAGATACTCCTTTACCAATAATGCAACTCCCTCACCCTTTTAGCTCCTTTTCTATCACATCTGAAACATTTAACCTTGGAACATTCAGCTGCCAGTCATGTCCCTTATTCAGCCAAGTCTCTAATTGCAATAATGTCATAGTTCCAAGTGCAAACTAAAACTCTTAAGTTCATCTGCCTTGCCTATTAGAGGTGATGTGGGTTTGGAAGAGAGGTATGTATGTAATTGTAGCATTGCCTATTAGAGGTGATGTGGGTTTGGAAGAGAGGTATGTATGTAATTGTAGCAGGGTAAAGGTTAGAGGGACCTCTATGAAATTTTGTCACAATGTACTGCACAGATACTACCTGAGTAAATGCAATAATAAATTATTTTATATTGTACTTTAAAATACAAATTTTCATATTTATAGGATGTATTGCCTTATGTTGCTCTATAATATGCAAACTTACTTAATGATAATATACCATATGCTCTGTTATTTTGTTGCTGTTTTAATTTTCTTGATGTCTGGGAACGTGTTTATTTTCAATATTTTTTAACACATTAATTAATGGGGATGTGGGCATTGTTCACAAGACCAGTCCTTGTTGTGAATTACCCTTGCGAAAGTGGTGGTGGTTTAAGGTGCAGTCTTCCCAAATAATTTAGGAAATACTGTCACTGTATTTTGTTTTGCATTAGATATAAATCAGCAAGGATGTGTTCTGTTGTTAGTATGAAGTTCTTTCTACGTTACCTGCATTAATGATATTGTATGCTGAAATGCTCAGGTCACTTGGTGATTTAATACAAATGCATTGGTCCACAGTCTTAATGGTAATTGAAGGTAAATAAAAGGAAAGGTAATGCTTGTATCCACTTGAAGTCCAGTAATTCCATCCAGTTGAAGAGGCCTTGAAGCATTTGTATTTCAATCATGTGTTATAATTACATGAATTTTTATTTTAAAAAAATTCATGCCTTTTTGTCTGCAGCTACTAATCTTGAAACCTTTTATTGTTTTCAGCCACTTTTAACCATGCATGCAAATTACAATATTTGTAAATATTCGTATTAGTCCATATTTGTGGTTCACCTAAAAGCCACTTTATTACATCATCATGATATCTTATGAACTCAATTAAAATGTTTCCTGGCAAAGTCGTCAAGGTCATTAAGATCAAATAGTACAGGAGCTGTAGCTGGTCAAAGCACATACGTTTTTGTTATATAATAATAGTGCAGTAGAATACAGCTGCAGATTTGGAAAGGTAAGGAGGAATAATAACTGAAAAAGTAAGCAAAACAAAAGTAAAAGGAGGGAAGCTGAGCAAAGAAAGGTGACTACAAGACAGCAAGACACAAAGTCACATTGGGGGAGACATAGGGTAAGCTGCATATAAATTTGAGTTTTGATTTTTTTTTTCCCCTTGCCTTCCAAGATGTTGATTGGAAGATTTTCAGTTTTATATTAGTATCTCACTGACTGTCCTTGTGAACTGAAGAGGAGCAAGACTAACAATAAAAATATCAATTGTTGTCAAGGCTGACGTGCTAACAGCTAACGAGCAAGCATGTATCCTCGAACAGCTGACAAACATAGTATAATCTCACATTGAAGTATTGATACTTCATGTGTGAGAGACTGTATTTGTCAGCAGTTTTGTGTGTGACAACTTACAGCTATATCGAATGTTGATTTTATATGGGCTGAACGCAACAGAGTTCACTGGAGTGTAAATACAAATTTGACTTCTGAATAAGCTGACCAAGAATGAACAAACCGTAAGCCAGGATAATTTTTCATGTTTGTAATGCGGAGGCAGTAACTATTGATATGATCAACAGCAGGAAAACAAACAGTAAATCTCTGTTTATGATCCCAGTTCTAACAAATTTCTTTTATAAAAATGTGGAAATGTGACTTTGATTCTCTGTTATCTAACTCAGAGGTGCTAAACTCAGTTTTAGCACTTGAAATGAAACCTCAGGTGAGTACAAGTAAAACAGTGTGAACTGGGAGTGAAGCCTGGCATCACTTTGAATTTCTTTGTATCTTTGTGACATACCATGCCATGCACTTATCCATTAAACTATTGTGTAAATTTCAACAATTTACAAAGCCAAAACAGCATAATAGGGACTGAAATAAATATACAAATGTCTAAAATATAATGGATGGTTTAAAATACGATTTTTGGCTATAATAAGGTTTGTTTTGATTATAGTAGCTAAGTCTAGTAAAAAGGAAAAAAAAAGTTTGGCTCAGATGAAGTGCTATTTCACAAGTTGGTGGATGTACCCATTATTGGATCTTCGAATAAATCCATTCACTGGTTGCTGCATATTGTTGATGACCAGTGTAATTTACAATATATTTTATGTTAAATTCTGGTAGCATGGGCTGTTCTGCAGTACCCTAGCAAGTGGCCATTCTTCATGTGGGAATCTAGACAGTGAATATTGGTAAGTTGTTAACTATGATAACATCGCTTGTCTCCAACCAATTCTTAAGTTATTCTGTATCTATATGGTGTAGCAGTCAGGCAGTGGAAGTCTGCTTAATTTTTCCCTTACTACTGATTGTTGCTTCAGATTGAGAAGGGAATGAATATAATGAGACTTTTTTTCTCGTCTTAAAAGGAGTTACAAGTATAGGGCATAGAAACTACAGAGTTTTAAAATAATTCTTAATCTGTTCGATAATAGAATGATCTTCCAAATGAGACAATAGACTTTCTTTTACAGAGACTCATTTCAAGTACAGATAATGATGTATTTTAAAATGTTTTTCAAATTTAGGGAGGGTAAGTTAACGGTTGGTGAATTGTGGTCTCCGTTTTAATTACTACAAATAAGACGTTGATCTGTTAATTTTACTTAATTCTTTTAAAATCTCTCACTGTTAACTGACATGCAGAGATTTGGCCCATGTTGTTACTCATTGGTACAGACTTTTACAGTATTTTGTTAATTTGTACACCACAAAAGAGACCCTTGGTTATTCTGTGGGCCAGCTTGATTCTCATAGGTGTATCCTGAGTCACAACGTACTTTTTTTTCATGCTGTAGATAAACATTCACAAATCTTTTGCTTGATACCACACGACTTTGTTATTACTGAAAAGAAAGATGTTGCCACAACGTTTCATTGTACGCTCATCAGGACAAATGTAAGAATGACAAATTTCAAATGGTCACGATAACGTACACTACTGTAGAAACCTTGTTTTCTCCCTGGCAATGCCTCAGACATTCAGAGTCAACTTGCCTGCCAGGCAGCACTTCTTTCCATGTAGTAGAAATTGTTGAGATTGTTTGATATTTGGAATTAAGAGCATAAGATATAGGGGACAAGTAGGCCATACAGCCTCATGAGCTTGCTCTTCCTTTCACTAAGATCATGGCTGATTCAATGTGGCCTTGGATAGAATTTACTGGGCCTGCCTAGAGATAACATAAGGGTGGGGAGGGGACATTAACTGGATAGGAGGCAAAAGTTCAGTTTTGTGATGCAGTTAAAATTTTAATGTTAATTTCTCAACAACTTTCAGGTAGGACATCTGAGGGAACTCATTTTGCATTCACAATGGTAAAAGGTAAAGTCTCCATAGTCTTGCTGTTTCTTTAGAAAGAGATGTTTGGTGCTGGTTTGACCCGAGAGTCCCCAAGCCTCAGGCAGGAGAGAAGTTGAAATGAGAATCCATGGTAACCTCAGCTAGTGCAGGAATTGAACCCACGCTATTCACTCACTTTGCAATGCAAACCAGCTGTCCAGCCGACTGAGCTAACTGATCCCTTTGCATTCAGATGCATGCCATGGATATTAATTAATACCTGAGATCATTGAAATTCCGTTTAAGGAAGAAATTTGTGAGCCAAGAACTGGAAATGTGTTCACAAACATGTATGCCATGTGTCTGGGGGCGTAAACTTTCTGAAAGCTTCAGTGAGTACAAGCTTCATTTGCTTGGCTCCTTCATAACCAAGGCAATTCTTTGAGCAAATGCTTACTGGATGAAATCTCTCCATACTGATCAACTAATGAGAAATGTCTTCGTCATATGCAGTCTAGATTGTTGTTGTTGTTAAATGCCAACAGTGTCAGGGTGAGGTCTGACTGAGCCAACAGGTCCATCCAAGTGAGTCAGCCACCCTGGCTGATGCTGGCACATTTGGACCAGTGATGGCAAGCAGGCCTAAACTCAAAAAAAGGGCAGAACTCAAAGGAAATTTTTTCAGGTTGCTCTTGGCCCATGCAATTTGTTGGTGAAAAGAGATCAGGTGTGAACCCTCTCCTAAATGTGAGGTTATGTACCTGGTAATGTGTGAGTTGCTGAGCTCCTTTTGCATTTGAAGTGTGAACCTTGACGGATGAACGAGAGACAGTAACACCGTGATGCTAATACTGCAGCATTGGTAGCTGCAATTAAGTAACAGACATTATAGACAATAGACAATAGGTACTGGAGTAGGCCACTCAGTCCTTCGAGCCAGCACCACCATTCATTATGATCATGGCTGATCATCCACAATCAGTATCCTGTTCCTGCTCATCCCGATAACCCTTGATTCCACTATCTTTAAGAGCTCTATCCATCTCTTTCTTGAAAGTATCCAGAGATTTGGCTTCCACTGCCTTCTGGGGCACAGCATTCCATATATCCACCACTCTCTGGGTGAAGAAGTTTTTCCTCAACTCTGTTCTAAATGTCCTACCCATTATTTTTAAACTGTGTCCTCTGGTCCTGGACTCACCCATCAGTGGAAACATGCTTCCTGCCTCCAGAGTGTCCAACCCCTTAATAATCTTATACGTCTCAAACAGATCCCCTCTCATCCTTCTAAACTCAAGCGTATACAAGCCCAGTCGCTCCAATCTTTCAACATATGATAGTCCCGCCATTCTGAGAATTGACCTCATGAACCTACGCTGCACTCCCTCAATAGCAAGAATGTCCTTCCTCAAATTTGGAGACCAAAGCTGCACACAATACTCCAGGTGCGGTCTCATCAGGACCCTGGACAGCTGCAGAAGGACCTCTTTGCTCCTATAGTCAATTCCTCTTGTTATGAAGGCCAGCATGCCATTAGCTTTCTTCACTGCCTGCTGTACCTGCATGCTTGCTTTCATTGACTGATGTACAAGAACACCTAGATCTCGTTGTTCTTCCCCTTTTACCTAACTTGACTCCATTTAGATAGTAATCTGCCTTTCTGTTCTTGCCACTAAAGTGGATAACCACACATTTATCCACATTAAACTGCATCTGCCATGCATCCGTCCACTCACCTAGCCTGTCGTCCAAGTCACCCTGTATTCTCATAACATCCTCCTCACATTTCACACTGCCACCCAGCTTTGTGTCATCAGCAAATTTGCTAATGTTACTTTTAATGCCTTCGTCTATATCATTAATGTATATTGCTAACAGCTGCGGTCCCAGCACCGAACCTTGTGGTACCCCACTGGTCACCGCCTGCCATTCCGAAAGGGACCCGTTTATCACTACTCTTTGCTTCCTGTCAGCCAGCCAATTTTCAATCCAAGTCAGTATTTTGCCCCCAATACCATTTGCCCTAATTTTGTTCACCAATCTCCTATGTGGGACCTTATCAAAACATTAATTGCATGTGAAGCATCTGATGGAGAAGCCTGTGTTATAGTCGTCTGCAGTGGCAACGTTATGCGAACTCATATTCATAGGAAAATGAAGCATTCAGCAGACGGTGGTACATATACACAGCACAATAGGTCATTCATTGTGCCACTGGAGCCAGATTCTTCTGCGCAACCCATGGGTGCTGACATCCCCAACCGCATACTTGCAGGCTGTTTTTGTCAGACCAGGTGGCCTGTTGTTGTCATACCTAGGGAAAAACATTACCCTCCACTCCTAAACAGCCTTCTGGAGAATCTCCAGGGAGGCACCACTTAAATGTGCTGCTGTGTGATTTATTCACTGAAGATTGCTTGTTAACCCAGAACTTGGAAAAGTCCAGGCACTTACATGGATGCTTGCCTTGTTCCTGACATCTGCAGGTGCAAGTGGGGTGATGAACAGAATTTCAGTGACATTCCTGGATTGTAGGAAGTGAAATACTGTCAGATTTTTTAAAAATATGGCTCCTGGATGTTGAAGCTTAAAGATCGCGTAAAATTTGGTGTTGTATCTGTTAATGAACATGTAATGACCTGAAAAGAATGCACTCACACTAGAAATCTCATTTCTTTCAGAAAAGTAACATTCTGCCCCTTAGTTTCACTTTCCTGCCAGTCTCTCAAAACCCTTGTCTCTCTTGATCATCAGAAAACTAACTCAGCCTTGAACATATTGAATGACCCAGCCTCTGCTGCATTCCTTGCAACAGAATTCCAACAATTAATGACCTTCTGAGAAGAAATTTCTCTTCGTCAGTAGGAATTACTGTAAGTTCTGAATTCCTTGTTGTGTGGGCTGTGTATGCATTTTAATATATTATTTATTGATATGGCACCTAATTAATCTTTTCATAACTTTTAGAAATTTTAACATTTTATCAGGGCCTATAAATAATTCCCACTTTACAACTCATTATGGCCTATCCTTGTATATCTTTATAGATTGCATGAATGTGGGCCTTATGTTTATATTAAGAGGACCATCAGGCTTTATTAGACTTCAGCTTAATATATCAAATGCCAAGAAGGATGGAAAACATACAATACAAATTTTGATTGGATATACATGCACCATATAGGACAGTTGTGTTTGTTTGTGTCTTTGTGTTTGTCCTGATAAGTGCAAGATGAAAAGCTTTGGCAACATAGTTCCCTTTGCAGAATTATTCATCAACCTCTTATGTTAAATTCTTATCTATCAATAGTTTTAAAAAGGCCTCACATGGCATGGTGTGTCCTATTTAATTCTGTTTTCTGTCTCTCAGTTGAACTTCTCAGAATCCTTTGGTAAGTGCTTGGTGTTCAGACTGTAGTATGAGTACAAGCAGTGATGCATGCCATTCTTCTACTAACTGAGCCATATCCTTGCCATGTCTAATATGTAGCTGCGTGTCACAGCACAAAAAAACTCACATAATAAGCTATGAACAAATAACACACCCTACTTGATGTCCAGGAAAGAAGCTTAAAATCTGATGCAGTGGTTGACATGTTGTTTAAATAAAAAGGATGAAATGACATTTTCCCTAATATCACATTGGCAACACAGTGCTGTCTGTGTGATTTATTCACTGAAGATTGATTGTTAACCCAGAACTTGGAAAAGTCCAGGCACTTACATGGATGCTGCACTGCTGAAGACAGCTTTACTAACCTTCCTAAGAAATTGCTCTGATTTGTTACTTCTGCATCAGCCTTTTCTATCGCTTAAAGAGAAATATATATTATATATAATAATCTAATTCTTTCCTGTTTCTTTTGATTTTCTTCATTTGTTTTCTTTCTCTCCTGTACTAATGCTTCTCTTTAATCTTATTTGCATTCAAATTACCTCACCAGGTGGTACACCAATCAGAGGTAAGAATGCTGAACGTGCTCAGAATCATCGTCCTCACTCCATTTTCCCTTCCTCCAATGTTCTCATTTCCTAGCATTTCTTGGCCTCAACACTTTGCTTTTTGCCCATATTTTCCCTTCTGTCATACTCAAACCAACGGCTCATCTGTTTAAACTTCTCAGTGTATGGAGTGTTTATATCTACTTTTTTTTAAGCACAAAATGACCACACATGATCATTTGTCAGAACCACTTGATCACCTGGATCAAATCAAATGAACTCGTGTTTCTCTTTTAGAGCTGTGCCTGAATCTGGTTCTAGTGTGTAGGAAGTGAATGTCTCCAGGAGCACTGACCCTTAAGAAAAGTTAGTATTTGTCAGAACTGATGCAAAATCTTTTTCTTGATCACACCAGCACAATACAATCAGTGTTCAAATTGGCTAATATAATTATACTACAGAGGTAATGGGAACTGCAGATGCTGGAGAATTCCAAGATAATAAAATGTGAGGCTGGATGAACACAGCAGGCCAAGCAGCATCTCAGGAGCACAAGAGCTGACGTTTCGGGCCTCTGATGAAGGGTCTAGGCCCGAAACGTCAGCTTTTGTGCTCCTGAGATGCTGCTTGGCCTGCTGTGTTCATCCAGCCTCACATAATTATACTACACTCTGGATGCAAGCTATACTCATTTGTTTGACTTACATATCATAGTTTGTGATCATTCTAATTGCAAAAAAAATGTGCTCAGGAATTAGGAAAAATGACTTCACACACAAGTCTTGAAATTAAAATATCTTTAATTCCCCACTTTGTTTCTCACCTCAAGTAAATCTGTTATTTGTATGAAAGTATAATTACAAATCAAATTTGTAATCAAAGAAAAAATTGTCCTTACACTTACTTGGCCTACTTTCAAAGAGAGTCAACACTTAACCTGCCATTTGGATCTGTAATGTTTGGGTAATATCACCTGAAATGTCGTCAGATTCTGAGTTTGTCTGGAATTTTCTGCAATCAATTAGAAACAGGAATAAGTCAGCAGTTTGAAAAAAAAATGTTGTGATCATGCATTTCCTAATTGATGGCAATCACCTGATCAAAATGTAGATTGCCTATGTGAGAAGCTGGTAGGTTTGTTTTAATTTCTGGATTTGCTGTGTGTTGGCCTGATTTAACAGTGTTTATAAATAGTTTTTGAATGATTTAATATCATGCCCTATGGATTGCATTATTTTAAATTTGACACTTCCTTTCTTTTGTACACTCTAATTCTCCTGAACTGCCCAGCAATTCTCATAGCCCAACGATGATCTGATTTCCCCCCCATCTACTGAGGTTGTGAAAAATTTTATGTGGCAATGTGAATTGTAAGATTATAAATTTCATGATGATTCTTTCCAGTTAAGCTCTTTCAGAGATTATCCAGCAGTTTCACTTGCCTTTGCCGATCCCTTTCTGTGTTTACTTTTTAATTGCTGTGGTTTCAATGTTGCCCTTATTGCCTATATCATGTGTTCAAATTTTCTTCTTTCTCTTTCCCTCAATTATTAAACTTACTCCTGAGAAGTAATATATATAAATTTTTACCTTCCAGATTCATACAACTTTTAATTCTTAAATTCAACCCATTCATGTCTGTTGCAAACCATCCCAAGTTGAGCTTCCAACAGGTTAGCCCTAATAACCTCGCATTGTAGCATCTCTTTCCTTGAGCCCTGAACTCATATATCAGTTCCAAAATTTCTGTTGGCAAGTTCCCTTTTTGTCTATGTTTTTCTCCCTGTTATTGTAGGCTTCTTTTCAAAATTAAGATGTAGTAGTAAACGAAGTGTAACATTCTTGATAATAAATTGAATAAACGGCAGGAGGTTGGTAGATTTTTTCCAAATTGCAAGGATGTAAACAGTGGTGTGCTCCATATATCGGTGTTCGGACCATTACTTTAATAAACAAACAAACAGATCCATTAGAGTCTAGGCCCGAAACGTCAGCTTTTGTGCTCCTACGATGCTGCTTGGCCTGCTGTGTTCATCCAGTTCCACACTTTGTTATCTCCCATTAGCATTCTGCAGTAGTTTAATCTGTTGAAATATGAAATTTACAGATGTAAATAAGTAAGTTTGATTAACTATGAGGAACACTGCAGAATCAGGGGATTTGAATAATACTGAAAAGTCAGAAGTCAGTGAAATTTAATGTACAGAAATGTGAATTTGAATCATTTTGGAGGGAAAATACAAAGCAAGTTTACACTAAGCAATACATTTTTAAAAGGAGTAAAGAGATAAAGATTCAGATTTGAAGACCTTTAAAAGTTAGAGGAAGGGTTAATGTACTTTTCAAGAGAAACATATCGGACCCTACGTTTTACAAATAAGATGCATAAAGCAAAAAGCAAAGGAACTTTGCCAAACCTGTATAATCTAATGATTAGGCTTCAGTTAGGATATTGTAACTAGGAATGCTAAGGCTATGGAGGGGACACAAAAGAAAATTGCTAAATTGGTGATGAGAGATTTCACTTATGGAAAGAGACTTCTCAGGATTCAGGGCTGTCTTCATTAGAAGAGCAAGGGCACTAAGAGGATGTTTGATCAAGGTTTTCAAAGTAATTAAGGACTTATGGTACATATTGGCAAAACTGTTTCCACTGATAACTAGCAGGTACAAACTAGTGATGATCAAACAAAATGTAGGAGATTTTTTTTCAGAGGGCCATTAGGCCACAGAATATACTGCTACCAATAGTGGTTAATAGTTTTAACTTTAGAAGCAGATTAATCTTTGAAAAACAGAATTTTTTAAAAAAAGGGTGGTCAATAACTTTCAGAGAGCACAGTGGGACAAAGGGCCTATGTTTGTAATGACATGTTGTAACATTTGCTTCTTTCACCCTAACTCTTAACCCTGTCAACCCAACTAATGGGTCATACTGGGGCTCCTGCCCTATTTTTAACCTGCATCAGACGTTTCTTCTTTGTTGTTACTTGGGCTTTATTGATTTTTTTTTTAAGCGTGTGTTGTTTCGAATACATTATTTAACCAGTATTAGATTTCACCTTCTTCCAACTTACACAGCTTATAGATCATTATTTTTGATTGTCTTTGTTTACCTGCTGCTTGAAATGATTGTGTTCACTCCATTATTACCATGTCTTCAGATAGGTTGGTGGCTCAATTTGTTCAGACATTTGAAATGCATACAACATTGTAATTGACTTTATGGCCACAGATATGCTTTAGCTCAGAGGTTTATTAAATTATAGGGTGACCCTTACTTTGCCAACGGCCACAATGGGCTACTGGTTAAACTGAATATGTAATCTATGAGGGTGTAGTAATTCATTGTTTTATTTATGTACTGGGGTCAAACAGTACTGCTCTGTCTCCTGGTGACATTAAACAGTCTAGGCACTGGAACCATGCAACTCATTGATTGCACTTTCCTAATAAAATCAAATGTTATTTCAATTAAATCATCCATTTCATTAAATCATACTAAAATATTTCTCATTTGAATTTTAATGAAGGAATTAATGTGCTTTACATGTTATCATGTTTAAATTAAGTACAGTCAAAATTATTTTTGCAAGACAATTGTACTAATGGAATTGAGCCTATTTCTGTGCTGCTAATTCAGTTATTTTCAATCTAAATAGAACTATAAAACCCTTAACAATAAAAGGTAAATTAGGATTGATGATTTCAGTTTGTGACATGGCTAGAGGTTACTGAATTGTGTTTGGACGTTGCAGTGTCTTCATAAGGTAACTCTTTGCAGGCTGTATTTGTGAATGATCAAGAATTTAAATTATTTTCTTTAAAAGAAGCATATTCGCTTGAAATTTGATGTGAAAATATTTCTCTTTTGTGGGAAATTGCACATGTAGTGTAATATGGTAGTGTGAGTTGACCAAAAAAAATTAAACTTCTTATTTTGTATTAAATAGGGATATGCAAAAGAAATGAGCTGTTAATGTTAGTCTAATGCAATGATATTCAGGATTTTTGCTGCATACTGAAGCAGTGGACCTTTTTCATTTATGTGGGGAAGTTTCTGTTACCAGTGTTTTCGATAGTGAGCAGGTCCACTTCCATGTGTTATTACCTGCACATGCACCTAGGTTTCAAAAATACCTAATGGTGCTTAAGCAATATCAAATCAATGAGTACTGAGATACAATCCTGAACATTGGCATATTATTTATTTTCTGTTTGCGCTGAACAAGGCAATAAAAAGGGTTTTGGATGAATGTTTTTGTTAACTGTATCCAATTGTCTCACTTTTAGGATGCTATTTTTAGCCCAAGTCAGAATTAAAGGAAGAAAGTCTCCTTTCACTACTGCCAAACAAGATCCTAAATGAAATGAGTAGAACATTTTTTACCCAATTCAAGTTTGCTTCATTCACAGCTCAAAAGTTTCTTTTCTGGCACAAAACTGGCAGACCTTGGATGCAAATAGCTAATTTGGAAAAGGCAAACCTATCACTGGAGCAATTTGGTGATGCATTAAACTGCTTCCACATTTTAGTTTGAGAATGCTTGATTCTGTTGACAGGTATTAATGGTGGAAAATACTGCCATACCCAGCACTTCGTATCCCTTGATGATTGCTTAAATGGGACGACTCATTTTGATCTTATCAGCATTGCCTATGCTCATAAATTTACGTTTTATGTATGTCCAAGGAAGCAAGACATAATGTATGTTAGAAGGTGTTCAGCAGTGATTTAAACTTTTCCAAGTGTGCTTGACACTCCAAAAAATTTTACACTAATGTTGTGTTACACTGAATGGCTCAGCAGCAAAATAATTATTTATTTGTTAAGGCATTGTGGTCGATCCCAAATTTGATCTGAAGTGCTCTTTATAAAGTACACTATCTTCTGAATACTGCAGCTTCTGTCAAAATCTTTCAGTTGTTGCAGTAAGTACATACTTTTATCTGTGTTTAGGCTTAGAAATGTAACTTATCTTAAATATATTCAAATTTAATATAGAGTCATGGAGATGACTCCCTCGAAACCCTTTCTATTCATGTACCCATCCAGATGCCTTTCAAATGTTGTAATTGTATCAGATTGCACTACTTCCTGTGGCAGCTCATTCCATCCTCCACCCGCACCATCGTCTGTGTGAAAATGTTGCCCCTTAAATCCCTTTTAAATACTTCTCTTCTCACCTTAAACCAATGCCCTCTAGTTTTGGACTCCCCTATCCTTGGCACTTCCCTGTACCCATGCCACTCAAGAACGTATAAACCTCTATAAGGCCACTCCTTAAGCTCTGACATTCCAGGGAAAATAGCCCAACCCATTTAACCTCTTCCTATACCTCAAACCCTCTAACCTTGGCAAAATCTTGTAAATCTTTTTTGAACCCTTTCAAGTTTCCTATAGCCAGAAGTGAACACTCTATTCCAAAAGTGGCCTAACCGAAATCCTGTACTACCACAATATGACCTCTCAACTCCTATACACAATGCACTGACCAATAAAAGCAAGCTTACCAAACGCCTTCTGTCTGCCTATGACTCCACTTTAAATGAACTATGAACCTGCACCCCAAGGTGTCTTGTTTGCCAACACTTCCTTTACCATTAAGTGTCCTGCCCTGATTTGGCTTAACAAAATGCAACACCTCTCATTTTTCTAAATTAAACTGCACCTGCCACCTCTTGGCCCATTTGCCCTTCTGATCTAGGTCCCGTTGTACTCTGAAATAACCTTTGCTGACCACTATACCACAAATGTTGGTGTCATCTGCAAACTTACTAACCATATCTTCTATATTCACATCCAAATCAGTTATATAACTGACAAAAAGCAGTGGACCCAGAATCGATCCGTATGACACACCGCTGGTCACAGGCCTCCAGTCCGAAAAGCAACTCTCCAACACCACCCTTTGTCTCCAACCTTCAAGCCAGTTTTGTATCCAAATGGCTTGCTGTTCTGTATTTCTTGTCATGTAACCTTCCTAACCAGTCTACCATGCAGAATCCTTTTGAATGCTTTGCTGAAGTCCACAAGGGCAATGTCCACTACTCTGCCTTCATCAATCCTCTTTTCAAGATAGTGAGACGTGATTTCCCATGCACAAAGCCATGTTGAGTATCCCTAATCATTTCTGGCCTTTTCAAATATATGTCAGTACTATCCCTCATAATCCCTTCGTACATCTTACCTGCCATAGATGTCATGTTCAATGATCTGTTGTACCCTGGCCTTTCCTTAAATAATGGCACCATGTTAGCCAACCTCCAGACTTCTGGCACCTCACCCATGGCTATCGATAATACAAATATCTCAACAAGGAGCGCAACAATCCCACAATGTTCTGGGGTACACCTGATCAAGTCCCAGGAATTTACCCACCTTCATGCTTTTTAAGATGCCCAGCACTACATCGTCTGTATAATTGACACTTTTTAAAACATCACAATTTATTTCTCACAGTTCTCTAGCTTCATATCCTTCTTCACAGTAAACACTGACATGAAATTCTTGTTTAGTATCTCACCCATCTCCTGTTGTTCCACACATAAGCGGCCTTGTTGATCTTTAAGGAGCCCTATTCTCTCCATAGTTACTCTTTTATCTTTAATGTACTTGTAGGATCTGTTTTGATGCTCCTCCTCCTCTCTGCCAAAGCTAACGCTTGTTCCCTTTTTGCACCCCAGTTTCCCTCGAGTATACTCCTACTGCCCTTGTGCTCTTCAAGGGTTTTTTTCTTGACCAGACCCTCAATTTCTCTAGTCATCGAGCATTCCCCTTATCTACCAGTCTTGCTCTTCACACTAAGAGGAATATACTGTCTTTGGACTCTCATTATCTCATTTTTGAAGGCCCCCCCACTTTCCAGCTATCCCTTTGCCTGTGAATAGCTGCCCTCAATCAACCTGTGAAAGTTCTTGTCTAATACCATCAAAATTAGCTTCCTCCAATTTGGAACTTTATTTTCAGTATTATCTCTTCGCTCCTTCTGAACCTGGCTCTGGCCTGCTAAATTTCAGTCCTTAGCTTTGTCTCTTTTGTCAGCATTCTATTGGTCACTAGCTCTGCCATTTTGGACTTACAGAATCATGTTTTTCATTCTTGTAATGAAATAAAACAATGTTTTAGTTCTAAAATACTTGCTAGAACATCTCATTTGCACCCAAAGAGCCATAAAAAGCCCAGAATTACAAAAACAAATGGTTAGATGGATTTACCAGCAGTTTCTTCTAGGATTATCTTGTAGTTGCAATATATTATTAGACCTCCGATAGTTGCAGTTTCCTTTTTGTTACATCATTATAGTCTCAATATGTATATTTCTGTGATGTAACCAGTTGAATTTTCAATATATTGTATTTAATTATGATTCAAACTTGGTAAATTCCTGCCTCATAGTCCCACATTTATGCATTTTGTGAAGTGTACACTCACTTCAGTAATTGACCTTAAATGCATTACTCCATAGGAGTAATGCATCAATATAACCATCTAATTTTCTGACTGTTTCTGTGTATAAATTAAATCATTAGGGCTGAATTCCAACAACATACTTGTCTCCCATCTGTAAAAAACAGTGGTTAGCACATAAAAGCTGAGATTTTCGAGTTTGTGCAGTCATCTGTGGACTTGAATGGGTAGTTTGTCATTATTTTCCCATTTACTTTTCATAATGACCTTGCCATCAGTCTAAATCCAATGTGGGATTTAAACAAAGAGCTATATGCCATGGTTTAATATTAATATCTTTACTAACAAAACAAATGGAACAAATTGGTTTCAGTTTATTTCACATTTCAAAGTAGGAAACATGACTCGGCTAAAATGACAATTTCTCTGCAGGACAGCACAAACCAAGATTTGATTTTCAGGTCTTTTAAGTACAGTCTGAGAAAGGATGCTGCAGTTGAGGTGTGCCATGAGCATTTCAAAGTTAACCTAATCCTAAACTAAAACATTAGCTTTTTGATAAGGATATCTTGATATTTTCAAGCTTTAGAATTATTATAGTTGAATGGGTAATGCAATATCAATCTGTTCATACCCCGCAAGTTATTAATTTTTAATTTCAGTAGAGAGATCTTAAAATGGATAGATTGCAACTACTAGTGAGGTAGCTCTCTCACAACTGATGAATGATCAGCCTCTCCTCATTTGTGGCATAAATCCTGTCCTTTGCAAATCCTCAGAGTTGTCCCTGTATGGCCAGTTGGTAATATTCCGTAAAACCTATATGGGCTAATAAAATGTCTATACCTCGTCTCTGTAAATATAATAAAACTAAGATATTGATTGTTTTCACCAGGGGTAGAATAATTGGTCATAGGTTTATAATGTTGATCTGAAATATAACCAACTATAATGAAAATCTTTCTGTGGATTCAATGGTTGATCAATCCCTGAGGACTGATGTCCTAGTCAAATTGCAATGTCTACAGTCAGTATGTATATTATTATTATGCTCTGGGGCTACATTATCTTAAAATTTCAGAAGAAACCAGGCATTCTATTCAGTAAAACAAGCCTGCATTTTGTACTTCAGTTTGTTTATACCTGCAGTGTGTAGATTAAATCATCCCGTTTTCTGTAGAGCAAATCTGTTGCCACCTGAATCTAATTTAAATGGTTTCCATAGTAAATTTTCGCTGTGAAAATTTTACATTCTTCAATAAAGCGGAATGTTCACAATCTTCTGTTGTACATTATGTGAAGCATGATGGGAGGCAGAAAAGTATACAGTTTTCTCTAGTACACAGCAGTGTAAAGTTTCTTTAGTTGAAACTTTCTTAAAATAGCATTGCTAGCTCCTAAAATTCAGTTATAAATTAAATGCAGACCATTGACTCTGAATTTCTCAATTGCTGGATGTAGAATAAGCATTACCATGCAGACTTCCTCATTAGCAGTATAATAACTAAAGTACTGTTTTCATATTTTATGGAACTGCACAAATTTCCTGATGATTCAGTACGTAAGATTTGAAGTACTAGTCATTGCATACACTATTTAAGTGTAGAATAAGGAGTGAAACACTGAGAATGTTGTGCTAACAAAAGTTTTCATGTTTATTAAATTGGGTAAGAACCAACATAGTACGGAATTGTGAAGCTTAGTTGTGTGTTAATATAGAAGGTAGCATAGTATTTCAAGCTCAGATCAGGTAATGATTACTTTAACAGAATGTGGTCTTTTTAAATTGATATTTAAACATGCTCAAACTGTAGTAAAATCATTGTAGGATGAAGAACAGTTTTGATTAAACAGAAGATAGTAGTCAAAGGGTGCAATAAGTTATTGATGAAATATTTGTGTTTTCATTTCATTCCGGTACACTTTGGAGATAAAGGGGCAGTATTTACTTTTTGCTTTTGAAGATAACCACATCCTTTCCCACCACATGCGTTTCTCACATTTGCTGCATCTTAAACTTGTCGTTGCGCCAGAAATAACCAGAGTTGTTTGTGTTTTTGTACAGGAGCCTTGCAAATTGAAAATAGTGAAGAATCTGACCAGGGCAAATATGAATGTGTATCAACTAACAGTGCTGGAACACGTTACTCTGCTCCTGCTAACTTATACGTCAGAGGTAGGAAGTGCACTTCTTCAACTTGTTCCATATTTCAGTGTGCTGCTAAAAATGTCCAGGTTGTAAGATAAACTTTATGAACTATTATTTAATTAAATTAATCCTTTTTCATAATGATTAAATTACTTTTATGATGACAATTGACTCACCTTTTCTATATATGCAAATACACAGGATATCAAGAACATCTCCATCAAGCATCTGCAAAATTGGTTGCTGTCTCTCTTCTAAGCGATTACAATATTGTTTCAAGTATTTAAAACAAAGTTCAACATTTCAGCTTTTGTTTATTGTTACTTTTCTGAGGTTTCTTTTTCTCAAGAAAATCTGAATGATCATTTGCAGATACCAGACTTATGTTTTTTCAATAATGTAAATGATGGGTAAATTCCATGTAAAGACGTTTCCCTTTTAAAATCAGTGTTTAGTTCTTTTGCTAGAGATTCAATTGTGTTGTTATTTCACTTTTTCTAAGTGGGCTATGCTAACTGAGCATTTTTAATTCAATGAATTTATTCATTTTTTGGTTAGAAACTTGTAAATTTCATTTTAAGTATGTCATCATAAAGGCTTTATCATATGCTCCATCTTATGTCATTGCATTCTTGGAAAACAATCAGATGCCTGAACTTCAAGAATGTGGGATTTAACAACAGTAAGGAAATTGAAGCAGTGATTTCAGACTGCTCATTGCTTTAAAAATGATGCAGTGGTGGGCAAAATCTAGTATGAATTTGTCCTGTCCAACTCAAACAAGTTTCAGTGTTCATCAGTTATTCTTTACACTAGGGTAGTAGAGATTGTAGGTGCCAGAGCTCTCATCTGAGGAAACCATAACAAAATGTGTGCATATCATAGTTGTTTGATGTTTTAAAGATGATAACATGATTTACTGACCTTAGTTGCAGTATTTGCTCTATTCTGTGAAGGGGATTTTAGCGTTGCATTACATTTAGGACAGCATGGTGGTTCAGTGGTTAGCACTGCAGCCTCACAGCGCCAGGGACCCAGGTTCGATTCCATCCTTGGGTGACTGTCTGTGTGGAGTTTGCACGTTCTCCCCGTGTCTGAGTGGGTTTCCTCTGGGTGCTCTGGTTTCCTCCCACAGTCTAAAGATGTGCAGGCTAGGTGGATCAGCCATGCTAAATTGCCTGTAGTGTTCAGGGGTGTGTGGGTTATAGGGGGATGAGCCTGGGCGGGATGCTTCAAGGGGCAGTGTGGACTTGTTGCACCAAAGGGCCTGTTTCCACACTGTAGGGAATCGAATCTAATTTCTTTCTTCATGAGGTACATAAGGAACCCTACTGTATCTGCTCGTAGAGGTGCAGCAGAAAGAAGGAGTAAACAGAGTGCTGGGGAAACTCAGTAAGTCTGGCAGAATCTTAAGAGACAAAAAGAGAGTTAATGGCCAAATTCAATACAATTCTTCTCTGGAACTAAATAGGGAAGGAAATTAATGGTTTTTTTACACACTGCTAAGAAAGAGAAAGGAGGAGCAAATGGAACAGATGGCGAAGGTCACCAGAGCAAAAGATAAAGTGAGTGCTGTTGTTACTGGAGAAATAATGTAAATGCAGAATAGATGTTAATGGTGGACATGAATGGTAGAAAATAGGTCAGCTATGCTGAGAGCAAAGCCATGGAAACAGGACACCTGATTAGGAGTGACAGAGAGGACATCAAAATGGAGGACAGTATTCATAGTTTGAAATTGTTGAACTCCATGGTGAGTCCCAAAATCTATAAAGTTCCAAAGCAGCAAATGTTTTACACCTACCATTAACACCCGATCTGCATCTAAAGTTCTCCTTTACCATGACTAATTCTCTCTTTATCTTTTGCTTTGGCCACCATCATCATCTGTTCTCCTCTGCTGAAAGCAGTGGGATCATAATTTTCTAGCCCCTCCCGTTCTGAAGTAGAGTCGTATTGAAATGTTAATGCTCTTTCTCTCCACACAGATGTCGCCTGACCTGCTGCGTTTTCCAGCATTTGCTGTACTTTGCTTTCAAAGAAGTAAACAGAGCTTCTCACTTCTCCTCCCTCCATTCCTAACTAGACTACTTTGCCCTTAGAAGAACTTGAGGTGAATTTGTTTTTCCAAACAGTGACAAGAGTTATGCTTTCACAGCCAAAGAATAGGACTTTTGGATGTATCATCACGGTCTAACATAAGGAAAATTAGCAGTCTTTTTGTATACAGCAAGATTCATTGAAAAAAAGATAAATGATCAGCTAATCTGTGTTAATTCTGTTCATTGAGAAAATAAACAAGGGTTCTAGAATACCTGGACAAGTACATTTCAATCGTGCCAGGAAATCTTGAGAATTCAAATTTAATGTTTCAGGTCCTGTGACCCGAGGTATACAGAACACTGTTTAAAAATTTGGAAATGACACAGCACTTGGAAGTATGCGAAGTATACAGTGATGGGCTTCGGAGTACATTAGCCTGAGATTTATTGTTAAAAATGTCATATCTACGTTGTGACTAGGTTCAGTATCAGTGCTTGGATATACAATATTCAAACTGTGGTTCACAGTACATAATCCAGTTGATTTAGTGGTGGACATTTGTTGAGCTCTTGTATCAATACAGTGTTCTTTGATGTTGATGAAAAAGTATGTTTGCCATTACAAAATAGCTAGTTGAAGAAAATTTAATCAACATTGAATTTCTTGTACCTAAGTCAAATTGTCCTATGACTAAAAACCATTCTCTTGTTCTGCTATTGCATTCAGTCCCCATGATGGGTGGCATGGTGGTTAGCTCTGCTGCTTTACTGTGCCAGGTCCTGGATTCAGTTCCACCCTCTGGTGTCTGTGTCGTGTTTGCTCATTCCCCCTGTGTCTGCATGGGTTTCCTCTGGGTGCTCTGGTTTCCTCCCACGGTCTAAAGATGTGCAGATCAGGTGCATTTGCTTTGCTAAATTGCCCATATTGTGCAGGCAACTTGGATTAGCCATGGGAAATGCAGAGTTATAGGGATAGAGTGGAGGTGTGGGTCTGGGTGGTTTACTGTTCGGACAGTTGTTGTGGACTGATGGGCAGAACAGCTCCTCTCACACAGTGGGGGTTATATGATCATTTTTGCTTATCCTGACTAGATATACTTCAGAATTTCTTTGTTGTTAGAATAAAACTTCTTCATATGTCTTTATTAAAATGATTTTGCATTGGGACAGAAACCTAGCTCACATTCTTTTCGAAAGGATGAAACAAAGATGTAATTGGCTTCTGGCTAGCCTCCAGTCATTGAGTTAGCAATCTACTGTTCCATCAAAACAACAACGTTATGGACAGAAATGTATTGGAGTCTGATGTGGACTATGGCAAGATTTGTGGCAGAATCAGATGAGGGGTCTATCAAGGCCAGTTTAGACGTTAGGAGTAACTTGCATGTCTTTTGCAGTTTTGACAGTAGCCTGGCATGTTTATCGCTAAGATGTAGCAAGAAAACTCAACATGGAAATTAGAATAGATGCCTGGTAAACTCAACTCGCTGCTTGCTGCAAAGGACCTCCGTGTTGAACACAGGACACAAGCATCTCAGGACGAACCTTCTGAAGAAGGGCCACTAGAGCCAAAATGTTAACTCTGATTTTTCTGTACAGATGCTGCCAGACCTGCTGAGTTTTTCCAGCAATTTCTGCTTTTGTGTCTTATTTCCAGCACGCGTAGTTCTTTTGGTTTTGCTCAGAGGGTCCTGACACAGTAAACCAAGAACAACTTTCAATACCAGTCTAGAGGCTTGGAAAGGACCAGTTAGCCACTAGGGTCAAAATCAGAGTGCTCCCCACATAAAGAGTGCCAGTGAGTCCATTTCCTGTCATGAGTCTTTTCCTTCTATGATTGGCCGCTTTCTTTCTGAAATGAGAGAAAGGCAGATATTGAGAGAGATGAAAGGTGACACAGTTGTTAATTTTGGTACAGGTAGGCAAGTTTTTGAACAGAATTATCAGCCAGCACAGAGGACAATGTAAGGTTAGTGCTGTTGGGTGTTGAGTGGGTGATAATGAGAGGGAAGATTTTGCATGCACCAGAGAGAGTGGTACAGCGTGAGCCTTGGTGGGAGGTGGGCACAGAAGCAGAGATTGAGCTAGAGTGAGTGTGAGGCATTGAAGAGAAGATGGTCGCGTATTTGCTGGCAGAGTTGAGTCAGTTAATGACTATCTTCCAACACTCAGAAGCATTCCACCAGACAACTGAGGCTGCACTGATGTGGGTGGCATCTTCAGACCAGGCTGGCCTGGTCTGGTGTTGTGACCTCCACTGCTGGTCCTGGGGGATGAGGAAGTTCTGCATTCAACATGAACTGTAGATCCCCGCCTGCAAAGTTGTGCACTGATTTCATCCTGTCTGCCATGCCTGGGGGTAAACATCAGGAGCAGTGAAGGTAGGTCCAGACTGACATTGCTTGTCAGGGTGCACAGCAAACTTTTGAAAATGTTGCAAGTGCAAGCAATGTGAGGAACATCCACTGAATAGTGAGTTGTTCTGGTAACAGCATATGGTAAGATAGGGCCAGAAATGAACACGAAGGGTGCCATAGGTGTGAGGTAGGTGAATAACATAGCAAGTTTGGTAAGAGCTGGTGAAAAACTTCACTAGGGAAACCCCTCCAAAAAATCTCAACACAATTTAGACTTAGCCAAATCAAATTAATATTTAGCCCTATACCTGTGCTCCTCATGTTCTGAATAAACCATTGTATCGTCTTCCTCTGTTATCTTCCATTTCCTTTTCTGGTCTCGCTCTTACTGAGAACATCAATGTTCGTGTCTGTTACTTGAATTTTTAATCTTCTTGGCTTCTAACTTTGAGTAACGTTCTGGCATTCTATGTTGCTTTTTTGAACATTTTACCTCTAGATTTCAGCTGCCTGTTCGCAGATTTGAACTTTCCTTCGGGATTTGAGCTAGCATAGCCATTACCTGGCATCCTAATCAGAGTCAAATCTTTCATCGCAGTAGCAATTAGAGTCTGTTGCAAGGTGTTCAGTGCCATCTTTATAGACAACAGCATTTTTACAATTAGGGCTCATTACTAACCAAAGGATGATATTAGGTAACGTTGAATCTTTTCCGAGGTCACTGACCATGGCTCTGCTTCATCAAGAGAGTGCCTTGGATGACATATCTTTCTGATGTCTGTTTTCAGAGCCATTGTCCATAATAAGATTATCTACCTGTTCTATCACTCCAGATATCATGAACTTAAAAGGACTGATATCCTCTATTTACACCTGACAAATCTGATCCATCTTGATGAACAGTATAAATATCAAGGTACTGCAGCTCATATGCAGAAACAACTGATTAAAGGCAGAGCTAAGCATACTGTAGGATCTCTGTGTAAGCCCTACCCAAGTTTTATCTCCAAGTGTTTGCTGACAATGGCGACGCACAGTTCAACATCTCTGCACCTTTCATGACCTTTCTGCTCCCCTTGTCAGACTGCGTGTTTGTCGTCTGGTTTTAGACAGCTATAATTTCCTACTGTTAAAAATAGGGAAGGTGAAAGCAGTCCCAAAAAGAAAGACCTGCGAATGCTAGAAATCTGAAACAAAACCAAAAATTGCTGGAGAAACTCAGCAGATCCGGCAGCATCTGTGATAAGAAAGCCATTCCGTCTCGCCCTTCCCCTGTTTTCAACATATGTACAGCCTTTTCTGAGCTACAATCAGTTGTGAAGAAAGGACACAGGATCCACAACATTGACTCTTCTACCTGTCCACAGATGCTGGAGTTTCTCCAGCAATTTCTATTTTTGTTTGTGAAAGCTATCCCTTTCAGTCTTACTGCTTGTTTATCTTTGGTCACTGTCTTGAATTGAGCCACACTGTCTGTACCCTCTTGTCGAATTGTCTCCATTATAGAAGTTCCCAACCCGCAACTCTGTGACATTGCTTCACTCCCATTTTTAACCCCTGTTGCTGAAGCCCTTGGTAACTTGAGATTTGTCTGCTGCAGTGCTGTCCTGGCCAGCCTCCTGTCCACCTCCTTCCTGACTGCCCACTAAATCCCACTAACTCACCAACCATGTCTGTCCTTATGGTGAGACCAAGAGTCAACTCAGAGACCCTTTCGTAGAGCACCTGCACTCCATACATGACAAACGAGAACTCCTTCCGGTCACCAACCATTTTAACTCACCCTCCCACTCCCTGGCTGACATGTCCATCCTGGGCCTCCTCTAGTGCCACAGTGACACCCCACACAAACTGGAGGAGTAACACCTCATATCCCACCTTAAGAGCCTACAGCCCAATGGCCTAAACATAGAATTCACCAGTTTTGAAATCTCCCCATGCCCGGTCTTATCCCATGTTCAACCCTCCTTCTCATCCCTGCCTCCTGATAACTTGTCCATCTTCTCTCTCGCCTGTCAGCCCCACACATCGCACTGATCAATCTCCACCATTCCCTACTTGCATTCATCTATCACCATTCAACTTACCTTCCCCAGCACCACCCATTCTCTCTCTCTGTTTATTTCTGAGCTCCCTTCCCCCTCCCTGTTTCTGAAGAAGGGTTCTGACCCGAAACATCAACTTTCCTGCTCCTCTTGATGCTGCCTGGCCTGCTGTGCTCCTCCAGCTCCACACTGTGTTGCCTCTGACTCCAGCATCTGCCGTTCATGCTATCTCACCTAGTCCCTGAGAAGCTCCGATTTAAAATTCTGATCTTCATGCATAAATCTTATTAGGATTTTGGCCTGTCTGAAATCTGTAACCTCTACCAGTCCTTCAACTATTAATTTCCTACCAGCTCTCTCCATTTCTCCATCCTAACGAAAAAAGAAGTTGCTAATTGGATAGCACAGCTGACCTACTTACAGTAAAAGCCCAAAATTCCTCTTTTAAAGTGTAGATTGTTAAATGTTGATCTGTCATTTTTACAAAATCTGTATAATATAGCAGTATATGAGGGTAATTAATTGCAGTGACAATCAGTGAACTGGTTAATGTATTTGTCAAACAACAATCATGAGGTTTTCTCTGCTTTCAGCCTCTGTACAATTAAGCCTTCTTTTTTAAGCATAATTCAAACTTAAGTTCAAAGTTAACCAAGAGCAACATTTAAATGAAAATCTTCTTTATTTCAGGATGGCTACATTACAGGATATTAATTGAAAACAATGGCATTAAATCTGTGACCAACACTTTGTATTTATATCATTCTGCAGTGAAACAATTAAAGATAGTTTGTAAGAACAACATGGGGGATGTCAAGTCAGTTTGATCAAAACCTCAGACAAAGGGCATAATTTAACATGTCTTAAAGAACAAAGAACAGTCGGGCACGGTGGCAGGCCCTTCAGCTCTCCAAGCCCACACCAACATATTCTGCCCTTTCATACTAAACTGTCTTCACTTGCAGGATCCATACCCCATTATTCCCTTCTTACTGATGAATTATTCACGTATTTGTTCAGGTGTTTGTCGAATGCTACAATTGTGTCTGCTTCCACCACTCCCCTGGCAGCACATTCCAAAACATGCCTTGCACATCTCTTTAAAAAACCTCCCCTAGCCTGGTACCTTGAAGCTATGTCTCCTAGTAATATCCACCCTTGGAAAAAGCCTTCTACTTTCCACTCTAGCTGTGCTATTCACAATCTTATAAAGCTCTATCAGGTCACCACCCCCCCCCCCCCCCCAACTTCCTGTGTTTCAGTGAAAACAAGCCCAGCCTATCCAACTTTTCTTCATAGCTAAAATCCCCCACACCAGGCAACATGCTGGTAAACCTTTTCTGTATCCTCTCCAGAGCATTCACATCCTTTTGGTAGGGTAGTGACCAGAACTGTACGCAATATTCCAAGTGTGGCCCAACTAAGGTTCTATAAAGCTGCAGTGTAACTTGCCTTTCCTCATACTTAATGACCCTTCCAATGAAGGCAAGCCATAGGCCTTTATTTAACTACCTTCTACCTGTGCTGCCACCTCAGTGATTTGTGGACCTGTATACCCAGATCGCTCTGCGTATCAATACTCCTAAGGGTTCTGCCATTCACTGTATAATTTCCTCTTGTACTTGACCTTCCAAAATGAATTACCTCACGTTTGCCTAGATTAAACTCATGAAAAAGGAAAGCAAGGCAGAGAGGTGTTTTTTATTCTTTCATACACTATGGCTGCTGGTGGCCATTCCAGCATTGTTGCCCATCCCTAACTGCCCTTGAACTGAGTGGCATGTGATGTTATGTCAGAGGACAGTAAGGTGCCAGTCTCATTACTGTGAGTCCATAGCTGCAAGTAGGCTAGACCAGGTAAGGGTGGCAGATTTTGTTCACTAAAGGACCTTAGTGAGTCAGATGGGTTTTTACAACAATCTTTATAGTTGTCATAGTCACCATTACTGAATTAGCTTTGTCTTCTAAATGTATGGGGTAAATTTTAACTCCTGCAGTTGCATGTCCCCAGAATTATTAGTCAAATATTAATACATCAAACATTAGCATCACACCACTATCTACCTCTAAGTAGTAAAAATATTCCCAATCCTAGGCCTAAGCAATTGTTCATCACTGATGGAGTGATTTGTAGTTAGGAATGCCCAAGAGTTCAGAATTAGAAGAATGCTGATGTCTTGAAATGTGGAGGGGGTGATGTTGGTTGTGGTGAGAGTGGGAGAAGTGTGTTTGGAGGACATTACAGAATAGGGGCGATCAAGATCATGGAGAAATCTGAAAACAAGGATGAGAATATTAATATCAGGACTTTGGTTAACCAGGAGCCAATATAAATTATGAGCACGTGGTCAGTAGTGGAATGGGGCTTGGTGCATGTTAAGATTTATGTAGCAGAGTGTTGAATTTTCTCAAGTGTATAGAGTTCATAATTTGAAGTTTACTTGGAATTTTAGTCTAATGTGAGGAGGATGAAACTGACTTAACAGTTTTTTTCCGCAAATGAATGTATACTCTGGGTTTCACATTTTAATGCTCCCTTGTCTGTGACCAACATTCGTCTTTTGGACAGTTTGCAGATTACATGACAAGAAAAGAAAAGTTTACTACCAGTTAGTGTTGTTAATGATTAATGTTTTCATAAATTATAAACTAGTTGAGATCAGATATTTAGTAGAGATTTGCCTAATGATAGGTCCACTAATACTCACTCCAACTCTCAAGATCTTGTATATTCAGCTATTAATCATAAATTGGTCGCATTGTTTATTATCTTGTCAATCCACCAGATTCAGACTGTCACATAATGTCATTTACAGCTTTCAAATGACCACTAAATGACTATTTTCTTAATTACTGACAACAGGAATGCATTACTGCCTCTAACACATTATTGTACAGGAAACAGCTGCATTCTTCAGAAGGTGCTTAGGCCTCAGTTTGTCATGTAATAGGAAATCAAGAGCAGGAAGAGGGCTGTGTATTGGGATACCCAGAATGGATGCTTAGATGAACACAATCTATGATGGAGGAAAAACAATATTATTTCAAATTAGGTATTCGCTCCAAAAGCAAGCCATAGATATTTTCTGAAGATCTGGAAGTTTCTTCCCCTCAAGTGTTATCTACAATTGCAAAAGGATCTTGATCAGTTGGGCCAATGGGCTGAGCATTGGTAAATGAAGATTAATTTGGATAAATGGGAAGTAATTCATTTTGTTAAAATGAACAAGAGCAGCACTTACATAGTTAATATAGGGCCCTGGGTAGCAATGTCTCACAGAGAGACCTAGGGGTTCAGGTACTTAGTTCATTTAAACAAGTAAACAGGGTAGTTAAAAAGATGTTTAGCACACATGCCTTCATTGCTCAGACCATTGAGTGAAGGAGTAGGGACATCATGTCGAGGTTTGACAGGACATTGGTGAGGCTACTTTTGGAGTAGTGTACAGTTCTGGTTGCCCTGCTATAGAAAGAATATTCTCAAATTGGAGACAGTTCAGAAAAGATTTACCAGGATGTTGCCAGGACTGGGGGGTTTGAGGTTTCAGAAGATGCTTGAAATGTTTTGACTGGAGCTAGTACAATGAATCAAAAAAATAACTTTCAGAACTTGGACAGCCATGCTTGAATCTATTCACCCATGCTGTAGCAGTGATAAGGAACCCTTCAAAAAGCAGTAGCAACTCTAACAATTTGCTTGAGCAGCGCACACAAATCTCTATCATGGTGGCCCAGCACTTGTGGTCACAATGACGTAACAACCCTTGTTGACTTCAAAATAAGTCTCACCGATCACTCCAGTGATCGCTGGTAAGAATTTACTGCTATCACAATGTAGTAATACTGCAACTAATTGTAGCATTCTGAATTGGACATTCCCAGGTGGAGCTGAAACGATGTTATCAGACTATGCAAGCAATCAAAGGCCAAGAAATTACCACAAATGCACAAACAAGGCAAATTAAAGATTGAGACAGGCACATGTGATGAACGTAGAAGCTGAAATTTTCTGAGGACAATTAATTCATGAAATTACTAACTAATCATTTAAGAGTGTAATATTGGTCATGAATCAGTTGTTGATTGTCAGGAAAAACCTAAATGGCTCACTAATGTCCATTATGGAAGGATATCTGCCATCCTTACTTGTTCTGGTCTGCATGTGATTCAAAATCCGCAGCAATGTCGTTGACTGTTTTAAACTATTCTCTGGGCAATTAAGAATAGGCAATAAATGCTGGCTAGTCAGCAACGTCCTCATATCATGAATAAATAAAATAATTATTTTAATTGCTTCCTAAATTTAAATTAACTAGGCAAAATGGTCATCACAGTTCAGTTTACTGTAATTCTCAACAAATTTGGAATTTCCAAAGAAATTCGTGCTTGAGATGTCTCCCCTTCTTCCTACAACAACCTGCTTGATAGGAATTCCTCTGCTACCTGAACACTGGCACGCCATGCTATAGTACGTGCAATCTACTAGATACAACTTGCTCTTTGGCAGCTCCCACCAATCTGCAACTGCTATCTCCAAGTAATGCATTTGAATATATATGCCCATTTGTCATTATTGCTTGGTCGAAATCCTTGATTTTCTTAGTGAATAGCATTGTGGGTGTGACTGCACCACACAGACTGCGGTGCTTGAAGAACACAGTTTATCACCACCTTCTCAAGGGAAGTTAGCAATATATGCTACATGAGCAATCTATGCTATCCATGCTTATGTTCATTGAGCTAATTAAAATAAAAACATCACCATTATTTACAACATTTATTTTACCACAACAAATCACTCAATTTACTTATGACATATTATTGTTACGATACTACAAATTACACTGATTGTTGTTTCATGGCATTACCTAGTTACTATGTAATATGTGTATGTAATTCAGTATTTACATCACCTTTATCTTAGTGTTAGTCTCCCTAATAATTTCAAGAATTGATCGTATTTTCCATCACAACAAAAAAATCTTTATGAGATAACATGGTGTAGAGCTAGATGAACACAGCAGGCCAAGCAGCATCAGAGGAGCAGGAAAGCTGACCTTTCGGGCCTCGGCTCATCTTCAGAAATGATTTCTGAAGAAAGGTCGGGGCCCGAAACATCAGCTTTCCTGCTCCTCTGATGCTGCTCGGTCCGCTGTGTTCAACCAGCTCTCCACCTTGTTATCTCAGATTCTCCAGCATCTGCAGTTCCTACTATCTCTGAAAAAAATCTTTCTAGTCATCTGCATAATTACAAACATAAGCTTGCCACTGAAAAAGTAAAGGCCAAAGGTATAACCCCCTTTGCCAGATTGTCCAGATTACCTCCGTGTACTGTTTTGCACTCGTAAGATCGTTGTCCTGAATGCAGACGTCCAAGTATGTATAAGGTTAAATCTGCTTCCATTATCCTAACAACTTTTCAATATTGGTTTTGGTTGTGTAAAGGAGATCTCAGTAAACTTAGAAATTAATGCTGAATAGTTTCATAAGCCAGTATGTGCTGATGCAATTATGCTATTTGAACTCATGACAAAACCAAACTGGTGAATTTAATCGGTCGAAAGAAGAGATAATTTATTTCAAAGCATAATTCAAAACTTCCAAAATACTTAGTACGTGGTGAAGTACGTTCTACGTGAGGCATGCTATTCATCTTCAAGACTTGAAAACATTAGCAGAAGGATTACCCATTGGTATTCAACATTCCATTAAAATGAATAGGGAGTAATCATGCTTCTATTTCCATGCCAACCTTCAGAAGAGGGTGGATGCTCTCTGTTTAGACAAATGGCCTACATCAGTTAGGGGAAAAGACAAAATAACTTGATTCTAAAGAAAGGTGTTTTTTGTATATTGCTCCTAAACCTATAGTGTTGGAACCAGTGATGCTAATCAAATTTAGTTATAGCTCATTCTGTTTCTTTTAAAACTACAAAGCCTTAAATGTAGTGAGATATGCCCAAATAGAACATAGAACATAGAACAGTACAGCACAGAACAGGCCCTTCAGCCCACAATGTTGTGCCGACCATTGATCCTCATGTATGCACCCTCAAATTTCTGTGACCATATGCATGTCCAGCAGTCTCTTAAATGACCCCAATGACCTTGCTTCCACAACTGCTGCTGGCAACGCATTCCATGCTCTCTCAACTCTCTGTATAAAGAACCCGCCTCTGACATCCCTTCTATACTTTCCTCCAACTAGCTTAAAACTATGACCCCTCGTGCTAGCCATTTCTGCCCTGGGAAATAGTCTCTGGCTATGAACTCTATCTATGCCTCTCATTATCTTGTATACCTCAATTAGGTCCCCTCTCCTCCTCCTTTTCTCCAATGAAAAGAGACCGAGCTCAGTCAACCTCTCTTCATAAGATAAGCCCTCCAGTCCAGGCAGCATCCTGGTAAACCTCCTCTGAACCCTCTCCAAAGCATCCCCATCTTTCCTATAATAGGGCGACCAGAACTGGACGCAGTATTCCAAGTGCGGTCTAACCAAAGTTTTGTAGAGCTGCAACAAGATCTCATGACTCTTAAACTCAATCCCCCTGTTAATGAAAGCCAAAACACCATATGCTTTCTTAACAACCCTGTCCACTTGGGTGGCCATTTTAAGGGATCTATGTATCTGCACACCAAGATCCCTCTGTTCCTCCACACTGCCAAGAATCCTATCCTTAATCCTGTACTCAGCTTAGAAATTCGACCTTCCAGAATGCATCACCTCACATTTATCCAGGTTGAACTCTATCTGCCACCTCTCAGTCCATCTCTGCATCGTGTCAATGTCCCGCTGCAGCCTACAACAGCCCTCTATACTGTCAACGACACCTCCGACCTTTGTGTCATCTGCAAACTTGCTGACCCATCCTTCAATCCCCTCATCCAAGTCATTAATAAAAATTACAAACAGTAGAGGCCCAAGGACAGAGCCCTGTGGAACCCCACTCACCACTGACGTCCAGGCAGAATATTTTCCTTATTTCCAGGCAGAAAAAAAATACTTTTTTCCTCTTTCTCACCTTATTTTTGCTGATCTGTAGCCTAATTCTCGTTCGCTCTTTCAATTTTTATTTTTTTTTATTGCAACATATAAACTGAAACAACTATGGTGACGTTGTTTGGAAATAGACGATATTCCAAATTCATGTGTTTTATCACAATTTACTTGACATTAACAGTGTAGTGTTTGTATCCTGTAGTGTTTGTCAAAGTACAGAGCCAATGTGCTGAAAAAACTGATGAAACTTTTTTTATTATACTTTAATTTCATAGTCCTTTTTTAAATATTTTGTGCTGCATATATGTGAAGGGCTGGGAAGTGAAGTAGAGTAAAACAAAACACACCACATAAACAAAATTGTACAATAGCAGAATTTGGATGCAAGTTCCAAGTACAGTCAATACTGTCCCACAGTGGAATTCTAATCACTGATTAGCCCTGGCAAATACATGTAACATATTATTCTTTCTGTTTTCAGTCAAGCTGAAACAAATTTATTTCAAACATTTTTTTTAAAGTAAGCAATCTAGAAAAATTATCATATATTTTGAAAGTCCAAGTTTCACAATTTTGACCCATTGACAATAATTACTGTTTTTATTGTCAACTAATGTGGCCTGCCCTGAGGATTATTGTTAGATAACAGCCGATTTTTGCGCTGTACGTAAGGTTCGTGTGTGCACCCTGCTGAAATGGTTGTCCCCTGAAACTGTTCTTTCTAATTGTAGAGACTACCACAACACTTCCCAGCCTGGACTTAATGATATAATTTCACAACTCTTCTTTCTCCTAACAAGTCTGCAGCAATGGTATAGCCGACTGTCCTTGAGTATAGAATGTGCTTTTTTAAAGGATCTGACACAGGGTGTGATTATAACATAGCACAAAACCATGTGCTGAGCGTGTGTGTCTGGTTTATGAATGTGCATATGTGAAGCTGAAAACCACCGCACTATTGTCTTGTCTTGTTCTTTCAGTGCTGTGCGGATTGATGAAGCCTGGCCTGTTTTTACTCTCTGTGTTTTTCCTTGTCTTTTTATTCCCTCCTCATCCTCATTGCACTCTACCATCAAACCCTTCATCTCTCAGATCAGCGAGAAGGTTGGTCTCTTTCACTTCTTATCCACATACGCCACGCCAAATGGACTGTCCTATAGTGAATCAGAGGAGAGCTGGGGTTTCTAGCTCCCTGCCAGGCACAGCCTAGCCCTACCTGTTGGAATCTAATGACTTTCTGCTTAATGTCTTTAAAACGTTGTGAAAGTGTCAGCGTGCTGCATGTTAATCTTAGTTTAAATTCTCAATCAATGGCTCTGTTCTGTGCCATGAAGAGAATTTTATCTGCTCTCTTCTTCTTTCACAGTTGGTAGCTGCATGAATATTACTTCGAAATGGAATCAAATTTCATCTTCAGCTTTTAAAATTGTTGAGGCATTTATTCAAATTTTTCAATTTGATAAATACCAAATCACTTTCAGACCTTTTAATTTACAATGTATTTAAAATATGAAATTGATCACATCCATTTGGAATAGCCAAGCTCAAAATGGATTAATTATGTTAAGACACACCTAAAATGTCAAGTACTATAAATGTGTCAAGTATTAGTATTTAAAGCTACAGTTATTTTGATACAAATAGTGAAGTCACAATAGGTAGAGTAAATAACAATAGAACATGCTAAGTATGCAAAAGAGGTGACCCTGTACTCTCAGTATTTTGTTTTTCTAACATAAACAATAGTGTCTAGACTGAAAATTTTAACTACCTGTAATTTGTTGTTGGGCACAAGCTGCAGTGGTCAAAGTGGAATGACCTTAGACTGAAATGCATTCCTTCATAGAACAAATCCGTGGGCTTAATGAAATTGTCTTGATTTTTAAGATTTTTGTTTTTCAAAAGTTTTTCACTTCAGTTCTCTTTACCCTTTTTTTCACTTTTATTAGACAGTAAAAACATGTCACTTTGACTTCTGTACAGTCATCACAGAGTAAGATGTTATTATGCTATTTGATTGGAATGTTCTAATCGAGACTAAAACTCCTGTCTTTAGAAATAAAAACAAGCGTGTGCATGGATTCATTTACAAGCGCCTCAAGTTTTTGTTGGCTCTTTGCGCAGAAAGATGTTTTGATCAGATCTAGCTGCAGATAGCTTAAGTCATTTGTGTTTGTCCTGGAGTGTCAAAGGTAGGGCAGAGGAAACAACATTAATGAGGAAAATTTGATTGCAGAAGATCAAACTTCATGTATACCAATCCCACAGAACTGGTTTTATTCCTACTTTTCCAGACAATATCCTGATTTTAATTGTGGCCTTGACTGTTGGGAAATTCATTTTCTCAAATGTGTACTTCTTTAGCTATGAAGAGCTTTGGGATGTTCAAGAATTATGAAAAACATAATATTTGTAAATTCTTTGTTGCAGAAATTAGGTGCAGTCTACCAAATAGGTCTCAGTCTGCATTTTGTCACTTTGTTGGGTGTTCGACTCAGTATCATTAGATTATAAGACCATCTCTCCACATGGTTTGCTCTTGACTGACCTGTAAATTGGTCCAGCAAGCCATTTAGTTATTTCAAGCTGCTACAAGACAATTCAAGAAAATGCCATAATGTTAGCTTCTCAAGGCAGATAGAGATTTGCAACAGCTGCTGGTCATCCCAGCGATGCTAACATCTTGAAAGCAACTTATTTTTTCAAAAAGTAGTGATAGTAGTAATGAAATTCATGCACCTTATTTTGTAGGTATAAATTCACTATGCTATGAATGGTGCTTTGGTCGTTTTTTTTTCATTCTTTCATGTAATGTGAATGTCACTAGCTTGGCCAGCATTTGTTGCTCGACCCTCATTCACTCAGGATGATGCTGGTGTGTTGTTTTCTTGAATTATTGCTGTTCATGTGGTCTAACTACTGTTAGGACAGTAGTTCAGAGTTTTTGATCCAACGGCTGTGAATGGATTGCTGTATCGGAATCAGTCTTGCCTAATTATTTGTCACAAGTAGACCATAAGAAATAGGCACAGAAGCAGGCCATGCAGCCCCTTATCCCTGTTCCACCATTCAATAAGGTCATAGCTGATCTGGCATTCCTCATGTCTACTGTCCCGCCCTTTCCCATATTCCTTGATTACTCTACTGATAAGAATTTATCCATCTCAGGCTTAAGTAAACACAAGGAATTGCCCCCACAGCTCTGTAGCAAGGAGTTTGAAAGCTTCTCAGCACTCTGAGAAAAGAAATTCCTCCTCCATTTGGTAATTAAATACACATTTTTTTCATATTCTTTCATGCTCGTATTTGAACTCAAACCCCCAAATTTTCAACCTCTGCAATATGAATTACCAGTCTAGTGACATTCCCTTTAAATCACCACCTTGAAATGCGTTGCTGACAAACAACAGTAGAGGAAATTGAAATCCATTCCAGAAGGTTAATTAAGTCTTTCTTTATCCAGGTTTTCTAATCCTGAATATATTGCCCTCGCAGTGACCATGGTGAGGTCTGTTTCTGTCTGTGCGTGATCCTGGTGCACATCATTTCTGCTTCAACAAAGACCCCAGCAGGTCCCGTTTTCCATTTCTACAGTTACCTTGGTCAAGCTCATTTCTGCCTCTGCATGACCACTGATGTTCATTTCTGCTTCTTCAAAGACCCTGACAGACCTCTATTGCCTCAATATTGACCTCGGTGGAGATTATTTGTTTCTATAATATCCAATATTTCCGGTTCCACAAAGATCCCAATGGGCTACAGAAAAAAATCTATAGGTAACACAACTAGTACATAATTAAGAACCAGTACTGTGTGGCTGATGTCTTCATTGGTTTAGTGAGAGAGGACCTTGGAAACGTTATTGAAATATCACAACAAGAAAAGGAACCAGCATAGTGAAGGATCCAATAATGTAAGAATTAAAATTTTAACATTCAATGTCAGATTGTCGAATAGCTTCTCTAATTGAGATTGCTATTTTGGATTGTAAGAACCACTAGATGAAAAATATTTATTTCACTTTGCGTCTTCATAGTAACCACATGATACAACAGCAATGAAATTGTTAACTAGATATCCATCTGTATCTTTTATTTTATTACAGAATCATGATCTGTAAAATTCATAACCATGGAGAACATTGGGATCTTTTGCCAGTTATAGCAAATTAGGGATAGTTTGAGTACTGGCTTCCTCCTTGTCTCAGCAATGTATACTTTTCTATCCTTGCCTTCCATTTCACCTTTTTTTGAATTTTATTATTTCATCCATTTTTTTTTCACCTATGTTGAATTAATGTTAGGATAGCCTTTCCTTTCTACCAAAACCCTTGTTTTTTCCTTCCCATAGAATGAGAAGATAAAGGATAAAAACATATATGACTGCAAAACTGGATAATGTCAGTGTAATTCACACCGGGACCTCCAAATTTCTGGCATCAGAAATTGGTATCAAGTTACATGCATGGCAAAAATATCTTTTGGATTCAATTACTGAAAGTGAAAAATAATACTTCTTTAAAAATTTCTTCTTCCCCCCCCCCCCCCAAATTGTATCACAGGCAACGCTAATCAGGCACATTTACTTTGTTAGGGCAAAGTAAGAATTACCAGATAATAAAACTTTTCTAGGAAATTGGTTTAGAGATCGCTGAGGAATGATAATGGACTAATTTCATTAAACAATATCAGCTACCAACATGAAAGGGACAGAGCATTCAATAAATGTTGTGTGCTAATGTTGTTGTGTTTGTGAGTCAGAGCATGTTGAATTATTAATTTTCCCCCCTCCTTTATTTCCTTCGTGAATTTGAAGTTAATGTACGCTATTATAGATTTTCGCATGTACTTCTTGAAAGAACTTGGGACTTTACCCCACCTTACTGACTTGCATTTCATTTTATACATAACATTCGACAAAATAGAAGCATCATCACTGCTGCAAGTGTCCATTCAACAGTGTACAAAAGGGATTAACATGTCTAGATTTATCATAACTACCGATGCTGATATCTAAATCATACAGATCGGGTGACACGGTTAAATAGAAAAGGGAAAGGTGGTGCAGAATTGAATGATTTGGAAATGAAATGCTCCAGATGTATAGCCATGATAAATTTGTCATTTAGTATTTGTAAGTATGATCTGATTTATTTTACCCGTCTTTAGGGAAAAAGTTTCCTTTGAGTTCTCCTGTTAATTGAAACTGTTCATTGGCATTGAATCTTTCTTTTTTTGCCAAAAGTTTAAATTACTTTCAAAACGATTTAGTTTCTTTTGCCCCTGAGCAGAATATCATGATTGGCATGGTATAATACCAGTATCAGTTGAATCCTGATTTCAAGTGGGACTGGGATGGATGTCAAATAACTCTTTACACTGAAATTAACTGAGTTTAAATCCTGTGGTTGATGAAAAGATGATTTTAACAAAATGAGGTATGTTAGCAAGTAACATGTAGTTTTCAAAAGAGTGATTGCTATTAGTCAAAATATCAGTATGGCCATCTAGAATAACCTGTTTTCACAATACCGTTGACCATATTTAATAGCTAGTTTTGAAATAAGATTCATGCTTTGATATTTATTTTTGCACTGTATTGCTTATGTTTTCCTATTCAATGCATGGTGATATTTGTGCCTAGGTGAATCAATATATCTTGTATATTTTTAAAGGAGTGTGTCCTTTGTGACAGGATGCAACTTTATTTATGAAGATTGTAACCTGGCTCTCATATTCTCAGCAGCCTTTATTATTAAGAAGAAAGTGCAAATTTATCTAAAGTTTCGTTGGCAGGAATATTTAATATCTTGCCATCCATTGTTTTAGATATTCTTTATGTGGAAAATAGACCACATCCTTATTTTCATCCCACTTGCAATTTGTTACAGAATGGCATTTGCAGAGCAATCTGAGATTGCTTCCCATCTTTTGTTATGTAACTCAGTATGAAACATTAAGGATACTGAGTCGTTATTCTCTGTGCAGTGGGGTTATGTTAGTTTTGAATTCTCAATTTAACTCTCATGATAGGAAATAGATCAGCCATTATCTTATCGACTGGCAGAGCAGGCTTGAAGGGCAAAATGACCCACTGTTTTTATGCTTGTAAATTGATAAATAAAGTCACATTAAGTAACAATCTTTGTCTATAAGTGTGAGACTAGAAAAGCACAGCAGGCCAGATAGCATCAAAGGAACAAGAAAGTAAATGCTTCAGGCCAAAACGTTGACTTTCCTGCTCCTCTGGTGCTGTCTGATCTCCTGTGCTTTTCCAGCCTTATATCGATAGGCTTCTAATATCTGCAGTCCTTATTATCTCCAAATCATATTAAATGACACTTTGATTGTTCCACATGATTAGTGGAAATATGATGATGCCCTACAAATAGAACTTTATTCAATACGAATTTTGGGAAACTATCCATGTAATATTAACTATTGAAATCCTGACACTAGTTTAATCAAACTTGCAAATTATCATAGAAAGTATATGTCGACAGAGGTACTTCACATATCCTTACACTGATGTAGATGAAGAAGTATTTTGTCTGAAAGTAGAATTTTGAATATCCATCCCAGTCCCAATACTACTTTTGATTCTTGGGTTTCTCTTAGCTCCATTGCTATTACTGGAAGACAAAACAATGTACCTCTGGGTTTTGAATTGTGAAAGTGCATGGCATGCTTTACTGTAATGCATTCCTTGGTTTTATATGTGTGGGAGTTTGTGCAAACTGTTTTATTTCATGTCTGAGTGCAGCGCCTCTTTCATCCCTCTTGCCTTTCATTGACTTTCTTTACATTAAGCTGCATGAGAGCTGTAAACCTGATGCATGTTGATTGAATGTAAGCACACTGTGTTTTAAGCTTACAAGCCAAGCTTTTGCAAATTGTTCACTACAAATTTCAGTGCAGTGAAACCAAAGCCCCATTGTCAACAGTTCATCTGAAAGCTAATATTTAAAAAGTGGTGATTCATTTCTGTAAGACAAGACTGATGTGGTCAGAATTTAATAGTCTGGAGATGTTCAGTTTGACAAATCGCCATCATGTTGAAACCATTTTCATTCCCATGAGTAATGGCAGAGTTATTCTCTAACTACTTGCACATTAAATAGGATCAGAAGCAAAACATCCAGTCTGGACAGCAACAGGAAAGTATCATAACATTGCCGCTTATCTGAACCAGGCATTGTAGACTCAAACAGATAGAGTATCTTTGATGATCTATGTGATGTCAACTGCATAATCCAGTTCATGGTATTACAGGACAATGTAGCATTAGCAAAACATTGTTCACATGTACTGAAGAATTTTTTTTGAGTTAATCTATATCTAACTAAAATTCCGATGGTGCAGAAGCTATTATGAGATTTTACTTGTCGTATGTTAGCGATTACATCTGGTGTCACCAGAATTGGGTTCATTGAAGATTTGTGGTATGAGAACAGTGTGCCAGAATATGCACTCCAAATTACAAAATTGGCAGTTACAAGTAACCCTCACCACCATCCAAACGTGTTGAAAAGAGTATTCCTTATCATGCTTGACTTTTCTCCCATTGCAGCTTGCAGTGAAGGATAATCTGGACTGGGTGATTAACTCACAATTTATACTCTCATTTTGTGAATAGCCAGCAACAGCACAGTTGCAGCAGGGTGAGGTACACAGTTCCTTTTCTCCCTTTACCCACCTTAGACACAGAAGCCTATGCAGAACTGTAGCAGTCCTTGGAAGAACAAATGAATCACTTGAAACTAGATGAACGGGGCAAAGTCAAGGTGATAAGTACTTTTGTAACTTGAGCCAAATGCATTTAATGAAAGGCATATTACTAAGGAGCCTGGTCCTGATTCTTGCAGTCTGATTTATAGTGATGTGCTGCAGCCCCAGCTTGACTGCAATGTCCTTGAATGACTAATTATCAAATGAAAATTATGTGAAATTTTCTGTTTATAAAAATCCGTATTGAAAAAAAGCAGATGCATAGTTTTACAAGGGCTTTGAACTTCTTTTAAAATTACAAAAGCATTGCAGTAATCCTAAATGTTAATATTTTAATATTAAATTATACTAAATAATATTTGAGTTATTTTTAGAGAATGGTTTGAGTTACAATCACTGTGCTTAAAATTAGAAGAACAAAGTCGTCTTTGGCTCATTTTGCTGGTTTCTAAAATGCTGACGGTTAGCAACAGATTGCCTTCAATTGCATTTGTAAGATTAACAGGATATCTTGTTATGTAAAGTTCACTTGTCCCATCATCACCTTTAAGTATTTGTCATGATTTATCTTATTATTTAGTTCTAATATAACACATGTTGTATGATGGGGTGGTTTTTTTGTACTTTAAACTCTGATAGTGTTGAAAACCTTGGATAAGAAAACTTCAATAACCAACCAAAATGTTCTCATCCCTTTGTCGTAAGACGATTTCCAGTTGATTCCCTTTAGTGTCAAACAGATAGAGTTTAAGTTTAATATACAATACTATGATACTTTTTAACAATTAAAAACAATTTTGGCCTGATTTCCCACAACAATTCCCATATACAAGCACTATAAATTGATTTTTAAAAATTTTTACCAGGTGTTAAAGTAGTAATTAAAAAAAAGGAATTTGCAATTTTCTGTTCTTTTCATTTATTTATTTTTAAACTGTGAAGTTACATACATTATTTGTTCAATCTATCAATTACATTTAAAATGTTATTATAGTTCTGAATACTCTACTAAAATTTAATTTTGTAGCAAATTTTGAGATTAAAATTTAGTGTTTCACAAATTGGCCTCATTTGTGGTATTCACCAAACAGCTGCTTCGATTTCACTGAAAACTGCAGTACCATTTCAGACCATGACATTTTTTGTTAAAAATGATGTATGTTTTATGTTTTGAACTCCCTAAATTCAGGAAGCATATAAAGCACACATGGTAGTGAACAGTCATTCTTTCTGTTCTTATGGAGGCTGTTCCTCAAAAGTATTCTGCTGTGTTAGCAGTGTAGAAGTAACGGTTAAATGTTGAATTCTGTGCTAATCCAGCAGCAACCAAATTGTTCTGTATTCTAGGTTTTGAAAAGGCATGTTATTTATATTCAACATTATGTGCTCCTCTGCAAGGTGATTGAGGGAGTAAGTGACATTAAGCTTAGAGAATACCAGAAATGAAGGTATTTGGAGGGATTAACACACTGCTATGCTTACATTATGTTAGGGCACTTCATATATAGCTCTCCATATGAGAATTGTTAAAGTTAGCTTAGCGACCAAGATCTTAATTGTCTCCCAATAGACAATATAACTTTGTGTGAAAATCACCTAAATCTTACTGTACACGCACTCCCTCCCATTGTGTATTGCAGGGTAACCTGAGAGAAAACAGAGAACTAAAAATAGTTTACATAGAGGTTTGCTTTCACAGTATTTCCAAAATTGACTCATTATATTAAATCTGCAAAGCATCATTTGAATCCAGAATTAAGAGGATTCCCTGATATTTGATTTTGCCTTTTTCTAACTTAATATTAAAAGGATAGTGAAGTTTTGATCTATTTTCTTTTAAGATACTAGTTTCTTTCTGCTTAACTGCAGATAGCTGTATAAAGGAGAAGTTTGTTCTGTGTTGTTTCCTCATACAGTTTGTATTTGTAGCACACACCAAACATTGTTGCTTAGAGCTTGTATTAATAAAGCATCAACCATATAGATTTTACTTTACTACTGCAGTTCATTTTCGTAAAGAAGGAACTGGTATTTATGAAGGTATCCAGAGTGGTGGGTGGATTTGGCTTGTGTGCACTGCGTGGTAATTGCTGAGACTCCTTTTAATATTTTTGATACTACCACAAATATGTTCCTTTCCAGTGCGTCGAGTTCCCCCTCGGTTCTCTATCCCACCCACTAGCCATGAAGTGATGCCAGGGGGCAGCGTTAACCTCACCTGTGTAGCTGTGGGTTCGCCCATGCCCTATGTGAAATGGGTGACTGGAGCATTGGAACTCACACCAGAAGAAGACATGCCTGTTGGACGTAATGTTCTGGAGTTGGTTAATATCAAGGAGTCTAAGAATTACTCATGTGTTGCAATGTCTTCCCTGGGTGTTATTGAGGCAACAGCACAAATAACAGTTAAAGGTAAGCAATATAAGCCAGGATAAGAATGAGTGCCTCACAACTAACATTCATAGTCACCTGGCCTCATTAATTAGAGAAGTATGCCTTTTGATCTTTATTTCGCCTCCTTTTGTTCCACTCCCACTAAACTATAAGTAGGTTTATAGCTGTAGTTCTGTTTAACTCTGCTTATAAGTACTTTCCTTCATATTGTCATAGAATTATCTCAGTCAATCTTACAGTACATGGATTTCTTATGAGTTGAATTTGGTTTGATTAAAGGCCAGAAGGCCATATTTCTATTTAGAATTCAAAGTTGTAATAGTAATTTGACAGGCAGAACCATGATTTAAGGTGCAGTATATGTTGACAGCTGCTGATTTTTTTCTGTTCCCTCATTTTTCGATTGTCGTTCAATTTTAAAATTGAATCACTCAGATGTTTTGTAATTAAAATACAACATCTGTTTATTCATTTGTAGGTTTACATTACAATTTACAATAGCCTTACTTTTTGTGCATTTTAGCTTTATGATGACTTTACTTTGTGTAAATACTTGTGCATTCTAGCTTTACCAAAGCCACCCACAATGATGAGCGTTACAGAGACAACTGCTACCAGTGTTACACTGACATGGGAATCAGGAAATATGGAACTGATACCATACTATGTTATTCAATATAAACCAAAATCCTCTGACGGACCTTTCCAAGAGGTGGATGGAGTTGCCACCACACGATACAGTATTGGAGGTCTCAGCCCATACTCAGAGTATGAATTCCGAATCATTGCGGTAAATAATATAGGCAGAGGTCCTCCCAGTGAACTAGTGGAAACAAGAACGGGTGAGCAGGCTCCATCCAGCCCACCTTTAAAAGTCCAGGCTCGTATGTTGAGTGCCAGCACCATGTTAATCCAGTGGGAGGAGCCAGAAGAATCTAATGGACAGATCCGGGGTTATCGTGTATATTACACTACAGATTCCAGGCTTCCCTTAAATATGTGGTACAAACATAACTTGGATGATAGTCGTCTAACAACAATCGGTAGCTTAATAACAGATACAATATACAGCATCCGCGTATTGGCATTCACCTCAGTTGGCGATGGACCACCATCTGAAATTATACAAGTAAAAACAAAGCAAGGAGGTGAGTCACAAAATTTCCTATCCATGCCCACATAACATTTTTGTTTCGAAAATCAAACAAGTGGAAGAGAATTATCTGAATAGATCTCTGCATTCTTGTGTTAAGAATTAACCTATATGAATGTGATATTTGATGGGGTTAACATGCTATAGTTTCTTCCCAAATTGGATTTTTCTGGAAGGTATAAAATTCCTTCAGTTTGCAACATTTAAAGTCCCACAAGAAGTATTTTCATCCTAGTTTCAAGCAAGTTATCAGTAGATATAACTTGCTACCACTAAATTGTTCATAACTGATATTAATCATTTGGTGTGTTATGGAGTCACATTCATACACTAGTGGTGATTATTGCCAGATTGGATGATGCACTTGTTGGTATGATCTGGAGCGAAATCCATTGCTCTTAAAGTTTTAAATATTACAAGTTGCTTTGATTTTTGTTTCAAATTTTAATGCTGCTGCTTCAGTTAGAGATGACAGTATTCTAGTGTGGATTCATAGGTGTTGTCAGTACACCAGTATCCAACATAAATCACTTTACTAAATAAGTACACGTATCCATCGCTTTAATAGACTGAATAAAACTTCAGACATTTTACATGCATTTTTCAATAGGAAAGATCAAATAACAAAAGACATTGACAGCAATTTAACTTCTCCTTTGATGCCACAACTGAGATCAGCTGATGTATTTGGCTCAAGATCTTCATTGGGCAAAATTTTCCAGTCTCCAAGTTGTTAGAAATACGTGTTTGGAAATGAAACAAAGACCCTACAGAAGTCCTAATGCACATACATACATGCATAGGACTTGCTCAGGAAATTTGAACCTCTGATGGCCTGATTCTCCATTATCTGGGATTCTCTGCAAAGTCTCCAGCCTTGAGATCATGGCAGAGATTAACGCAGATACATGGGGCTTACTTGCCTAGGAAATGTTAGACCAATTTAACGTCTATTATCTGTGTAATTCTATTGGGCAACAAAATCAACCATTCCCCATTAGAACATAAAACAGTACAGCGCAAGAACAGATCCTTCAGCCTACCGTGTTGCCATTCTAAATTAATCCCACCTAGCTGCACCTGATCTGTATCCCTCCATTCCCTGTCTGTTCCTGTGTCTGCCTAAATGTCTCTTAAGCTCTGTGATCTACTTCTACAAGCCCCCCAGCAGCAGATTCCAGGCTTTATCACTTTCTGCATAAAAAACTTGCTTTGCACATCTCCTTTAAACTTTCGGCCTCTCACTTTAAACCTGTGCCTCGTTATGTTTGACATTTCCACCCTGGGAAAAAAAGCTCCAACTTTCCATCCGATCTGTGCCTCTCATAACTTCATATACTTCTATCAGGTCCACCCTTATCCTCCCACACTGTAGCAAATAGAATCCAAGTCACTATCTAATCTCTCCTTATAACAATGCACTTGTTATAAAGCGGAGGTTGACACCCCCTCTGAGAACTAAAACTGAAACACTGTAAAAGGTGCGCCTTGCCCCGTAATCTGTTAAAAATGAATGTGAAAAGTAGTGTAACCTGCCTTTTAGCAACTTCCAGTGGTTAAATAAAACAATCCCCTGACACTCACTTTTACAATCAACAAGTAACAATTTATTTATCTAACTCTTAATGATGAACAAATGAATTAAATTGTTAACAAACCAGATAAACCCCTTCTAACTACTAACTATTTCCAAATAAAACAAAACTCTAATGGTTAGCTGTTCCAGTAAATACATAAAGTTTTTTTAAAAAATAAAATTTTGATTCTCAAAATTATAGCTGGGTTATGTGTTTTCTGGAATATTCTGTGCTTTTTCCATCAATTCTTCTGTAAGGAGTACTAACGAGTTATGCTGTTGGTAGCATTGACTTAGATAGTGTTTTCAGTAAAACTTGGAGAACACTGTGAGAGCCAGCAATTCTCTCGACAGCCGAGAACTGTTAACCCTGGCAGATGGCAATTCACTCGCCTGTCGTTGCCTAACTGCCCCTTCTTTTATACCCTTGATGACACATCAGGATTTCTTACAACAGATTGGTCCTATGTTGTCAAAACTGTCAGTTTTAAATTTAATTGATTTTGGTATCTAAGTGTGTGGTTCAAATTGATAAATTCAAAACCATGTTGTCGTGGTAAAACTGCAGCCTGGCCTGCTAACTGTACAGCCTTCTGATACAAATGCTTCAATTCAGGTGATCTCTGTGCACCTTCAAACCCACAAGCTGCTGCCCACAGATATCCATTTGAATCTCTAAGCATAGAAAAAGCACATCATCTTTTAAGGGGACCATGCACTCTTTTCTCCTCGAGCATTTTACGAACGCCAAATTCGACCTTGGTGCTTCCCAATCCATAAACATTCTACCCAACTTGCCAGCACACTCCTATCCAGGCTGCCTCCTGGTAAACCTCTTTTGCACCCTCTGCAAAGCCTCCAATCTTTGCTATTGTGTTTTGACCAAAACAATGCATAATACTCCAAATGTTTCTCAACTAAAATTTTATACAACTGCAATGAGTTCCCAATTTTTATACTCAGTGCTCCAACTGATGAAAGCAATTATGCCTTACATCATCTTTGCTACCTTATGGAAGGGCATGATTGGCAACTAGTTGTCCCAGGATATCGATGCTTCAGGCGGGATAGAGAGGGAGGTAAAAGGGGTGGAGGAGTTGCAGGAATGGTCAAAGACGATACCACAGCCGTACCAAAGGAGGGCCCCATGGAGGACTCAAGCAGTGAGGCAATATGGGTAGAACTCAGAAATAGGAAGGATGCAGTAACAATGTTGGGGCTGTACTGCAGGCCTCCCAACAGCGAGCATGAGATATATACAAGAGATACACATGAGAGATACACGTACAAATATGTAAACAGATAATGGAAAGGTGTAGGAGAACCAGGGTGGTGGTGATGGGAGATTTTAATTTTCCCAACATTGACTGGGATTCACTCATGTTAGGGGTCAAGATGGAGCAGAATTTGTAAGGTGTATCCAGGAGGGTTTTCTCAAGCAGTATGTATGTAGTCCAACTCGGGAAGGGGCCACACTGGACCTGGTGCTGGGGAATGAACCCGCCCAGGTGGTAGATATTACAGTAGGGGACTATTTTGGAAATAGCGACCACAATTCCATAAGTTTTACAATACTCATGGACAAGGATGGGAGTGGTCCTAAAGGAAGAGTTCTAAACTGGGGGAAGGCCAACTATACCAAGATTCGGCAGGATCTGAGGAATGTGGATTGGGAGAAACTGTTTGAAGGTAAATCCACATTTGATATGTGGGAGGCTTTTAAGGAGAGGTTGATTAGCGTGCAGGAGAGACATGTTCCTGTGAAAATGAGGAATAGAAATGGCAAGATTAAGGAACCATGGATGACAGGTGAAATTGTGAGACTAGCCAAGAGGAAAAAGGAAGCATACATGAGGACTAGGCGACTGAAGTCAGACAAAGCTTTGCAAGAATATCGGGAATGTAGAGCGAATCTGAAACGAGGCATTAAGAGGGCTAAGAGAGGACATGAGATATTGCTGGCAAACATGGTTAAGGAAAATCCCAAAGCCTTTTATTCATATATAAAGAGCAAGAGGGTAACTGGAGAAAGGATTGGCCCAATTAAGGACAGAGAAGGAAATTTTACGTGTTGGATAGAGCCATTAAGCTATGCAAGAAATTTTGTATCTGCAATTACAGATTAAAATATTTCAGATGTAAGAGAGTCATAGAGTTTTTACAGCACGCAAAAAGATATGTTGGCTCATCATATCCTTTCTGGTCATCATACACTGATCTGTTCAAGTCCTATTCCCCAGCATTAGGCCCACAGCAAATAAAATCCTAAACAACTCTACCTCTCCTTTATATATCAGTCTTGCCATCCTCGGAATCAATTTAATAAACTTTCACTTTATCCCCCTATAGCAAGAGCCATAAGGTGGTCACACTTGGTGCTAAAAAATGTCCAGTCTTCCTCACGTTACTGTGGAAGGGTAAGAAAGCTCAACAGTTTGAGCAGCTGGTGAAGCTGCCCACTTCATGCTGTTATTATTCAGTAGCAACATGAGGCGTGTTGTTAAGCCAAAAAGGTGCCCACAATTTCTTTACTAAATCAACAATATGGATATGTCCCTTTCTTCAGTAGTTTTATGGCCAAAATCTTTATAACAAATGAGTGAAAGGTGAGTCATTGGGTGAATTAGTAGGTCCATAGGCAGGGGAGGTGGCTACATCTGCCATGCATCTGCCCACTCACTTAGCCTGTCCAAAACAGTGTGCAACATCTCTGTAGCTCATTGTCACAGCTCAGCCACCCACCAGCTATCTGTCACTTGCACATTTTGGGATATTTGACTCCTTCATCTAAATCATTAACATATATTGTAATTAGCTGGGGTCTTCATACCGAATCCTGCAGTATCCCACTAATCACTGCCTGCCATTCAAAAAAAGACCTATTTATTCCTATCCTTTGTTTCTTGTCTGCTAATCAGTTTTCTGTCAAGCTCAGTACACTGCCCCTAATCCTATGTGCATTAATTTTACATATTAATCTCTTATGTAGGACTTTGTCGAAAGCTTTCTGAAACCTCAGCAGCTGCTGTGCACACAGATTGCCATTTCAATCCTTAATGAGCCCTACTCATTCATAATTATTCTTCTCCCATAATATACTTATAAAACATATTTTGATTTTCTTTAATCACTCACCAGTGATTTTCATGTTCCCTATTCGCACTCCTAATTTCTTTTCTAAGTAACCCACTGCACTTTCCATACTGCTTTCAGTTATCTATTGTTTTGATCCATCAACATAAACTATATTTTTAACTTTTGTGTGTTCCTGTACAACCTTAACAGCCAAGGTTATCTGGACTTGTTGGTCTCACCCTTCATTGTTACGGAAATGTGTTGGCTTTGCACTGTCACTGTTAACCCTTCGAATGATATGGATACAGATACCTTGATATGGATTTTCTTGTGAATAGCTACCCCTAGGTCACTTTGGCCAGATCCTGTCTTATTATATTAAAATAGGCCGTCACTCCAAATTCAGAACCTTTTTCTCACAAACCTTTTTCATGGTCGCTGTATCAATATGTGCCCCACCCACCAACGCCTCACCCTCCACTGACACATCTATCACTTCTCTGGCTTCGTTCTCTAAAATTAGGTCCAGCTTTGCCCTTCTGTTGTAGGACTTTCGACATGCTGGCATACAAAGCTCTACTGGACACTTTTTAAAACATCCACCTGCTCTAAGTCCTTCACACTTTGTTCATTCCAGTTCACGTTGGAGAAATTGAAATCCTCTATTATTATTACATTGTTACTTTTTGTACTTCTGAGATTTGCCTACTTATCTCTTTGTAACTCTTCCTGACTGTTTGGCATCCACATATCAGAAGTATTCCAGGGATAGAAACTTCATTGTCATACCACTGAAGACACATTTCACATGGAATCCAGCAAAAGTTTTTATAAGATATTCCTATGGAATGCCACATCTTTGAAATTTGTACTACAGACTATAACAGTACAGTTCCAACAGACTACTTCAGAATTGCAACTAGAAAAATTATCTGAGAAGAATAAAATTTGTGTTCTGAGGTTTTAACTCGGCCTAATAGAGTTTATACTAAATAGGGTCGAATTATTGGATTGTTTCCTGTAGCATAACAGTTGTTTGCTCTGGATTCCCCCCCCCAGTTCCAGCTCAACCAGCCGAATTCCAAGCTGAAGCAGAGTCTGATACTAGCATTGCACTCTCCTGGGTGTTACGTCAACAAGAAAAAATTACCAAATATGAACTAATATACTCTGAGGGCATTGATGGAAAAGAGGTATGTTGGAGTCAAAACTCACGGAGTAATGAATCATAAAGACCATACAAGACTCTTCCTGAGTTAATAAGTGACAGAAGTAAAATTGTATTGTATATTTTAATACTCCATGCAATTTTATTTTAATTTAGAGATGAAAATCCAGTGAAAATAGGCGTCATAATGCCCCACTGTTTCCCTTTTATGCGCATCACTTAAATTACAGAAAATACTCAGTTCTTTACCCCTCCTTGCTCCTTCTTGCTGCAAGATAGCTGGCCTATAATTATTGTAGGTGCTCGTAAACTGGCTATGACTCTGCCAAGTGACATGTTTTCATTAGTGAACTTTTGGCCATTAAGTTTTTGGAACAATCATAACTCAGCCCAATCTTGGCCCCTACGGCCAGTAGGGATCTTTGAACTTGGGATTTGAAACACTTGAGTCTTAACAATGGTTTTTTTGTCTTTCTCATCCAGGAGTCTGTCTTCCCCAGTAATGCCATACAGTCTAATTCAGCGGAGATTTGGGTTTGAACCTGATAAACATCTGAAAGAAAGTGGATGAGGAATTTAATGTAGTTTTAATAAAAGCTTTGCAATCTCAAACATTTAAGAAAATGTAAAAGATTGCGTAACAGTACAAGTTACTATGTTACATTCAGAAAGTTCAACAGTATGATCTTCAGTATGAAGATTAGGACATTTAACCACATGTCGGGACACCTTTGAATGATTAAACAATTTACTCTGTTAGGAATTGAAACACCTTTTTTCTTTGCAAAATTGAGTAACAAATGGTCAACTAGACGATGATTATGATGTCCTAAACAAAGCAGATGCAGTTGTTATGCTCTTAAATTTCGAGAAAAATTTTGATAGATTTCTACCTTCGTGATTCATGAAAGGGGAGATTAACCATTGCACTAGGTCAATAATCATTTAAAGGAGGAAATGGAGGACAGACTGGCATAGAAACTTTTATTTCTATTATATTTAGCACTTACAATCTGTTTTTCCTAAATTTAAGAAACTAAATTAGATGCCATATAATTTAAACCAGCCAACTACAGAACTTGTTTTTCAAAAGTATAATCTGACTACTACTAATCCACTCGTCACACTAATTAGTTGTATGAATTTATTAGACGATTACTCGAATTGTATTTTGGCATGTACAACATAGGGATCAAAGAAAATCCCAACTAGGGGCAATAGATCAATTAATATTTTTAAAACTCGTTCTGTTTTCATTGTATTATTTACAGGAACAAGTGATCTTTGACCCTAAATCTTCATACATTGTGGAAGGCCTGAAACCAGATAAAATGTACTACTTCCGTTTGGCAGCACGATCAGATCATGGTTTAGGAGCATATACACAAAGAATTTCTGCAAAAACCATGCAATCCAGTAAGTTTTTGAATCTCTGTCATGGTTTGTGCCAGTTTCAAGTTTAGGGAACACCACGAAAAGACTGGTAAGCCACTGACATTTGACAAACGTTCACTCCTAAGTCCCGAAGGAATCATTGTACAAATTTTCAGTTCCTATCAATTTAATCAAATAATCAAGTGAAAATCTGAATGAAGGCATCCAGTTAAATACTGCATCAAAATAGAAAAATAGATGTTTGATACATTTACAGTGCTGTGGTATAGTGAACACATTTTAAGAGATTTTAAAACACATTTGAAACCTAATATTGTTCAATAAATGTAATATATTCCAAGCCAACTACTTTTATTGTTTTTTGATGTGCACGACCTTCCTATCTGTTATTTAGGTGTTGCTTCCCAGAGACAGTAAGTCCCCGTCTAATGTTGCTTTGTTTACTTTTGTTTTGCTTTAACTGCGGTAAGTTAATGGGGCATGTAATCGAGTTGAACACAGAAGAAATATTTTTAGCATAATATTGCATGTGGCCAATCGGTACCATCCTAAAGAGGCCTCTTCAGCTCTCTAATCCTGTGTATTGCGGTTTCTCCTTATCCCTCACCCACTGTCTTTGAGGCTGTTACCCATTCTGATCCTCCAACTTGAAGCCTCTCCCTATCCCCAATCTTTTCTTTGTAGCTCCTCCCCCCTCCCTAACCTCCTATTTCAGACCTTTTCCTGTACCAGGCCCTCTGAATTGCAGCCCCTGTTCCTCCCTAATTCACCTTCTTGTCAATTCTCTCCACTACACTCAGAATCTCCAAGTTCCCAATCTTTTGCAAGAGCTCTGGGTTTTGAGAGTGCAGGTTGAAATAATGCACTATAGCCCAGATCTACTACTATGATCTATAATTTTATTAAATGCTCTCCCTTGCTGCTTCTCCCATGCCCTTCTTGTCAGTGATGGCTTTGGAGATGAGCGGTGCTAGTGAGACGTAGAAAAAGTAGCTTTTATGGAAAATTAATTTAAAAAGTGATTATAACAGCCCCAACTCAGCACTCCTCACACCTTTAGCATTTGCACTTTACATCTCTCAAGCTCTGGCATATGACAATATGTAGGCAGACAAAAACGGATTTGAGGAGTATGACAGGCTAAATTTTTCTTCCAGTGATTGACACAGGTATAACAGGTCAAGTGGCTTCCCTCTGCTCTGTAAGAATGTTATAAGATGAAGCAAAATTCAAACTAAACAACTTCGGTAAAATATGTTCAACGCATTAGAAGGTTCAGAAAAGGTTCATTCACCTGATTCGGGGAATAAAGCAGTTATCTTAGGAGGAAAGACTGGACAGAATCGTGGATTGTTTGGAGTTTATAGCTCTTCTTTCTTTCCTGAGCTATCTTTTCTGATCATCTTATCATCGAGCATTGTTATTGATTTTTTACCTGGTCCTGCCCTTTTCCTGAGCGAGACATTCATTATTGCTTCTATATATGTCCTATCTATTCAGGCTTGATAGGTGTTTTTGTTGAATTATGGTTAAGAATGTTGGATAACAATTGTCATCATGATATTTCAGACTTCACAAGTTCAGTTACTATTAGTTATAACTCATTAATGGTTTATCAGTACAGTTTGAAAAAGCTTAGCAACCATGTGTATATCAACAGTTTTGATCACACGTCTGATCTTGTAACTCTCAAGAGTATGTAATTGTTTAATATCTGTATTTTTTTAAACTAAAACAATTGATAACAATTGGGACAATGTTCTCTTAACATTGCACAAAGCTATGTTAGCCATTGGGTTTCCTTTAGTAATTGCTTTTATATATGGACTTTATAGTATTCCACTTCTCCAGTTACCAGTGACAAGTCATTCTATTAGTTGTATAATTTTCTGAAGGTTAAATTTGCATTTAATTGTTAAATAGCATTTTATAGAAGTAGTGCATCTGACATGAAAACACTCATAATTAGTTGAAGAAAATAGCAAGGCAGCTGGGGAGTAAATTGAGCAGTATATTTTAAGAATTAGAGCTAACTTTATATAAACCATTGAGTTGCAAACTCACTACAGCTCACTGGTTTCAGGTCAGTGCAAAATCAAGTAGCCAGAGGCCAACCCAACCTGTACATAAGTTGGTCGGGAACGGAGTGCTGTCTCCAGTTCTGAGTATTTTTCTTTTAGTCTTTTCATACGTATGGATGTCGTTTGCAACGCCAGTGTTTGTAGCCCATCGCAAATGACCCTTGAACTGAGTGGTTTTTTGGGCCATTTCAGAGTGCAGTTAAGAATCAGCCACATTACTGCGGCTCATTGTGTAGGCTAGACCAGGTAAGGATGGTAGATTTTCTTCCCTGACAGATATTAGTTAACCAGCTGGATTTTTACGACAGCTGATAATGGTTTCATGGTCACCGCTACTGAGACTAATTCCAGAATTATTCATGCAAATTAAGTTTCACCAGCTGTGTTGGTGGGATTTGAATCCTTGTAGCCAAAGTGGGGGTATTGAGTCTGGGGTAGAAGCATCTCAAGATTTATTCCTGCGAAGTTTCTTGTTGTCTAACAAAAATAATTTTGTACTTTTATGTTTGTAGCCTTCTTCCTTTTGCATGCCAAAATTTTAATGAATAACACTCGCAACACATGTTTCATCCCATAGATATTTATTTAATTGTCCACTTGTTGCCAGGAGTGAGCCAGCACAATGCACTGCAACATAAATTTCAATACGCTTCTGTCACTACCTTCATGGGACAGGCTGTCCTACTCTATTACCAATTCAGCGTCCATTCAAACTCTTCCACGCACTTTTTCACTGCCTCTAGATCTTGACTTTGACCCCCATCCTTTGTCTCCAGCTTCACTTGTTCTGGAGACAAAGAGGACTCATCTAATTCATTTTTATTTCATTAAACCTTAATTTGGACAGATAAATATTTCAGATGGGGAAAAAAGCACTTAAGCAGGGCTTAGAAGACATTTGGAGAGAATTATGACAATCCAGTGCATAGATTGCTTAACCAGAATGATAAATTTAGGATAAATTTTCTGAAAAGGGTCCTGACCCGAAACGTCAGCTTTCCTGCTCCTCTGATGCTGCTTGGCCTGCTGTGTTCATCCAGCCTCACACCGTGTTATCTCTGATAAATTTTAGGATGTCATTTTCTATTATAAATTAGGATTTTAGATGCCAAGTGATTTTTGTAGTTGAAATGTATTTAAATTTTCTTTTCCCCTATCATTTTTATTAAAATATCATTCATGGATTCTAAGGGTTTATGCTCTGACTCAAGATTGCTCCAGGCATCTCTTTTCTACTGTTGTATTGCTTCTCTAAATTAAGAACATCTTCAGTTAGTCATCAAACTGCAGTTATTCCTTTCCCCCAGTAGCCAGAACTTGCGTCCTTCTTGTAATGCAGTTCTTGGAATCAATATATTTTTGTTCTCTTTTGCATCCCTACAAGATTTTTACAACTTGACCCACCCAGTATTTTACTTTAGGCTGTATCCATTATCCTTCAAATGTCTTTATTGGCATCTTATGTGCTCCAAGAAATATCTCAAATTCCGTTTATTTCTGAAGGCTTCTTCAGATGTTCATGTTTACCTTTTATGAGGCATTGCTACTTGCAAAGGTTGCATTTATCCAAGACTTGAGTATTGAGCTTATTCACCATTGATAATCCGGGACAAGAATAACACCTAGCAGGAAGCACTGTATTATTGCCTCCATAGGTCCACAAAAGCTGGGAATCAAAACCGACCTTTTCGAAAACTGTGATCTTTCCACTGAGGTTACAACATTTTTCTCTTTCTGTTAGATTTCTATTATCTATTTGCCATGGCTTCTTTAAACATTTTTCTCTCATCTCTATGACCTTCAAAATGATTCTGTGCACCTTGCATTGCAAACTTGCTGTGATGAAATTGAACTACTGTTTTGATACCGAATTTTACCTATTAGTTTTCATGAAAAAAAATGAACTCTTGTCACCTTCAGGCTCTCCGTCCTCCTACAGATTTGTAGCATATGCAAAGCTAACTTTACACCATCTAATAAAATATTCTTCAATAGTTACTCTCATTTCACAATCTTTTCAAAAGCCTCTGCTAAAGGCCTTGACTTTTCAAGTCAAATTTCTTAATTTAAAGATCAAATTGGTATTCTTGCAAGGACAATGGAAAGCAGTGAGCAGTGACAGATTGCTGGCACCTAAAGCTGAGTTATAAATTATACTTCAAATCTAGCCATACTCAGTGAGAAGGTGGCATTTCTAATTTGGGGGCCAGCTACTTCGTGATAATTAAGAATATACACATGTGCTTGAAAATAAATCCATTTAGTACATTATCTTGAAATATTACTTTATGATGGCGCATGGTACATACTGAAATGTTGCCAATCCAGATCTGATGGTATAGTTATCATGCATGCAGAGACCTGATGAATTTCTTGGTCCACAGACTTCTCCAATGCACTGACACAGGCAGTATTAATAGCATTCTAGTAGTATATACAATTTCAGTGAGATACAGTAAAGTTGGCGCTCCGCTGTAGTCACATAAGGACAGGATTAAGTTGACATTTAGGCTTAATTTTTGGAAGACTTAATCTGGGTGGGCTGATTAAAGAATATTAGCTCATGTTCAAGAATGGATGAATTGTAATATATATGTACGAGCAACATAAATTATCCATATTATATGCACTGAATCATACCACTTCAGCTCTGAATAAAGCGCAGAATAATTAATGATGTATTCTGTACTATTTAAGGTAGGTACATTGCATGAATGTTCAACATTTAATTTCTATGTCCTTTATCCTGCCATTAAATTATTTTACTGTATTTCTGCATGACCAAATGTTAACATTTAGTAAGATTAAACCTTAAAACACAAGTTTAAAATTTTGAATTTCTTTTTGCTGTCAGCATGCTTTATTTTAGTACATATTTTCTGGTTAGTCTTTTGCATCTTATTTCATTCATTACCCTTCATACCCCTTCATTTATTCACTAGCCCCCTCCGCTCCACCTCAGGACGTCCATGGATTTTCTATCAGCTCCACCAGCATTCGGGTAAGTTGGCATCCACCACCAGCAAACAGTCGTAATGGCATCATTACCAAATACTCCATTATATATCAAGCGGTGGATAGTGAGGACAACGGAAAGCATGTTTTGGACAACATTGAAGCAGATGCAACCAGCTCATTGATCGAGGGCCTGGAGAAGTGGACTGAATATCAGGTGTGGGTAAGGGCTCACACCAATGTTGGGCCAGGTCCGAAGAGCACACCTGTGAGTGTCCGCACGGATGAGGATGGTAGGTCATTTTGAAGTCAAATTAAAGTAGTTTCGTATTGTGGTACCCCTTTCACCATCTTCTCATAGACAAACATTTTACAAAACATCTGAAGGCTGCTATAATTTCATAAATTGTTTAACTGTAAATTGTAGTGTTCAATAAAATAGTTACAGATAAATGAATTTGGTACATAACAATATGATCATAGTTTGCTCTCCCATATTTTTCATGCAACAAAAAATATAAGACCATCTGTGGTTCACAACAAATGTTTAATTTCGGATGTCTTAATAAAAAAAAATTCTGGATAATTAGTGATCAGTCTATTAGCAAAGGGGTACTGCAGTTCCTTTCATTGATATTTTAAAAAACATGTTTCTAATTGTATTTAGAATATTCTCCTTTGTATTTTCATAAATATGTTTATTATTATATTTATATAATATTAGTTAATCTCATCTGCAAAAATGAGAAATATAATATCAGTAATGTCATGTAAAAATCAATATTCACTTCATCTGTTGATGATTCATTTTCAGTTGAAAATGACAATGTTAATAGCTGAATCAGGGATTTTGTCCCTAACTTATTTCTTGGTGTTTGATCCATTGAATTTGGAACACCTGAGTACGAAGCAACATCTGCCATTGATTCACAAGTACTCTGAGATTGTGGTATACAAAGCTCTTGAATGGATATTTACCACTACCTACTTTGATTGGATGTGTACATTGCTGGCTGGATCAGCATTTAATGCCCTCCCCAATTTCCCTGAAAAAGTGATGATGAAATGCCTTTTTGAATCACTGCAGTCTTTGGGTTGTAGGTACAGTATAATGCTATTGGGAAGGGAATTCCAGGTTTTTGGCCTGGGAATAGTGAAAGAATGATGACATAGCTCCAAGTCAACAGTGGTTTTGAGGGGAACATGCAGGTGATGACCCTCTCGTGTCTGCTGCCCTAGAGATTGTAGGTTTGTAAGCTCCTGTGAAAGGAATTAAGAGAGTCGTTGCAGTACATATAGTACACACTACTATATCGATGCTGAAGGCTGTGAAAATGAAGGTAGTGGATGGAATGCTAATTAAGCTGGCTACTTTGTCCTGTGATGTAAAGCCTCTTGACTGTTGTTTGAACTGCGGCAGTCCAGACAATTGGAGAGTATTTCATTATACTTGTACCTTATGGATTATTAAGGAACATTCATCTGAAAAGTCTCTGCATTCTATCTCTTCCTGAAAACTTATACACCCTAATCAGCCACAATAGCTGTCCAATTCTTTTTGTAAATGTCTGCCTCCTTAGCTGGCACATTCCAGATGATCATCACTTTGTACACCAAGCAGCTAAACATTTCTGTACCATTTCTTTTGTAAGCTTTTGGCCCTTTGTTCTAAAGTTTGTCATTATTACTAACATATTTATTATTAGTGTTAATTTTATTGCTCAATTATTTCGAATGTCTGAATAATAAGACCTCTTGGCTTTCTGTTCTCCAGAATAATCAAGTTGAGACGCTTCAACCTTTTGATATTGCATATTGTTCTGAATTTTATTGAGAAAAATGTTAATAAGTTCTCCATTCTTTTTGTTGGTGATGGTGGAATGGAATGAGGAATGGGATTTTAGAAATTGGTCGATAATGTGAAAAGAAGCCTGAATTATCTTTACATTACCGAAAGATGCTGGAGTAGTGAGCAGCTTTTACAGAAGAGAGCATGCCCAGCAATGTTTAAAGTATGGCTAAGTCAGTCATGTGGCTCAAATGTTGAAACCTGTCTCCCATAGACATGTTAGCAAAGACTAAGATCATACAAAGGGGAATGATCAGAATAGATGAAAGTAAAAGAGCAAAGGCAAAAAGAAAGAAAATGAACTGAGCGCTTTGGCCACAAAACTTCTACAGCTACCAATAGAAGACCATAGTCAAGGATTATAGGGGACAGACAGGAAGGTGAAATTGAGACTATAACCAGACCAGTCACAATCTTATTGAATGTTGAAAGGGTGAATAGTTCATTCCTGCTCCTAAACCCTAATCTCAAATAAAAGACTTGAGGTTTCAAATGCCATTGTAAGCAACTTTGGGAGACTTATTTCTGGAGAAGTGTACTAAAAGAGGATTTTTTTGGTGGAGAATATAAGGAAATGAAGAACAATGCCATTGTTTGTGTTTAAAAAATGAGTAGACCAATTCACATGGACAACAGGGTGTCTGTAAAATCAAGGAAACAAAGTTAAGGGTGATTTTGAGATATAGATAGAAATCACCATAATGCAAAGTCATTTGATCACAGGGTGAATGCAGAAAGCAGAATGAATGTCTTGCAAGATGCTACTAAGATAATTTGGAAGGCCATCTAGTAGAAAGTGTAACTAGGTGGAGAAACATGAGAAAACAGGATTGTATCATCACTCAAAGCTATTAATAATGTTGCAAATGATTGATTCAAGACATTTGCAAACATAGAAATTAAAACAACTAATCTGCAGGTTGCAATCTGCAAGGTACATTTACCTGGTTGTATATAAATAGGGATAAGTTAATAAGAGTGAGTCAGAAGTTAAATTCAGGATCCTATGCTGTGACAAAGATATTTTTTGGATAGAATCGACTTAGAGCACTGATGCATGCAATCAGTGAATGTTGAGTGAATCCAGGAATTGTTTGAAGTGAGAGTATTTGTCTAGTGAAAGTATTTCTGTTAAAGATTTGAGATTGAAGCAAGTATTGAGTTTTGTCTACGACCCATCATTGCATAACGCAGGAGCTCAGCAGAGTAAACAGTGGTTATGGTGATTAGAACTGCGCGCCAGCAGTGAGGAACAGGTAAAGTCAGATATAAGAGGAAGCAGGCAGAAAGCAGTACAACAAAGATGTTCGCAGCAATGGAACAGAATCCTCACAGCAAGATGACATTCCGCAGAAACAGATGAAAGATAGCTCAATTTAGATTGAACACCTTCTGGCAGATGAACATAAAATCGAGAGCACAGTAGAAGTACAAGTATCAGAATTAACGTGTAGAAAACTGTCCCCATGTTATGTTCACTATATGGGCCGATAGCAGTGGAGAAATTGACTTTTATCAATAAGAAGTGACGTACATGGAACACGTGTAGGTTAGATGGGCTTGAGATCGGTATGACAGGTCGGCACAACATCGAGGGCCGAAGGGCCTGTACTGTGCTGTAATGTTCTATGTTCTACGTTCTGCCGAGAATCCACAGGAACATAGAGTTGAAAAACCATCAGTTCCCTGAGATGCAATCAGTGGAACTGTTAGGTTACAGATGGGTTGTAGCCAGAAAAATGACTGAAATTTGAGTTAAGTCTTAAAATTATTTGGTCTTAGAGAAAAAAATGTGGCCATTGAAAGAATTTTAAGGAGTTATCTCTTTTTAAAATTTACTTAAGTTATGAGATTGATATAGTTGCCAGTTGCTATCAGAAGTGGCTGTTTCATTGTATAACTGTAGGAGGTTTTTGCAAATACATGGAGTTTAGTTCTATGGAAGAAACCTCTAATGAGTATTAGATTAGATTACCTACAGTGTGGAAACAGGCCCTTCGGCCCAGCAAGTCCACACCGCCTCTTGAAGCATCCCAGCCAGACCCTTTCCCCCTATAACCCACATACCCCTGAGCACTACGGGCAATTTAGCATGGCCAATCCACCTAACCTGCACATCTTTGGACTGTGGGAGGAAACCGGAGCACCCGGAGAAAACCCACGCAGACACGGGGAGAATGTGCAAACTCCACACAGACAGTCGCCCGAGGCGGGAATCGAACCCGGGTCCCTGGCGCTGTGAGGCTGCAGTGCTAACCACTGAGCCACCGTGAGTATTAAACTTAGTATTTTGAGACTGAGGAATAGGTCCACCTCTGGTACTTTAAAACATAAAGAAGCAGTGCCCTGAGTAAGGAAGCAGGAGCTGGGAACAGCTGAGAGCTGAGTTCTAGAGACTTAAAAATTTATAGATTAAATAAATTACCACCTATATCTATCAGAAGATATCAGGTTTTGTTTCAGCTCATCAACAGGCAGCTGAAGACTTGTAATTCCTGCACTATGTAGAAACTTCAAGACAGTTCATGTGGCTTGGAGACTAAGTGCAGAATCTTATACGGCCTTGAATGACGTGGGCTATTGTGAGATTTGTTGCACATTTGGATAAGTCCAGTGGTTAATCTCAACCTTAGGAGGATCTCACTTCACTTGTTATGCTTGTAACATATGCTTGTCAGGCAGCAGTGAGTTGCCAGTTCTTGCTTGTTAAATACCTTATTAATGGCCCAAGTCCCTTCATTCTTGTTCAGGTTTCTATTCTTAACAAATGCATCAAACAAACCAGATGTCTGGAACACGCGACATGGCAATCAAAGCCAGTGAATTTAGCTTACTGCTTTCCCTAACAGATATAGGAAGGATATTATCAAGCTGGAGAGGGTTCAGAAAAGATTTACCAGAATGTTGCTGGGATGTAAGATTTGAGTTATAGGGAGAGGCTGGATAGACTTGGATTTTTTTCACTGGCGTTTAAGAGATGGAAGGATGATGTTATAGAGATTTTTAAAATCATGAGGGGTATAGATAAGGGAAATGGCAGGTGTCTTTTCCCTAGGGTGGGAAATTTCAAGACTAGGGGGCATATTTTTAAGGTGAGAGGTAAAAGATTTTTTAAAAAAGACATGAGGGGATCTTTTTCACAGAGAGTGAGTGGTTTGTGCATGAAATGAACTTCCAGAGGAAGTGACGGAGTAGGATACCGTTACGATGTTTAAAAACATTTGGATAAATAAACAAATAAGAAAAGTTTGGAGGGATATAGGCCAAGCACAGTCAGGTGGGACTAGTTTAGTTCGGGGATTACGATCGCCATGGACTGGTTGGACTGAAGGGTGTGTTTCCATGCAGTATGGCTCTATATCCAAGCTTCTCAGGGGATCATCCAGGATACCAGCTATGTGCACTCCCTGTCACTGTACACTGGCATGTAGTATTTGCCAACCCCTCAACCATCACAGCACAGACTTGCATTGCAGCATGCGCCAGCAAAGAGCAGTGAAAGGCTCCTGCAGGGACACCCTGTGAGCCCAGCAGGCATGCAGCTAAGAATGGGATCTTTAGGACTGAATATGTGCTCACGTAATGTCTGTCTTCATGTTCACATTATCCATGCTTTGCCTTGCTGTGCCATTTAGTGCACTGGCACAATTAGACAGCTTGCCTGACTGTTTAGCGGTCCTCAGTTAAGGCAGCATACATCATGCTTAATGTCAGTGTATTACGACAGTGTCACACCTGCTCGATGTGATAGCAGCTACCTAAGTAAAAACATCAGTCAAGAGCTGTGGCTCCATACAGCCATTCTTTGGGTAGGCTCATGTGGTAACAAAGACGTACCACCCCCAGTCAGAAATCTGGCACTTGTGCTATGGGATTATCTGGTTAGGTTGCTCATAGCCATGGTCAGTCCACAGAGTGTGTCCACAGAAACTAAGAGGAAAGGGAATGGAAGAGAACGAGACCAGTCAATTACGGCATCACACAGTTAGACTAACAGAATGGGCAGATCAGTGGCAGTTGAAATGTAATACACAGAATTGTGCAGTAATACATTTTGGTGGAAGGTAAGGAAGAAACCAAACAGATTTAATGGTACAGATTTAAAAAGTGATAAGTGGCCTACTGGTTAGAAAGATTTTACAGTAAAATTTAACCATAATACCTAAGTCAATTACAATTATAGTTGAGTTTGAGAGAAGCAATCTAAAGATTTACTGGACCTATTAATTAGAAGACCCATTCCAGGTACAAATATGTTTTCCCAAGTTTACAATTATTATGGAATTTTTTAAGTTTATCCTAAGGAGTGGAAAAGGAATGCCACTTAATAAAAGCACTCGTTTCTCAGTCGAACCATTCGGAAATACCAGTAATGCTGGCTTCTTGTTCTGTTCTGTTGACTGAAGTTGTCCTTCTAGCTTCAGTCTTCCTTTCTTGTCCAATGAATCATGAGGAATGACTACTTATTAACCACTGCTAACTACTACACTCTGTGTATCATCAGAGACATCCTAAAATAATAGGCTTGTCAGTAAATGAAGCGAGCATGCCCAGTGGGACAAATAATATCCAAAACATCATTCCTGATTGGTTTCTTTAAAAACAATGCTCCTATTAGTGAGATCACTTGCTACTAAACCCCGGTTCAGTTTTTGACATGCTGATCACTTTGTATGATTGTCCCTTTGTAATAGCTTGTTGGTTGTAATATTACCAACTTCATAGATCTTTTCCAAGATAAAGTGGCACCAGTAAGCCTATTTATTTATCAAAGTGGCACCAGTAAGCCTATTCCTATTTATTTATCTGCCCAGAGAATGTAATGTCACCTCTTAGTGATTAACTATAATCCCAAATGTCTCAGTGAAAACTTCTACAAAGGTTAAGACAACTGCAAAATTCACTATAAAATCTAATTCCAGAGTAGAATATATATATATATATACATTCACAGTTCTATCTAGAAACTTATTATATGCTTTAATTTACAAAACTGTATTCTGACTAAAAGCCTTTTACCTTGAAGCAGTCTCACATGTGTTAATCTAAGTTATTATTTGCTTGGTCTGTAAAAGTAACTATAAACCCAAACCTTGCTTTTCATGTGAATCATATGGCTTTCTTCCTTAGATAAACTGAGAGTATAATTTTTAAAAAAGTGACTGCTTAACCATAATGATTGGTTATTGAAAAATAGCTCAATACAGGTTAATGTATATAAAACTTTGAATATGTATGACGTTTGAGACAACAGTAAGCCAATCGCATGGAGTCTTGGACCTCAGAAGTGAAGGTGTTGAGTGCAATAGAGGGATGTTATGAACCTGTATAAGGTGCTTGAGAGGATACTTGGGGGGGATTTACCAAAACAGTTTCAGGAAGAAGGGAATTTTAATTACAAGGATAAATTGAAGGTGCTAGACTTGTTATCCTTGGAGCAAAGTAAATTGAGGGAAAATCTGGAAGATGTAGTTAAAGATGACTTCATGAGAAAGAAAAGCTGTGCCTATTAGCTGATGGTATAAGGAATAAGGTACAAATTTAAAGCTAGAGATGGAGAGATATGAAAATAAGAAAGAATTTCTACACAGCAAGCAGTAATGGCGTGGAATTCACTGTTTACAATGGTGGTCCAAACGGAGACAGTGATTTGATTTCCAAATGAAATTGGATAGATATTTGAAAGAAATAAACATGCAAGGTTTGTGGGATAGAGTGGGGGAAAGGGACAGCCGAGTTTGCTCAGTAGAGAGCTAGCATGAATTTACCAGATAAATAGCCTCCTTCTGTGCTGGTATGAATCTATTTAATTTTTTTTATAATCTAGTTTGTGTGTTCCCATACTGCTTAATCACTTGCCCCTAGTTTGTTGCTAGCTGTTTGTTCACTCTTGTGCCAACTCATTTCACACCCTTTTATCAATAATTAATCAAACCCTGATTCTTGAGGCATCTTGACAATCATAATCATTCTTTTGTCTGATATATTTAATTTCCAAACTTCAAAATGTAGAACGTACAGTATAGCATAATTAATTGTTCCATGATATCAGATATCTTACTGAAATCTATCTGTAAAATTTCCCTTGTCAATGGCTCCATCATTGAAGAATTTTGGAATAATTGCGATGGAAAGCTCCCTTCCATAAATCCACATTTTCTTGTTTTGTCGATTCATCTAATTGTTATTATATACCCTTTCCAGGAATATCTTCTATCATTACACCTATGATAGATACAGATTTCAGTGAGCTCTACTTTTCTGGAATCTTGCTTACCTAATTTTCTATTCTAAGTCTTGTGTCTGGTTTCTTAACCTCCTGTACTTTATTAATCTTGGTTTCACCACCACATATATACATCATCAATTGCTTTATACCGTTATTATGTTCCTTCTCTTTTATGCTTCTGGTAGCATTTGTAATTTTTGTTTGCTTGAATTACTTTTTTAAGCTTCTACTGTGCCTTACTATTGATTTAATGAATTAATAAACCCCAGTATTCATTATTGTCATTCTTTTAAGACTACGTTTGAGATTAATCCTATTATTGAATATCAATCCCCCAGCTCCTTCTGTTCTGATTTTGCATTAGGTGGTTTAGTACTTACTGAAAGGTACAATATTTCAAACACAGCTTTGTACATGTAGGGAAAAAAATATACTCTATGTTGGATAATAAAGTGTGAAGCTGGATGAAGACAGCAAGCCGAGCAGCATCACAGGAGCCCAAAAGCTGACGTTTCGGGCCTAGACCCTTCATCAGAGAGGGGGATGGGGTGAGGGCTCTGGAATAAATAGGGAGAGAGGGGGAGGCGGACCAAAGATGGAGAGAAAAGAAGATAGGTGGAGAGGAGAGTATAGGTGGGGAGGTAGGGAGGGGTGAGGTCAGTCCAGGGAAGACGGACAGGTCAAGGAGGTGGGATGAGGTTAGTAGGTAGGAGATGGAGGTGCGGTGTGAGGTGGGAGGAAGGAATGGGTGAGAGGAAGAACAGGTTAGGGAGGCAGAGACAGGCTGGGCTGGTTTTGGGATGCAGTGGGGGGAGGGGATGAGCTGGTCTGGTTGTGTGATGCAGTGTGGGGAAGGGGACGAACTGGGCTGGTTTTGGGATACGGTGGGGGAAGGGGAGATTTTGAAGCTTGTGAAGTCCACATTGATACCATTGGGCTGCAGGGTTCCTAAGTGGAATATGAGTTGCTGTTCCTGCAACCTTCGGGTGGGATCATTGTGGCACTGCAGGAGGCCCATGATGGACATGTCATCTAAAGAATGGGAGGGGGAGTTAAAATGGTTCGCGACTGGGCGGTGCAGTTGTTCACCACGGGCTTCCAGTCCCTATACACCTGCATTCCGCATTCAGATGGCCTCAAGGCCCTCTGCTTCTTCCTGTCCCGCAGGCCCGACCAGTCCCCCTCCACCGACACCCTCATCCGCCTAGCCAAACTCGCCCTCACCCTCAACAACTTCTCTTTCTATTCCTCCCACTTCCTACAGACAAAGGGGGTGGCCATGGGCACCCGCATGGGCCCCAGCTATGCCTGCCTCTTTGTAGGTTACGTGGAACAGTCCCTCTTCCGCACCTACACAGGCCCCAAACCCCACCTCCTCTTCCATTACATTGATGACTGTATGGGCGCCACCTCTTGCTCCCCAGAGGAGCTCGAACAGTTCATCCACTTCTCCAACACCTTCCACCCCAATCTCAAGTTCACCTGGGCCATCTCCAACACATCCCTCGCCTTCCTGGACCTCTCAGTCTCCATCTCAGGCAACCAGCTAGTAACTGATGTCCATTTCAAGCCCACCAACTCCCACAGCTACCTAGAAGACACCTCCTCCCACCCACCCTCCCTCAAAAATTCCATCCCCTATTCCCAATTCCTCCGCCTCCACCGCATCTGCTCCCACGATAAGGCATTCCACTCCCGCACATCTCAGATGTCCAAGTCCTTCAAGGACCGCAACTTCCCCCCGCAGTGGTTGAGAACGCCCTTGACCGCGTCTCCCGCATTTCCCGCAACACATCCCTAACACCCTGCCCCTGCCGCAACTGACCAAAGAGGATCCCCCTCGTTCTCACACACCACCCCACCAACCTCCGGATACAACGCATCATCCTTCGACACTTCCGCCATCTACAATCCGACCCCACCACCCAAGACATTTTTCCATCCCCACCTTTGTCTGCCTTCCGCAGAGACCACTCTCTCCGCGACTCCCTTGTCCGCTCCACACTCCCGTCTAACCCCACCACACCGGCACCTTCCCCTGCACCCGCAGGAAGTGTTACACTTGCCCCCACACCTTCTCCCTCACCCCCATCCCAGGCCCCAAGATGACTTTGCATATTAAGCAGAGGTTCACCTGCACATCTGCCAATGTGGTATACTGTATCCATTGTATCTGTTGTGGCTTCCTCTACATTGGGGAAACCAAGCAGAGGATGGGGGACCGCTTTGCAGAACACCTCCGCTTGGTTCGCAATAAACAACTGCACCTCCCAGTCACAAACCATTTTAACTCCCCCTCCCATTCTTCAGATGATATGTCCATCATGGGCCTCCTGCAGTGCCACAATGATCCCACCCGAAGGTTGCAGGAACAGCAACTCATATTCCGCTTGGGAACCCTGCAGCCCAATGGTATCAATGTGGACTTCACCAGCTTCAAAATCTCCCCTTCCCCCACCGCATCCCAAAACCAGCCCAGTTCTTCCCCTCCCCCCACTGCATCCCAAAACCAGTCCAACCTGTCTCTGCCTCCCTAACCTGTTCTTCCTCTCACCCATTCCTTTCTCCCACCTCACACCACATCTCCATTTCCTACCTACTAACCTCATCCCACCTCCTTGACCTGTCCGTCTTCCCTGGACTGACCTATCCCCTCCCTACCTCCCCACCTATACTCTCCTCTACACCTATCTTCTTTTCTCTCCATCTCCGGTCCGCCTCCCCCTCTCTCCCTATTTATTCCAGAACCCTCACCCCATCCCCCTCTCTGATGAAGGGTCTAGGCCCGAAACGTCAGCTTTTGCGCTCCTGAGATGCTGCTGGGCCTGCTGTGCTCATCCAACTTCACACTTTATTATCTTGGATTCTCCAGCATCTGCAGTTCCCATTATCTTTGATACTCTGTGTTGGAAGTTGGTACTACATTGAAAACTGATTTATGCTAATCAAGCATTTAGAATCCACCAGTGTTTACATACTACGTAGAAAGAGAAACCCTGTTTCTCAATTGTTCCAACTTTTGAGTTTTTATTCTTTTATCGGATGACTGTTGTTTGCAAGACCTGCATTTCTTGACAGTCTCGAATTAAAATTGATAAGTCAGTGGTAAACTTATTAAATTTATCTGCCTGTACGGTAAATTTTTTTACAAATTATTCACAATCAATTTAAGTCTCTATGGTAACTGTCTATGATAAGCAGAGAATGTCAAAAGCCATGTCACAAGGCAAGTTTCATTGATGAAATTAAAATTCCAATTGTTAAGCATAGCAATTAGTCATCATGGAAAACGATCATAACTCTCCTTAAAGAAAAAAGTTAGATGCCTTTATATATTAAAACACCTTTCTTCTTTCCCTCTTGAGCATGTATAATTTTGGGAGCAAAATTGGCATTTTGAACTAAATTTGTGTACACTTTCAGACTCAAAGGTGAGAGTAATTTTTAAGGTGGAGTCTGCATGTAAAATAATTACTAATTAGAAGATTTGTCAAGTGGGTGATAAATGGATATTTTAATTCAACACCAATGCAAACCAGGCATTTTTGCTGAAGCTGTGTAATAAGATTCTTGCACACCTGGTTTGTCAAACAACATTGACTGCTCAGTAGCTCTCCGACTGAAAGCTGATATCCAACTGTTATTTTGCACAATCTCTGAACACAGCAAAACATGGTAATTTTGTGTTAAACATAAAATATGTAAAGGGCATTGATCTTTCTGAGAAGTTAGAAACATAATAATTAATGTTAACTCCCAGCTGTTTTAATTGCAGCACATCGAAGTTCAAAGATATATGCCGTGAAGAAAGAGAAATTTTAGTTACTAAACTCTAAAATATTTTATCGTTGCTATCTAGTAAATGTATCATTATATTCATTCTTTGTAATTGTGCAAAATTACTTCACAATGGTGGACAACCCCAGGCTATAAAAGTGAAAATTAGCCACTTAATCATTATCCAGTGATATCAGCCGGAAAAGTTTTTGTGAATGTAAAGTGAGGGCAACATTAAATTCAGCAATGATTGGCTCATTTGTTAAATTGTGTGCTAACATACTGTTCAGACCATGGATCTGAAATAGTACAGAAGTTGCATTAAATGCATGTAAATGGACGATATTGCTTAAATGTAACACAGTATTAAGATAAAAATGGTGTTTCTTTTCCTTTGCTAAGTCTGTTCATCATATTTCTTGGTTAGGTAACCTGAAAAATGGGACGTAATTTTATAGTATTCATCTTGATGATGCTAGTTTCATCAGTTGATTTGTGATGTTACTTTTTATTGTTAAATCATTCCCTGTGTGAAATGACTCCAGAGTAGGGATTTCTTTTTGCTCATTCATTGTCCACCCCTAGTCACAGCTCACCACCATCTGCACAAAGGCAAATAGAGATTGGTAGCAAATGCAAGCCCACATCCCATGAATGATTTTTTAAAAATCCCTACTTTGGAGTCATTCCCAGTTATTAGAATGGGAGAAAGAGAACAAATAGAATAAAAGGCAGTGTCCCTACAGGTGGAAGAAAATCAGCAACTGGTGAATTAGAATTAGAGTTGTGTTATTTTTAGAGCATTCACTACTCTTTTCAATGGTTTTCAGCTTTGACTGAAATTGAGAAACTTTGCCTTAATTCCAAAGTAGTAGATTTTCAAGATGCTTTTGATTTTTTGGGATGGGATGCACATATGTGTAATGTTTTTCAAAAGGAATTGCTGTCCTTGTTGAAAGTATGATAGTACAGACTACAAGTCTGCTAGGTCTTTACAGTGCATGATGGAAGAAATATAAAGTATGTAAAATTTTACAAGCTCTTAATCAACCTAAAGAAATATTTTATAGCAATGACTGTACATTTTGTCATAGTGCCCAGTGCACCGCCACGGAAAGTGGAAGCAGAGTCAGTGAACTCAACAACAATCAAAGTAACATGGAAACCCCCGATATCAAGCAAGCAACATGGACAGATCCGGGGATACCAAGTTACCTATGTGCGTTTGGATAAAGGGGAACCACAAGGGCAGCCAATAATTAAAGATGTAATGTTGGCAGAAGAACAGGTAAGCATAGTTAGTTGTTTACATTTGAGTTATCAAAAATTACTGATTGTGATGGAAGAGGAAAGAAATTGCACTTTATTAGGAACGACATTTATGAAGTATAAAATAATAAATAAAAAAACAAGTCTGACATGTATTCTTCTAAAAATATATCAATATTTTTATTGCAATATGCTTTAGTGTATATTGATTTGTTGAGTTTGAGTTTGATATGATGTGCTATTCTGATAATGACTAAATCAGTTGTATCTGTAATCATACAGCGCAAATATTTATTTAAATTGATCTGACACAAAACTTCCAGTTTATTGATTAATTCACATTATGATTTATAATTATTTCACTTCGTCCTCCAAAAATTGTATTTCAAATGCGCCACATTGTTTTCTCTGTCCGAATCCATTTCATCGTAGGAGGGGAGTTCCAGGATTTTGACCCAACTACGCTGAAGGAAGAGCTTTATATTTCTAAGTCAGGATGGTGTGAGACTTGGAAGGGAACTTGCAGCTGATTACTTTCCCATGCAATCTCTGCCCGTGTCCTTCTTGTTAGTAGTGTTCATGGCTTTGAAAGGTGCTGTCTAAAGAGCCTTGGAGAATTTCTGTCGTGCATCTTGTGGATGGTAGACTGCTGCTACTAAGCATAGGAGGTGGACAGAGTGAATGATTGTGGAGATGGCGCCAGTCAAGCAGTTTGCTTTGCCCTGTATAGTGTCAAGCATCATGAGTGTTTTGGAGCTGTGTTAATGCAGGAACGTGGGGAGCATTCTGTCACCCTCTTGACATGTACCTAGTAGATGGTGGGCAGCTTTGAAGTGTCAGGAGGTGAGTTACTTGCTGAGTGATTCCTGACTTCTAACCTTATCTTGAAGCCACAGTACATATATGGCTAGTCCAGTTGAGTTTCTGGTCAACGATAACCCCCAAGATGATGATAGTTGGAGATTTAGTGATGGTAACGCCTTTCAATGTCAGGGATGATGGTCTGAAATGTGACAAATGGTCATCACCTGACAAGAATGTTACTTATCACTTTTCATCCCAAATTGGATCTTATTCAGGTCTCACTAGTATCTGAAGGGTTATGAATGGTGAATATTGATAATGAATAATGAATATTGCCCTAACTAAGTATTCCCACTTTACCAGTCTTGTATCCTCCTAAAGTCCCTTTCTATCCTCTTGTTCACTACATTCCGGTTTCTTTTCACCTGCAAACTCTGAAATTATACTCTACGTTAATACATAATCAAAAAGAACAGTGGCTCCAATACCAACCTCTGGATAACACAGTTGTGTAGATGACAGTGATTGAAGCTTGATTAAATGGAATTCCTTTTAAGTTGTAGACTTGCTTGCTGAGCCAGTATGTTCGATTGCAGACATTTTGTCACCCTGCTAGGTAACATTGTCAGTGTGCCTCCGGTGAAGTGTTGGTGTTCCATCCCACTTGTTGTTTATTTGCCTTGATTTGCTGGGGTGGTTGGCATCACTGCCGGTTTTGTCACCAAGAGACACGATCAATTCTCACTGGTCTCAGTACACACAGACAAAGAAGGACATGAATTTGACTGGGACAACACATCCATATTAGCACAAGCCAAATAGAGACATGCCAGGGAATTCCCAGAGGCCTGGCATTCCAACTGGAACTCTATCAACAAACACATTGAGCTGGACTCCATATACAAACGACTGTAAAACAGAACCTGAAGTGATGCCAACCATCCCAGCATGAAGCATATAAATAACCCGTGGGACAGAACACCAGTGCTTCTCTGGAGGCACAGTGATGATGTTACCTAGCAGGGTGACAAAGCGTCTGCAATCAAACACATTGGCTAGATGAACATGTCTACAACCTCATCCACACCCGAGCTACAAATCTTCTCAAAAACTTTGGAATTCTTTTTAATCATACAATAATGCAACGTTCCCATGGGAACACGCTTTACAACGTGCACGTAAGCATTTGGAACCTTGAAGCACATTATGCGGGCAAAACTTATGCTGTGTTTTTTTATCTCCTTTCCCACTGATAAAGAAAAATGTGTTTGTCTTGCTGTCTAGAGACTTTCTGACCTCCTTGATATATCTCTAGATTTTGCTAATATTGCTTATTGTAGTCTAAATTAGCCTCTGACAGCTGAATGGCCATGATTGTCAAAGTATTGGGCAGTGCTACTTATGACGTGGCTTGAAGCTGCTGACATAACTCAGCATCATCCTCATTGGAAAGTTGAATTTGTCTTCACTGATGTTGAGGTAGGAGAAATGCTGCATGGCCATGGCCTCCTGCTGGATACCATGTTCCTCCTCACACTCCTGGCACATTACCCTACGTTATAGAATCTTCCTTCATGCTCAATTCCCTGGTGCAGGCAATAGACCCAGGTTTGGATAATTTGTGAAGGCTGCCAACCCATTTGGCAAAGAAAACAGTTTCTATCTTTCCCCCTATCAAAACTCCTTAATATTTTGAACATTCCTGTTTACGTGCAACGGGAATTAAATAGTTTTGATATCAGCCTCTCTGCGGCCTTGCTGTATCCTTCTAGCCAAGCTCAAAAGTCCCCATTCATCACTACTACTGTTTCTTCACCAACCACATATCTAAATTACTTTCTGCAATTGATCACCTAACTCTCGTGCACCATATATTAAATTTGCCTCTTTATTGCTAAGAAAACCAGGAAATGCATGTTGAACATCACTGTGATCACTGGATAACCTGTCTCATATTTGTCAGTGCACCTGATATGATTCACCCTGGTGCAAAGCTTTAGTTTAGGTCCACCTAAATTTGATGCCCTGCAGCAATCATTCATTCACACACTGAGTCAAAATCGTGTTGCATATTACTCAAAGCTAACATTTTACTTTTATTGACTAAAACTTCATTGTGCATGAGGTGATTATTTGGATAATGACTCCTGTATTTAGATCTATATGTTGCAGTTTCAAGAACACAGCCATTTTATGTCATGAAATTATATGAATAATAATAGATAATATATGCATAACAAGTGCATATCATTAAATATTGAATTAGCAGAAAATAAATTGAAGGTGGCTGTGACATAGTGATTGTATGCTCTTCTAGATGTGAGTTAGTGGAGAGATTTAACATTATATTGTGTGTGTGTGTGTGTGTGTGTGTGTGTGTGTGTGTGTGTAAAACTTGCAGATTTTTTATCTGTTAAATGTCTTTGAATTGGTATTAATGATCTGAAATGTGAGGCATGAAATAATTGTTACATGGCAGCCAAATGCTGTGTCCTATAAAAGGTGACGGTTAAACAAAGTGTAAGCAGCAGGTGAGCAAATCCCAAAGACTACTGCTGTGAATGCAGATGGCTGAACCTTCTAGTTTATGCAAATAAATAATAAACTATACTAATTGCTGTGCAGTGTAGTCTGAAAGTTGCTATTTTAAAATATGTTTCTTGTTATTTTCTCTGTTCATAGTTAGCATGTATCCTTACTAATCCAGTCCAGATTGCCTTTCCTCTAATCCCTCTTTCTAATTGTCTTTATTTTCCCCAAACCCATCGTTCAGTGGGAGTCTGAGGACACCCAGGAGTATGTGAGTAATAAACGTGTGCAGATCTGGGCATGGGCTTTCTCTGAAGTAATCAGGGGGATGTCAAAGATGAATGTAACAGAGATGAATAGAGAAGAAATATGTAAGACCTTTAACAAATTTGAAGAATTCTGACGACTTTGTTAGAGTTGCTATGCAAAAGGAAGTCCGTAGTAGTACATTCATTGACCTTGATGCAAAAATTGCTTTCTGGCTGAAGGTGAGCAGCATGAAAGATTAAAGTTTTTGCAGAATACAGATTTTTTTTAGACTATTCAATAAATTGATTCACGACCATGTTTATTCACCAATTTATTTTTTCATTACTAACTGATTTACGCAGTTTTGCGTGAAAAATATATAATATTCAAAAATAACTGGATGATCATGCAGTTTGCTGAGACCTACATTTACTATAAAACAATCAGAGAGATGGCAGTGAAGTCTCCTGTTAATGGTTAATCTATCTTTGGAATTAAAAATGTTGCCAAGCTCATTGAGTGCTATTATTTATAACACAATCATACAGGGGCAGAATTGCAGAGATGTGATTCAAAGCGTTTCAATTATCCTCACACTAATTGTGCTTATGACCCACAAAATCGAATTTTCATTCACCACGCATTTCACCTTCACCTAAGTTGTGAATTTATACACTTTAGCAGGACCCATGTTTGTGAAGAAAGTCAGAAATCACATGACACCAGGTTATAGTCTAACAGATTTATTTGAAAACACAAGATTTCGGAGTCCTACTCCCTCTTTGGGTGTTAGTGAGAGAGGTAGAATCAGACACAGAACTTATAAGTAAAAGATCAAAGGGCCACACCACCAAGGAGGAATTAAACAAACCTAGGATGCTGTTAAATCTTTAATCAATTAGAAGGTTTAATTGATTAATATGTATATGTAAGTCCCCAAGTTGCATGAAGTCACTGTCCTGAGAGAACTGAAGGTTTTATCAGTGTAAGGTCAGAAATCTCTCAACACCAGGTTATAATCCAGAAGGTTTATTTGAAAGCACAAGCTTTCGGACCCTCAGTCCTTCAGTTTTCAGGTAACAACTGAAGAAGGAAACTAAAACGCAAACAGATTCTAAACAAGGCCTTACACCTAACATGCATTGTCTGATCTACACTGTCATCGCTTCTTTACACTGATAATGCCTTTAGTTCTTTTAAACAGTGACTTCAGAGGATTTAGGGATTTGCATATACATGTTAATCAATTAAAACCTTCTAACTGATTTAAAGATTTAACAGCACCTTGGGTTTGTTTGGTACATCTTCATCAGTGGTGTGACCCTTTGATCTTACTTATAAATTCTGTGTCTGATACTACTTCTCTCGCAAGCACCTGAAGAAGGAGAAAAGCTCCGAAAGCTTGTGTTTTCAAATAAACCTTGGACTATAGCCTGGTGTCATGTGATTTCTAACCTTGTTCCACCTAGTCCAACGTCAGCGCCTCCATATCATGGTTAATGAAGAAGGCTGCAACTTATTCACTGTCCTGATTACAAAGTTCACTGTGTGACTCTTGGACCACATAATGGAGGACAGAACAATATTATCGTTCTTGTTGTTTGGTAAATTGCAAAACTATTATTTGGCATAATCTGTACACACTTAACCTTCATTCTAATGTCGAAGAAAGTAAACTATGATTAAAGTTATTTTGATTCAGGTCTTTATTATGAAATCCAGGCCAAATCACATGCTGGATTCCCAGACAATTTTAAAATGTTTTGTTTTCAATTAATTCTTCTTCAATGTCCTCTGAGTGATAGCAGTGGCATTAAATATATTATGCTAGGCAAATATGTATAGAATTTAAATGTACAACTGTGTGGACAATTTAGGAAAGAAACACAGAAATAGTATTCAGTTCTTGAATCTTTTATGAAAATTAAGAAAATGGAAAATGTGCAGTATATAGTTTTATTGACCACTTCTCTTTGACATCCCTGCATTACCATTTTGCACTGAAAATTCTGTGTTTTCTCTGAATTAACCTAGCTGCATGAGAAATAAACTTGCTGGAAGAATCTAATGGATATTCTACTTGTAGATATGTTGTAATTATGCTGGCACAATACGTGCTTTTTCTTTGCTATGTTGCGTGTGATGTGTTGCTTGTTGAGACTTGTTTGCTGGTTTGGAACTGATTTTGTACAAATCCAGTGGTGCTGGATCACTGAGCTGGGCAGTTTGCCAGACTCTCTGGGCAACAAACTTTGATGAAGATCAGTATGCCTTGTTTTTAACATGCCACAAAAGATTTGTGATAATAAAAAGGATCAATGAGAGAGAACAAAGCCCACAGTCAACTGTATTTGTGATTGCTGATCTTTTGCCTGAGAATTTTTTTTAGTATTTATAATAATACCACTTGACACACCTTTCTTCAAATAGACTGACTGTCCTTTATCAGTTCTTTTTATGTGTTTTGTAGACTGTAAATCTCAAGATGGCAAAATTCAAAGAGCCAGATTGACTGTATCCTAATTGCCCAAATTCAAATTTCCCTCATTGTACGTTTGTTGAAAATCTGCAGTGATCCTTTGCACAGAATCGCAGAGGTGTTATGGTGCAGAAGGGGCCTATTCGGTCTACTGTGCCTGAACCAACTTGCTGAATGAGCATCATTACCTTGTGCCAATCTCTTGCTTTCCCCCGCTACCCTCACACATTATTTTTATCCAAATAGTCATCCACTACCCTATTGAATGCATGTTTAGTTCCAAGTTTTTGGGACATAACTGCTGCTTTAGTGCTGACTGTATTGGCACATTTGCACCTCATGCTATTTATAAAGAGCCACTGACAGTCTCCACCTGCTGGGATTCACCATGAATACTTAATAATCCACCAACTCTGGTGATTGTGCCAGGGTCATGAGTTCAAATTAGCAGATGGAAAAGAGAAATTCAACAAAACTTGTTTAATTAGTAATTTCCACCGGAGCCACTGAAGTTAAGTGAGACTGTTACAGAATAGAAACACAAGTCAATATGCTTAGTCAAATGGTATATTTAGTGAAATAGTATGATAAGATACATAGCAATTTTCCACCCCAGTTGCTTTCCAAACAGAATATTATTTTTCACAGATTTTGGAACAGCAGAGCTCTAATCGGAAAAGGGCAAGATAGCAATCTGGTTCTACAGTTTAATGTTTAGATGACTAATTTGGTAAAATTAGAAATCATTTTAGCGTACACCCAGTCCATGGATGGGCATATCCATCTGTGTTAGTAATCTATGTAATAGGGAAGAGCACATGTTGCATTATTTTCAAATGAACAAACAGTATTTCTATCAGTTCAAAAATGAACAACTTTGGTATTGTCCTGGACCAGTCAGAGCCTTATACAGTTGACTGTAAGAACTTAGATAAAGCTGGGAATATATTCTGCTGTGTGCATGTGTGGATGCGTGGAAATGGTGGTTTGCAGTGCATTGGTGTTGGTTTTTGATTTCTAAAAAATATTACTTGAGTTAATCTTAATTGATTTAGTACATTATTCTCTCTCCATGTTATTAATGTTTGTGATATTTCTGTGCTTTGTTGAATTCAGCACTTTAATTCAAACAAGAATTGATGGAAGATATGGTCACTTCATCTGGATTACACACCAAAAAAATTTAGTTAACTAGGATGGAAATGTTATTGCAGTCATTGATGCTAAGTGCATTTCTTCTGATTATTTTCAATTTTGATGCGCATTTATTTTTACTCCCTTAAAGTAATTAATGTGATCTCAGTCAGAGTTCCTTTAAATGAATTTGGTTTTTCTCACTGTTGATAGTGAAATATTTTAATCCATGTTAATTATTAATCAATTGCAAAACATATTTGTGAAAATCATGAGCTGTTTATGAATCATACTTTTGTACTAAATTGTTGAAGCCTTAATGTATCTCATTAAGATTCAGGTTTTCCCCATTGCCCTGAGCATAACCTATTGGATAGTATTCCAACTGCCCACTCTTTAACGTCCTAATTATTTTTTATGCAGGTGTTGTGTATTAATAGATGAGTATTGAATAAACTATCTGCTTGTCATGCATTTAACAATAGGAGGCCGTTATTGGGGGCCTGATGCCTGAAACAACATATTCCATTACTGTAGCAGCATACACAACCAGAGGGGATGGAGCTCGTAGCAAACCCAGGCTGGTTGCTACCTCAGGATCTGGTAAGAAGGGAGATCACCTTACGTTAGCCATTGTGTTAGATGAGTTCTTTGGGTAAAAATTTCGTGAAAGAAGTTTTTAATTCAGCATGGTATTGACTCTGCACTCCTGTTCCTTACTACACCCGACTTCACATTACTTTTAAATAGATTATGATTCCAACAACAGCATAAAAATAGAAAATGACAACACTTTAAAGAGAAAATGAAGTAGTTCATTTGCAGAATAAGATTATACCAAATGCTTTTCTGTGGGTGCGATGCTGAAAGTTGATAATATAGTGCAATCCTGAAAGAGGACTTTTCAAATTGAGGCCAGCTCCCATTAGTATGTGGTTCTCCATTCAAGAAGAACCACAAGATAAATGGAGTCCTGCCAGGATTTAAAGGTCTGCAGGCTTTGTAGGATTCTTTGCGTAGGTGAAGTAATTGTTTAGGATTAATGTCACCTGTAATGGTGATGTGTAGTTATGTAGGCCTGGCAATGTTACACTGTGATGCTGAGATTAGCAGGATCTTAGAAAATGTTTGATTAATTGAAAAATTACCATTACTGTTTTATAGAGTAGCTCTGTTATTAATTTCTTCTAATAGACAAGAAATGGCAAGACTCAATGCCAATGAACTCAGTATTTATAAATATAGTGAGGGAGGAAGCAAAACCAACTGCTAAGCCCTTTCATTGTTTTCTGATGCATTTCTTTTGTGATGTTTAATTAGTTTAGAACTAATGCCACTAGATTGGGCTAATGAAGGTATACTCAAGATTCAGCTTAATTTTCCTTTGTTCTTTAGTTCCAGGCATGCCTGCAATGGTTATCAGTGTCACTAAAATGAATACTGCCCTCATTCAATGGCAGCCACCACAACAAATGGTGGATGATCTGCTAGGTTTCCGACTACAATACAGCCGGACTGATGAAGATAAGCCAAACGTTATTGAACTTAGTAAGAATAATAACCATTACACTGTGATGAACTTACACAAAGGGGCCACGTACATCTTCCGGTTGAGTGCCAAAAACAAAGCAGGATTTGGGGAGGAGACAGTGAAAAAAATCATAACACCAGAAGATGTGCCAAATGGGTTCCCACAAAACCTACATGTTGTGGGACTTACCACATCCACCACTGAGCTTTCATGGGACCCACCAGTTATGGCAGAAAGGAATGGGAAAGTGATCCTCTACACAGTGTTGTTCCGTGATATCAACAGCCAGAAGGACCTCACCAATACAACTAACGAAACTCAGATAACCCTGAGCAGCCTGAAACCAGACACTACCTATGACATTCGAGTGAGAGCTCATACTTCCAAAGGGCATGGACCGTACAGCCCTAGTATTCAGTCCCGTACCATGCCAGTTGATCAAGGTAAGGAATTTTGTTAAATCAAAACTTTGAGTGAATCACAGTCGGCGATTAACCCAAAATTCCAGAATCATTCCTCCATTACTGGAGTGAGATGCCTCCTCAGCTGCTGTAAGTCAGCTGAGTCCCAGATCATTGGCCGGGATAACTTACAGGCAGATGCAATAAAGGCAAACGTTCTAATGTACAATAGCATGCAAGAAAACCAAAGCCCTGAAAGGCCCAAAGATTTTTTTGCTCTAAAATTGCTACCTTTTGGGCAGACCTGGACCGATCTGGTTTGTACCAGTTTCCAAACAGCATCCTTATTTTCTCCTCCACCTCATCTCCGACAGTCAAAATAGGGCAGTGAATGACATGAGTTCTTATGCTAGATGGAATTTCTTAAAGTTGCTTGGGCCACATTGTGTTTTACTGTTATCCCCCACGTTTTTAGTCACCTTTCTCAATTCCTGGAAGTTTGGATCTCGTGATTTTCTCTAAGGATTATTTCTGATCAAGAATGCCAATTTCTGGATTTCATCTTGTTGTCTTTATTGCTTGATACTTATGTGCAGCACCTTTTTTATATAGGTTCCTAATACAGTGCTCCAGAGACTGATTTTGCATAGTATAGTAATGAGTAGTTACTTAGCTCATGTATTGTCCGGAATGCTAGGGTTGCAATCACAGCCAAACTGTTGAGGGAATACCAAAATCAATACTAGAACTTGAGGTAAAGAGCTTAATCTTGCCCTTCCAAAAAGAGAAATGGTGTAGAAAGTAGCAGAAAGCGAAGGTAATCGGGCATGTTGATGTCCAGGACATGTTCATTGCCTTCCTACCACTATATCAATGATGTTCTGGGTACAAATGCTGAAACTTCACAGCAGGACCTCTTCTGGTGCAGTGGCACTGTCCTGACCAATGAACAGGAGGTCAGGGTTCAGATTCCTCTTGCTCCAGAGGTGTGCAAACATCTAGAACCTGCACCAAAAAATGAATAACTAAATCTCTATGACTGTACAGCTGAAAACTGTGCAGGTAATTTAGTATTGGTTCCAAATGAGTTGCTGCAGGTGTCATATTCGGTAAAATCTACCTTCATTTAGGTGCACATATATACTGATACTTTTGATCTTTTCGACAGTGTTTGCTAAGAACTTTCGGGTCAAGGCGGTGATGAAGACATCAGTGTTGTTAAGCTGGGAAGTACCGGAAACATACAAGCCAGGCGTGTCTTTTAAGGTTGGTGTAGTATTCTGACAGAAAAGTTTGATTCACTGAACTACATCTGAAAGAAAAGTTTTCCTTTTTTTATACATCACATGATTTGTTGTCTTAAAGGATTGGACTCATTTCCTCCTTTTGCACCCATTCCAAGTTCGTATTGAGAATTCCTCATCTTTGTCTTATCATCAAGTTGGGATTAAATATACTTTTTCAAAAAAATTACATAGAATATAAAATACAGTTGGATTAGATACAAGAATCTTCAGTTGACTGACCTAAATGTAAATTTACAATATTAAGTTTATACCTACACAAAAATATGATCTATGAGTCTGTTGTCAGATTATGACTGCTTAGTTCTGGAAAGTAAATGTAGGGAACTCTGTTTGATGTCTTGGTTAGATTGCTGTCAAATGATTTCTGAAATCCAATTGTTGTGGAATCATAGTGTGATCTGCATTTTTAAAGAAACTTGAAAGATGCCCTATCTAATGGTTTAGAATAATGCTGATTTTAAGAATTTACACTATCAGCTGAAATCTGAAAGAATCCCATTTAAGCTGTAGACTCAGGCCTAAGCTGGTTTCATCAGGGCTACATGGAGATCAAAATGGTACCAGGATAAACTGCAGACCACAGTGTCAAGTCAGTTGACCCTTTTTTAGAACTGATTGTAGCTAGGAAAAGGTGGTATTAATGATAGGAGGTTGGGGAAAGGAGTGATCAGAAGAGTGGACATGGAGCTCTGAGAGAGAGAAAGAAAGTTAGGCAAACAAAGGGATGGTAGATAGTAAGACAGGGAAGGAGAAAAGCTAATAATGGGGACAATAAGTAGCGAAAATGGATTTACTGAAAGCAGTGCATTGTCATGACAGGGCCTGGGATACAGGGCATACCAAAAATAATGTAAAGGGTTCTTTTTGCATGCTGAGTTTCTTGTAATCCTTCTTGCCAGAGCTGGTTTGAAATTTTTTGCGTACTTTTGCTTACTTTAAAATTAATGTTCATTTTCTTTATCTGTTTAATATTATCCAAATTATGTTGCAGAAGTTTACTGGTCAATTAGAATATTACACTTATCACCTAATCAATGAGCAACTGGTAGCATTGTGATCATCAGACACCATTTCCACCACCTCCAGCAAGATGCCACTACCAGACACACATTCCTCTGTCCTCCCTTGTGCGCCTTCCACAGAGACCGTTCCCTCCGGGACACCCTGGTCCACACTTCCTTCACCCCCAACACCTCCCCACAGCCCTACAACACTGTCCCCTGTACCCAGTGAAGGTGCAACACCTGCCCATTTACCTCCTCCCTCCCCAGTATTCAAGGGTCCAAACATACCTTCCAGAAAAAGCAACACTTCACCTGCACTTCCCAGAATCTAGTCTACTGCATTCGCTGCGCACAATGTGGTCTCCTGTACATTGGGGAAACGAAGCATAGACTTGGTGATAGCTTCGCAGAACATCTACATTCTGTCACAGAAAAGACCCTTAATTGCCTGTTGCCTGCCACTTCAATGCACACCACGCTCCCTGTCCTACATCTCCATCTCTGGCTTGCTGCAGTGTTCCAGCGAAGGCCAACACAAGCTGAAGGAACAACACCTCATTTTTAATTTGGGGACCCTACAGCCCTCCGGACTCAATATTGAGTTCAATAATTTTAGGGCCTAAACTGTCCTATGTCCCATTCCCCTATCCCAAACAACAGGCCTTATTAACACATACCCTGCCATTACACACCCCCTGTTGTTAGTCACTAACAGTCCCCATTAACAACTATTCACCCACCCAGTTATCAACTCCTTTGTCACCAACTTTCTTTCTCTCTCTTTGGGCCCTGTCCTATCATTTACTCCCTACCCCACCCACCTCCCTATTTTCTGCATATAAACCGACATTTTCCCAGCCACCATCAGTTCTGAGGAAGGGTCACCGGACCCGAAATGTTAACTCTGTTTTTCCCTTCACAGATGCTGCCAGGCCGGCTGAACTTCTCCAGCAACTTTGTTTTTGTTCCTGGTATTAATATGGATTGATTAGAGTTTTGATCTATCAAGACTGGTGATTTAATTTGTACAACTCAACTCTGTTAAGTAATAGATGAAGGACTGAAAATAGACTCGTGTCTCTTCCCCAGTGGGGAGATAAAATGCAGACTGGGTGACAGCTTTGAAGAACATCTATTTTCTGACTGTAAAAATGGCCCAAGTTTCTTGTTGCCTGCCTCTTCAACACACTGTTGTACACTCTGCCAAAATTTCTGTCTCAGGCCTACTGTAGTGTTCCATCGAGGCTCACCGCATGGTGAAAGAACAGCATCTCATCTTCTACAGGGAGACCCTGCAGCCCTCAGGACTCAAATGTGAAGTTCTTTACTTTTAGAGCCTGACCACCTCTTTCCATGCCCTTTCGCCATCCACACACCCCAAGCTCTGTCATATCATGGGCAGCTTTCAGTATAGCCAAGATAATAAAATGTGAGGCTGGATGAACACAGCAGGCCAAGCAGCATCTCAGGAGCACAAAAGCTGACGTTTCGGGCCTAGACCCTCTCTGATGAAGGGTCTAGGCCCGAAACGTCAGCTTTTGTGCTCCTGAGATGCTGCTTGGCCTGCTGTGTTCATCCAGCCTCACATTTTATTATCTCCTTCAGTATAGCCAACCCATTCTCACCCACTCATTGTCCCCATTATCAGCTTTTCTCTTTCCCTGGTTTACTGTTTAACATCTCTGGCTGCCCAACACTCTTTCTGTCTCTGAGGGCTCTTCTCCATCTATCTGGTCACTCCTTTCCCCCAACCTTCTGTCAACCACATAAATGCCACTTTTTCCTAGCTACTATCAGTTCAAAAGAAGGCTCACCAGACTTGATATATTAACCCTGTTTTCTTGCCATAGATACTGACAGATCGGCTTTTGTTTCAGATATTCAGCATCTGTAGTTCTTTGTTTTATTCTGAAATCTTCAAAGTTTATTTGGCTGTCAGCTTTAGCCATTAAAATATAATACAAAGTGCTGGAGAATCTCATCTTCTCTTGGAGCGTGAAACAGGGTTGACGTTTTGGGCACAATGACTCTTCTTTGAAAGTGAAAATGGCAAAAAAAGATTGCTTTTGTGCAAAGTTGAGGCTGCACATGTGGAACAGGTGGTGAAGGTGCCCATAGCAAAAAGACAAAGGGAGTCTAATGGTAATAAAGGAGAGATGGGTAGCTTCAAAATATGTGTTAATGATAACTGTGAATAAGAGAAACTAGGGCATGCTCTGAAATTGTTTAAATTGTTGTTGAGACGAGATAGCTATGAACTCATTCAAAAAAATTAGACGTATTTCCTCCAGTTTGGGCTTCATTGTAACACTGCACAGGCCCAGGATAGAAATGTTATCATGGGAGCAAGATGTTGCATTGAAATGTCAAGCAACTGAGAAGGTAGCAGTCAGAATTCTAACCATTAGTTCCTTGAATTGGATAAAGTCAGACATATTTTTCCCTATTTACTAGTTCATTCATTTGTTCTACAGTTTTGATGGACTCTTTAAATTTGTTTCTTTCTCACGTAAGACCTTTTCATTATGGAGACATTGTTGAAAGTGCTATAGAGAATTGAAGGATTCTTGGCTTTTATTGCTTTGAAAGGAGCACCAGGAAATAATATACAGGATCATAATCTAATGAAATCTGGTGTTTGCTGTTGTGTTAGTTCTATTCATTGACACAGTTAAAACTAAGCATATGTGGGATATCATTTTCGTTTACTCATCATTCAAAGAGAGAGAACTGTATCAGGATTATATTAATTTTAATACATCTTAATAAATTCACTACTTACTCATTTGAAGCTACTTTCCAAATTACCTCAGATTACATTTCAATACATAACTTTGCCTGTGAAAAGAGTTCTTTATGTGAGATACAAATAAGTACCTGAAAATTATCAAAATTGTGACAGCATCTTTATGAATCTGAATAAATAAATTACTTGGCAGTGGAAATGTACTTATAAATATAATTTGTGTTCTTACAATATTTGCTTTTCTGAAAATTTAAAACAGCTGCCACCCAAAATAAGCCAAAAATGATGGAAATCGTAGGCTTTGATTTGAACTTCAGATGAGTTCTCAGCAGCTGAGTGACAAATTGACTTTGAAACTCACTGCTTTAGAAATCAGGCCCAAATTATTTTGACTCCTGGATCTCACTTAAATCATGGCACTCAAATTCCTCCCTGAAATGGACAGAAACTCACAGGGCCCACAGGCCATCCATTAATGAGATAATGGGAACTAATGGGAACCATTCATGACCTCATCACCTCAGGGGACCTCCCACCCACAGCCTCCAACCTCATTGTTCCCCAACCCCGCACGGCCCGTTTCTATCTCCTTCCCAAAATCCACAAACCTGCCTGCCCTGATCGACCCATCGTCTCAGCCTGCTCCTGCCCCACCGAACTCATCTCCACCTATCTGGACTCCATTTTCTCCCCTTTGGTCCAGGAACTCCCCACCTATGTCCGTGACACCACCCACGCCCTCCACCTCCTCCAGGACTTCCAATTCCCTGGCCCCCAACACCTCATATTCACCATGGACGTCCAGTCCCTGTACACCTGCATTTCGCATGGAGATGGCCTCAAGGCCCTCCGCTTCTTCCTGTCCCGCAGGTCCGACCAGGCCCCCTCCACCGACACTCTCATCCGCCTAGCTGAACTCGTCCTCACACTCAACAACTTCTCTTTTGACTCCTCCCACTTCCTACAGACTAAGGGGGTGGCCATGGGCACCCGCATGGGCCCCAGCTATGCCTGCCTCTTTGTAGGTTACGTGGAACAGTCCCTCTTCCGCACCTACACAGGCCCCAAACCCCACCTCTTCCTCCGGTACATTGATGACTGTATCGGCGCCGCCTCTTGCTCCCCAGAGGAGCTCGAACAGTTCATCCACTTCACCAACACCTTCCACCCCAACCTTCAGTTCACCTGGGCCATCTCCAGCACATCCCTCACCTTCCTGGACCTCTCAGTCTCCATCTCAGGCAACCAGCTTGTAACTGATGTCCATTTCAAGCCCACCGACTCCCACAGCTACCTAGAATACACCTCCTCCCACCCACCCTCCTGCAAAAATTCCGTCCCCTATTCCCAATTCCTCCGCCTCCGCCGCATCTGCTCCCACGATAAGACATTCCACTCCCGCACATCCCAGATGTCCAAGTTCTTTAAGGACCGCAACTTTCCCCCCGCAGTGGTTGAGAACGCCCTTGACCGCATCTCCCGCATTTCCCGCGACACATCCCTCACACCCCGCCCCCGCCACAACCGCCCCAAGAGGATCCCCCTCGTTCTCACACACCACCCTACCAACCTCCGGATACAACGCATTATCCTCCGACACTTCCGCCATTTACAATCCGACCCCACCACCCAAGACATTTTTCCATCCCCTCCCCTGTCTGCTTTCCGGAGAGACCACTCTCTCCGTGACTCCCTTGTTCGCTCCACACTGCCCTCCAACCCCACCACACCCGGCACCTTCCCCTGCAACCGCAAGAAATGCTACACTTGTCCCCACACCTCCTCCCTCACCCCCATCCCAGGCCCCAAGATGACATTCCACATTAAGCAGAGGTTCACCTGCACATCTGCCAATGTGGTATACTGCATCCACTGTACCCGGTGCGGCTACCTCTACATTGGGGAAACCAAGCGGAGGCTTGGGGACTGCTTTGCAGAACACCTCCGCTCAGTTCGCAACAAACAACTGCACCTCCCAGTCGCAAACCATTTCCACTCCCCCTCCCATTCTCTTGATGACATGTCCATCATGGGCCTCCTGCACTGCCACAATGATGCCACCCGAAGGTTGCAGGAACAGCAACTCATATTCCGCCTGGGAACCCTGCAGCCATATGGTATCAATGTGGACTTCACCAGTTTCAAAATCTCCCCTTCCCCTACTGCATCCCTAAACCAGCCCAGTTCATCCCCTCCCCCCACTGCACCACACAACCAGCCCAGCTCTTCCCCCCCCACCCACTGCATCCCAAAACCAGTCCAACCTGTCTCTGCCTCCCTAACCGGTTCGTCCTCTCACCCATCCCTTCCTCCCACCCCAAGCCGCACCCCCAGCTACCTACTAACCTCATCCCACCTCCTTGACCTGTCCGTCTTCCCTGGACTGACCTATCCCCTCCCTACCTCCCCACCTACACCCTCTCCACCTATCTTCTTTACTCTCCATCTTCGGTCCGCCTCCCCCTCTCTCCCTATTTATTCCAGTTCCCTCCCCCCATCCCCGTCTCTGATGAAGGGTCTAGGCCCGAAACGTCAGCTTTTGTGCTCCTGAGATGCTGCTTGGCCTGCTGTGTTCATCCAGCCTCACATTTTATTATCCTGGCCATCCATTAATACTTGGTGAGTAACAGAAGAAGGACAAGTTAAGCAATGAGATGCTATGATTATTCAGGCCTCTATGTTTGAAAAAGCTTGGCTAACATTTTAACTAGTTGCCTGGAAAGGAAAGTGGTAGATGAAACTTCTAAACAATGCAGGCAGCATATTAACTCGTATTTTCTTTATGTAGTAACTGAATACATTGATTTAATTGTGAAACTGCAATGAAGTAATTGCAGACAGTAACAAATTGCTGTCAACCTGTTTTACAGCTGCTGATCTTTTGTTCACAAACTGCACCATACTATGGTACCACTTTCTGTAGCACACTGATATTGATCATCTGCTTTGATAGGAAGAAAACAAGTTAAATATAAACTTCATTATTAATTTATTATGAGTGCATTTTCTTTTCTCAGATCCTATATAATGGCCAAAGCATAGAGGTTGATGGACAGTCCATGCGAAAACTTATTACAAAGCTTCAGCCTGACACCGAGTACTCCTTTGTGCTAACAAACCGTGGGAATAGTGCTGGTGGACTACAGCAGGTGGTATCGATCCGAACTGCTCCTAACTTGCTGCGCACAAAACCAGTTGTGTACAGCAAAAATATCGAGGATGGCAAATTGCCAATCAATCTGCCTAAGGTCCAAACCACATCCATTGTAAAGTAAGTTGTAAGTTAATTTATGGATAAATTCACTGGATTTGTGAAATTTATGTGGTGTGCTAACCCTTTTCTTTGGGATTGCCTTTGTAAACAATGCAGAAAGTCTGTGAGATGATGTAAATTATTACAACGTCACGTAAAATTTGCTTGTTTTAATGACTGTATCTGGGCTGGCGGAGATAGTTGTGAATTTGGAAAAGACCATATCTGTTATTCCACTTCAAAGAAAACGTCATGGTTATCCTAAAACATTGCATTGTCTGGTCTGCACTAAAAATTGGAGAACGTTATTGCTTATAAATCTTAAAAGCATTGTGGGATTTTGATTTTGAGGCATTCCATATAAAAACTGAAACAAAAGCTGAATTCAGACATTTGAAATTTTGGACAGCAACCCGAAATAACTCCATGAAGGTTGGTATCCCATCATCAAGTCACCCTTTATTTAAATGTGCATGGTTTGTGACACTGACCCAGCTAGCTCAGAGCCAGCTCATAGAGTGAGCAGAACCCCAACACCTCTATTTATATCTGTCAGCCATGCTTCTTTGATCGGACTGAGTTAACAGCCCCAGTCAGGGACCTCTCATTCTATGAGGTCTACCTGGCTAACATCATTCCAATTACGGTAGAACCTATCTGAAATTTTACAGGACCTCCTCATCTTTGCCCCTCCTGTATAGTTCCTACCAGATGTTAGGGGTTACAATCAGCTCTTATATTTGTTTCTAAAATGTGACTATCTTTCCAGCCTTTTCACCTGACCTATTTAACCCCTCTTTTAGGTTTTATTTTATTGTAGTAGTACCACTTGATAGAACTCAACGTGCTGTTACAGACAAATTGCAGAATCCTGAAGAGATGGACCTTGATGAGGTAAGGCTTTGTACTCAGAATGATACCATATGCATTTCATGAATGTTTGATATTGTGTCATTTAGGTAATTAATTATTGTCAGCTTTAACATTGTTTCCATTTACAGTCAGAATAGGCAAATATGTAAAAAGGTATCTGAATTGATAGTAGGTGGGTCTATGCTTCGTTTTAAGTTTTTCTTCCTCTCACCCTCAGTGAAAAATTGGATGGCAAATTAGTAATTAAATGCAGGGGCCATATCTCCCTAATAAATAAGGAAAGCAGTATTTATATTGCAACAGTACCTGGTTAACATGCTTGTCCACCTATCAATTTTTATATAAAAATGTCTAATCCTCTGATCTGAATGGAAGGAAATGTACCTAGCAATACTCATCTGTTAAATCTCAGATCAATAGTCAAAGCTTTTCATGCACTTACTTGTATGTGAGCCCTTACCTGGAATAAATTAAGTCCTCAGCAGTGATTGGTGTGTGAGAAAATAACTCTTGCATTTTTTTAATCTTATTAAGCTTCTTTTGCAATTTAATATTCCAGAAAGCATTCTTCTGAGCTCTTTGTGCAAAAGTTAAAATTTTTGCAATTTTTATTGAGTCAATAATGACTAGTTCAAGCAAGACAAAGGTTATACATCACTTAAAAGTTATAGAATATAAAGAGCCAAAGCCTTAGCTAGAATATCCTAGGCTCTGGATGTAAGTTTGCTTGCTGAGCTGGAAGGTTCGTTTTCAGACGTTTCGTCACCATTCTAGGTAACATCATCAGTGAGCCTCCGGTGAAGCGCTGGTGTTATGTCCCGCTTTTGATTTATCTGTTTAGGTTTCCTTGGGTTGGTGATGCCATTTCCTGTGTTGGTGATGTCATTTCCTATTCTTTTTCTCAGAGGGTGGTAGATGGGCTCCAAATCAATGTGCTTGTTGATGGAGTTCCGGTTGGAATGCCATGCTTCTAGGAATTCTCGTGCGTGTCTCTGTTTGGCTTGTCCTAAGATGGATGTGTTGTCCCAATCAAAGTGGTGTCCTTCCTCATCTGTATGTAAGGATACTAGTGATAGTGGGTCATGTTGTTTTGTGGCTAGTTGATGTTCATGTATCCTGGTGGCTGGCTTTCTGCCTGTTTGTCCAATGTAGTGTTTGTCACAGTTCTTGCAAGGTATTTTGTAAATGACGTTCGTTTTGCTTGTCTGTATAGGGACTTTTAAGTTCATTAGCTGCTGTTTTAGTGTGTTGGTGGGTTTGTGGGCTACCCTGATGCCAAGAGGTCTGAGTAGTCTGGCAGTCATTTCGGAAATGTCTTTGATGTAGGGGAGAGTGGTTATGGTTTCTGAGCCCGTTTTGTCTGTTTGTTTGGGTTTGTTGCTGAGAAATCGGCGGACTGTGTTCAAGAATGGGTACCCAATAAACACAGGTGGAACATCAACTAGCCACAAAAAGACATGACCCACTATCACTAGTATCCTTACATACAGATGAGGAAGGACACCACTTTGAATGGGACAACACATCCATCCTAGGACAAGCCAAACAGAGACACACACGAGAATTCCGAGAAGCATGGCATTCCAACCGGAACGCCATCAACAAACACATTGATTTGGAGCCCATCTACCACCCTCTGAGAAAAAGAACAGGAAATGACATCACCAACCCAAGGAAACCTAAACAGATAAATCGAAAGCGGGACATAACACCAGCGCTTCACCGGAGGCTCACTGATGATGTTACCTAGAATGGTGACGGAACGTCTGAAAACGAATCTTCCAGCTCAGCAAGCAAACTTACATCCAGAACCTCAACTTGAGCTACAAATCTTCTCAAAACCCGCTATCCTAGGCTCTGTTTAGCAATGGGGATCTCTTTCTGAAACCTCTATTGGTCATGATTTCAGCAAGGTAATCTTCTGTTTTCTGCAGTACTTGACTATATAGTCAAAGAGTATTGACTTCCAATCCAGCATTTTGTCTCCCTTCTTTTGTTGTGAAACATTTAATCTCTGGCAGGTGGCGATGGCCTAGTGGTATTATCACTGGATTATTAATCCGGAAATCCAGCTGACGTTCTGCGGGCCCAGGTTTGAATCCAGCCATGGCAGATGTTGGAATTTGAATTCAATTAAAAAGTGTGGAATCCATTACCAACAGTTGGAAAAACACATCTGGTTCACTGATGCCCTTTAGGGAAGGACTGTATGTGACTCCAGACCCACAGCAATGTCATTGTCTGGTAACTGCCCTCTGAGCAGTATAAATGCTAAGCTAGCCAGCGATGCCTTCCTCCTGAGAATGAACTTGAAAACGAACTTCCAAAGACTACATAGCTGAGAATGAGAATTACGTGGAGTTTTATTGGATTAATTTTGACAGTGATGAACACATTGTGTATATCTGTAATACCAAATCTGTAGTTTGTTGTATTGTGACTAAGTCAAATCATGCTTAAGGAAAAAATTTAGATGATACTAAAATGCATGTATGTATATATTTAGCTGTTTGAAAGGATAAGCAACCATCATAATATTCGGCAACGACGTCAGTCTGAGAGACCAAAGCCATATATTGCTGCCCAGCTGCAGAAACTACCAGACACATTCACACTTGGAGATGCACAGACCTATGGAGGGTTTTACAACAAACCACTATCTCCCAACCACAGTTACCTGTGCTTTGTTTTGGCAGCATTAGAAGAGAAAGACGCAGTAAGTATACACACAATATTTTGAAACTGCCTTGTTACATAAGTCATAAGAACATAAGAAACAGGGGAGGAGTAGGCCATGTATTTTGATGCTGCCCCACCATTCAACAGCTTCAATTCTACTTTCCAGCATGCTGCCCATAATACTTGATCAAGCATTGTCTATCTCAGCCTTCAGTATATACAATGTTGGGGCTCTCTCCGTTCTTAGGGGAGTGAATTTCAAAGATTCACAGCAATTTGAGTCAAGGAATTTCCTCTCATTTCCGTCCGAAATGATCATCCCCTTATGCCAAGGCCATATTATAAATTCCCCAGTTGAGGGAAAGCAATGTCTCACTGTTTCTCCTGTTGAGTCCGATCAGAATCTTTAAGATTTCAATGAAATCCCTCTCTTCCTTCTGAATTTCGGAGAATATAGACTTAATTTGCTCAGGCTGTCATGCTAGAACAGCCTTTATGTCCCAGGGGCCAATGAGTGAACTTTTGCTGCACTGCCTCCAATCCACTTCTGTATACTGATTGTAACTTCTTCAAATAATTTCTTTTATGGAAGAAAATAAAGCATTTAACTTTAATTTTAAGACAACTTCTGACACCTGCCAGAAGGCAGCTCATCGATCTTCTCAAAGGCAGTTAGCAGTGGATAATAAATGCTGCCCAACTATGATACTCATGAGTGACGAAAAAATGTGATTACTTTCAACAATGCTTTACAATACAAATGATAAGGGAAAGCAAAAATGCTGCTTTTCAATAAATTCAATGCATAATTTTAAAATCTGCTACAAGTCTAGTGTCAAATAAAAATGTGAATGATTTATTACACAGAATAATTTCAATTCCACTCTCAGGATCAAGCCCCAGCAGAATTGTTAACACTTTCCACTTTGATTCACAATGTTCTGGGCTTAGGTCCCACCACAGGACTTGCACACAAAAATTAAGGGCTGAATTTCAAACTGATCTTTGCACCCCAGATTAAGTTTTGCAGGAGTAGCTTCAGATAGTGGAAGCTCGCCCTGTTTTAATTTTCCGGGTGACAACCCTTTCATTTGTATGGGGGAATGATGGCCAATTCGGTTGCTGTAGGTAAGCCAAGAAGGTGGCATTCAGCAATTGCCCCGTGCACTCCAGTTAGTCTGAGGTCTTGCTGGCATCAGGTTGGGAGGAGCAGGGATTAGATATTGGACAGTGCACTGGAGGAAGAGAGACTTAGGAGAGGAAAATTTGCGCGAGGACTGATTCTGATAGACACAGTAATCCTGAAAGAAGCCACCCCTTTCGCTGACCAGCAGCCAGCAGAGTTTTATCTGCTGGGCTGTATTTTGGGCGCAATCCTTTCTTGCTACCCTTCCATTTTGGCAGGAATAACTTTTTTAAAAAAAACTTGTTATTTAAATGGTAAACTATTGCAGAGTTCTTGAGAGACATGATACCACATCTGGAGTACTTTGTACAGTACTGACCTCCTTATTTAAGGAAGGATGCAGATGCATTAGAAGCAGTTCAGAGAAGTTTTATTAGACTAATGCCTGGAGTGGGCAGGTTGTCTTATGAGAAAATGCAAGATAAGCTTGCATCCACTGAAGTTGAGAAGAATATGTGTCAATTTAACTGAAATATGAGATCCTGAGGTGTCTTGACACAATGCATGTGGGGAGGGTATTTTGTTTTATGGAGAATTTAGATGTAGGGACCACTTTCTAAAAACAAGAGGTTGCACATTTAAGATAGAGATAAGAATTTCTGGCTCTGACAGGGTAATGAGTCTTTTGTAACTCACTTCCTTAAATGGTGGTACAAGCAGCGTTTTGCATATTGTTAATGTTGAGGTTGATAAATTTGTAGCAAGCAAGGTGGCAAAAGGCTAGCCACAGTTAGTAATCAGATCAGGCATGACCTTTTTGAACAGTGGGGCTTGCTTAGTGGGCTAAAAGGTCAACTTTGGCTCCTAATTCATGTTATGTCAGAGCAGTGACAGGATGAGACCCTTAATTGCGCCAGAGGAAAGAATTCTACCAAAACCTACAACACTGCCCGTAAAGTTATGGAGGAGATGGGTGACTGACTGGTACACGACTGACAACATGACTTTTTTTTGTAGATTTGTAGATCCTGTTTACCCAGCTGCAGGGATTCCATAAAATTCAAATCCCAACATTGACACTTCTCACTGAAGTAGTGCTGCAGGTTTAGAGAGGCCGTCTTTTAGATGACATGTTAGATTGTGACCCATATGTTTACTTGGGTACATTTAAAACATCCCATTGCACAGTTTTGAAAGAGAGTGGGAGAGTAATTTAAATGTTTATCCTTCAGTCAACATGACAAAAACAGATTACCTGGTTATTTTCAAATTGTTGTTTGTGAAAATTTACTGTGCAAAGATTAGATGCTAAATTATAACAGTGACTGTACTTTAAAAATATTCCATTGACAGTCAAGTGCTTTATTTGCAATTCCTTGTATCAAGTACACTTGTGCTTAGCAAAATACTAAATCAGATTATATACCATACAACATGAAATTTAATTATGAATTTGTTTTTATGTGTGTCAACAAGTTTCTGTACAGTATTTTTACTTTTCAGAACCACATTTTTCATTATTTCAAACTCATTGTTGCTGTAAACTTTTAATACTTTCAAATTACTATTTACTACAAGAGTCAATGCTGAATTACATTATAGTAATGAACATTATGTCATAGAGCAGGATTTCCCAAAATGGGAAGGTAATCGGAAATTTGGGGGTTGTGACCTCCATGACAACAAGAGGATGGTCAGAGTGAGGGAAGGTCCAATTAGGGATAGTGGAGAGAACTTGTGCCTGGAGTCGGAGGAGGTAGGGCAAGTCCTTAATGAATACTTTGCTTTAGTATTCACGAGTGAAGGGGACCTTGTCATTTATGAGGACAGTGTGAAGCAGGCTGATATGCTGGAACAGATTGATGTTAGGAAGGAGGATGTGCTAGAAAGTGGCTGTCACAGAGCTCTAACTTCTTCAGTCTCACAGGTTTTTTTTTCTCCTGACAACTCACCCCTCACAGTTGTCACTGAGGGATCAGAACAATTGTCAAGCTTCAAAAATGGGGTTACAGTGTGAAAAATGTTTGGATAATGTTAGTGATCACAATTCCCTGACCTTTACTGTGGTCATGGAGAGGGGTAGGAGCAGATAGTATGGGAAAGTATTTAATTGGGAGAGGGGAAGTTACCATGCTATCAGGTAGAAACTGCGGAACATAAATTGGGAACAGATGTTCGAGTAGGGTAAGAGGTCGGCAAAACATCATGGGCCGAATGGCCTGCACTGCACTGTACTGTTGTATGTTGTATGACTTCATAAATTCATGAGGGAAATAGATAAGGTGAACAGCCAAAGTCTTTTCCTTAGGGTCAGTGAGTCCAAAACCCAAGGGCATAGGTTTAAGGTGACAGGAGAAAGATTTGAAAGAGACCTGAAGGGTAACTGTTTCACACAGAGGTTGATGCATATATGGAATGAGCTGCCACAGGAAGTGACAGAGGCAAGTACAATTACAACTTCAAAAGACGTGGCAGCCAGGTTGGATTGTAGCCTCAAGCAACTGTCTGTGTGGAGTTTGTGTGTTCTCCCCATGTCTGTATGGGTTACATCAGGGCGCTCGAGTCTCCTCCAGCAGTCCGAAGGTGTGCAGGTTACACAAAACATAGAACATTACAGCGCAGTACAGGTCCTTCGGCCCTCGATGTTACGCCGACCTGTAAAACCAATCTGAAGCCCATCTAACCTGAACTATTCCATTATCATCCATATGTTTATCCAATGACCATTTAAATGTCCTTAAAGTTAGCAAGTCCACTACTGTTGCAGCCAGGGCATTCTGCGCCCTTACTACTCTCTGAGTAAAGAACCTACTGCTGACTTCTGACCTATATCTATCACCCTTCAATTTAAAGCTATGTCCCCTCGTACTAGCCATCACCATCCAAGGAAAAAGGCTCTCACTGTCCACTTGATCTAATCCTCTGATCATCTTATATGTCTCTATTAAGTTGCCTCTTAGCCTTCTTCTCTCTCACAAAAACAGCCTCAAGTCCTTCAGCCTTTTCTCATAAGACCTCCCCTCCATACCAGGCAACATCGTGGTAAATCTCCTCTGCACCCTTTCCAGTGCTTCCAAATCCTTCCTATAATGCAGCGAACAGAACTGTACGCAATACTCCCAAGTGTGGCCGCACCAGAGTTTGTATAGCTGCAACATGATCTCATGGCTCTGAAACTCAAACCCTCTACCAATAAAACCTAACACACAATACACCTTCTTAACAACCCTATCAACCTGGCTGGCAACTTTCAGGGTTCAAGCACATGGACACCAAGATCTCTCTGCTCATCCACACTACCAAGAATCTTACCATTTGCCCAATACTCTCTATTCCTGTTACTCCTTCCAAAGTGAATTATCTCACACTTTTCCACATTAAACTACATTTGCCACCTCTCAGCCCATCTCTGCAGCTTATCTATGTCTCTCTGTAACCTGCAACATCCTTCCGCACTATCCACACCTCCACCGACTTTAGTATCATCTGCAAATTTACTAACCCATCCTTCTGGACCCTCGTCCAGGTCATTTATAAAAATGGCAAACAGCAGTGGCCCCAAAACAGATCCTTGCAGAACACCACTAGTAATTGAACTCTAGGATGGACATTTCCCATCAACCACCACCCTCTGTTTTCTGACAGCTAGCCAATTTCTGATCTAAATGGCTAAATCATGCTCAATCCCATGCCTCTGTATTTTCTGCAATAGCCTACCGTGGGGAACCTTATCAAATGCTTTACTGAAATCCATATATACCACATCAACCGCTTTACTCTCATCCACCTGTTTGGTCACCTTCTCAAAGAACTCAATAAGGTTTGTGAGGCACGACCTACCCTTCACAAAACCATGCTGTCTATCCCGAATCAAATTACTCCTTCCTAGATGATAATAAATCCTATCTCTTATAATCCGTTCCAACACTTTACCCACAACCGAAGTAAGGCTTACTGGTCTGTAATTACCAGGGTTGTCTCTAGTCCCCTTCTTGAACAAGGGGACAACATCTGCTATCCTCCAGTTGTCTGGCACTATTCCTGTAGATAGTGACGCCATAAAGATCAAAGTCAAAGGCTCTGCAATCTCCTCCCTAGCGTCCCAGAGAATCCTCGGATAAACCCTATCTGGCCCAGGGGCCTTAACTATTTTCATGCTTTCCAGAATTGCTAACATCTCCTCCTTATGAACTTCAATCCCGTCTAGTCTAATAACCTGTGTCTCAGTGTTCTCCTCAACAACATTGTCTTCTTCCTGTGTGAATACTGACAAAAAATATTCATTTAGCACCTCTCCTATCTCTTCGGACTCCACGCACAACTTCCTACTACTGTCCTTGACTGGCCCTTACCTTACTCTAGTCATTCTTTTATTCCTGACATACCTATGGAAAGCTTTAGGGTTTTCCTTGATCCTACCTGCCAAAGACTTCTCATGTCCCCTCCTGGTTCCTCTTAGTTCTCGCTTTATGTCCTTACTGGTTAACTTGCAACTCTCAAGCGCCCTAACTGAACTTCTACGCTTCATCTTTACATAAACATCCTCCTTCCTCTTGACAAGAAATTCAACTTCTTTAGTAAACCACGGTTCCATCGCTCGACCACTTCCTCCCTGTCTGACAGATACATATTTATCAAGGACATGCAGTAGCTGTCCCTTGAACAAGGTCCACATTTCAATTGTGCCCAGCCCCTGCAGTTTCCTTCCCCGTCCTATGCATCCTAAATCTTGCCTAATCGCCTTATAATTGCCTTTCCCCCAGCTATAACTCTTGCCTATCGGTGTATGCCTATCCCTTTCCATAACCGAATTGTGGTCACTATCACCAAAGTGCTCACCTAACTCAAATCTAACATCTGGCCTGGTTCATTACCCAGTACCAAATACAATGCGGCTTCGCCTCTTGTTGGCCTATCTACATACTGTGTCAGGAAACCCTCCTGCACACTGGACAAAAACTAACCCATCTAAAGTACTTGAACTATCGCGTTTCCAGTCAATATCTGGAAAGTTACAGTCCCCCATAACAACTACCCTGTTACTTTCGCTCCGATCCAGAATCATCTTTGCAATCCTTTCCTCTACATCTCCGGAACTTTTTGGAGGCCTATAGAAAACTCCCAACAGAGTGACCTCTCCTTTCCTGTTTCTAACCTCAGCCCATACAACCTCAGTAGACGAGTCCTCATCAAATGTCCTTTCTGCCACCGTAATACTGTCCTTGACTAACAGTGCCACACCTCCCCCTCTTTTACCACCTTCCCTGATCTTACTGAAATATCTAAACCCCGGAACCTGCAACAACCATTCCTGTCCCTGCTCTATCTATGTCTCCAAAATGGCCACAACATCGAAGTCCCAGGTACCAACCCATGCTGCAAGTTCACCCACCTTATTCCGGACGCTCCTGGTGTTGAAGTAGACACACTTGGTGTTGTGCATCCATATGTGAACTCCATTCAGGTTGCTGGTTGTCGTGACTCTAAGAAACTTGACATTCTCCACCGTCTTTAGACACGAGTTAGGAAGCATGGACTGGGAGCAGTTGTTCCATGGTAAGGGAACTATAGACATGTGGAGATGGTTTAAGGAACAGTTGTTGGGAGTGATGAGTAAATATGTCCCTCTGAGACAGGCAAGACGGGGTAAGATAAAGGAACCTTGGATGACGAGAGCGGTGGAGCTTCTAGTGAAAAGTAAGAAGGTAGCTTACATAAGGTGGAGGAAGCTAGGGTCAAGTTCAGCTAGAGAGGATTACATGCAGGCAAGGAAGGAGCTCAAAAATGGTCTGAGGAGAGCCAGGAGGGGGCACGAGAAAGGCTTGGCAGAAGGAATCCGGGAAAACACAAAGGCATTTTACACTTACGTGAGGAATAAGAGAATGGTCAAAGAAAGAGTAGGGCCGATCAGGGATAGCATAGGGAACTTGTGTGTGGAGCCTGAGGAGGTAGGGGAAGCCCTAAATGAGTTTTTTGCTTCTGTCTTTACGAAAGAAACGAACTGTGTAGTGAATGAAACCTTTGAAGAGCAGGTGTGCATGCTGGAATGGATAGAGATAGAGGAAGCTGATGTACTGAAAATTTTGTCAAACATTAAGATTGACAAGTCGCCAGGCCCGGATCAGATTTGTCCTCGGCTGCTTTGGGAAGCGAGAAATGCAATTGCTTCGCCACTTGCGAAGATCTTTGCATCCTCGCTCTCCACTGGAGTCGTACCTGAGGACTGGAGAGAGGCAAATGTAATTCCTCTCTTCAAGAAAGGAAATAGGGAAATCCCCGGCAATTATAGACCGGTAAGTCTCACGTCTGTCGTCTGCAAGGTGTTAGAAAGGATTCTGAGGGATAAGATTTATGACCATCTGGAAGAGCATGGCTTGATCAAATACAGTCAACACGGCTTTGTGAGGGGTAGGTCATGCCTTACAAACCTTATCGAGTTTTTTGAGGATGTGACCAGTAAGGTTGATGAGGGTCAAGCTGTGGATGTGGTGTATATGGACTTCAGTAAGGCATTTGATAAGGTTCCCCATGGAAGGCTCATTCAGAAGGTCAGGAGGAATGGGATACAGGGGAACTTAGCTGCTTGGATACAGAATTGGCTGGCCAACAGAAGACAGCGAGTGGTAGTAGAAGGAAAATATTCTGCCTGGAAGTCAGTGGTGAGTGGGGTTCCACAGGGCTCTGTCCTTGGGCCTCTACTGTTTGTAATTTTTATTAATGACTTGGACGAGGGAATTGAAGGATGGGTCAGCAAGTTTGCAGACGACACAAAGGTCGGAGGTGTCGTTGACAGTGTAGAGGGCTGTTGTAGGCTGCAGCGGGACATTGACAGGATGCAGAGATGGGCTGAGAGGTGGCAGATGGAGTTCAACCTGGATAAATGCGAGGTGATGCATTTTGGAAGGTCGAATTTGAAAGCTGAGTACAGGATTAAGGATAGGATTCTTGGCAGCGTGGAGGAACAGAGGGATCTTGGTGTGCAGATACATAGATCCCTTAAAATGGCCACCCAAGTGGACAGGGTTGTTAAGAAAGCATATGGTGTTTTGGCTTTCATTAACAGGGGGATTGAGTTTAAGAGTCGTGAGATCTTGTTGCAGCTCTATAAAACTTTGGTTAGACCGCACTTGGAATACTGCGTCCAGTTCTGGGCGCCCTATTATAGGAAAGATGTGGATGCTTTGGAGAGGGTTCAGAGGAGGTTTACCAGGATGCTGCCTGGACTGGAGGGCTTATCTTATGAAGAGAGGTTGACTGAGCTCGGTCTCTTTTCATTGGAGAAAAGGAGGAGGAGAGGGGACCTAATTGAGGTATACAAGATAATGAGAGGCATAGATAGAGTCGATAGCCAGAGACTATTTCCCAGGGCAGAAATGGCTAGCACGAGGGGTCATAGTTTTAAGCTGGTTGGTGGAAAGTATAGAGGGGATGTCAGAGGCAGGTTCTTTACGCAGAGAGTTGTGAGAGCATGGAATGCGTTGCCAGCAGCAGTTGTGGAAGCAAGGTCATTGGGGTCATTTAAGAGACTGCTGGACATGCATATGGTCACAGAAATTTGAGGGTCCATCCATGAGGATCAATGGTCGGCACAACATTGTGGGCTGAAGGGCCTGTTCTGTGCTGTACTGTTCTATGTTCTATGTTCTATGTCTTAACTTCAGTTCCATTGTTGTAGATGGGGACATGTTTTCCAGCTTTCTTTCTGTAGTCAATGAACAGTTCTGTAGTTTTGCTGATGTTGAGAGAGAGATTGCACTACATCATGAAGCCCTCAATGTCCCTTGTGTATTGTGATTTATGGTTGCTGGATCTCCATCCCAGTACAGTGGTGTTGTCAGTGACCTTGTAGATGGCGTTCATTTGGAATTTGGCAACACGTTCGTGGGTGTACAGGGAGTACAGTAGGGGATTGAGAGCATGATCTTGGCGTGCTGCAGTGTTGAGTGTCATTGTGGAGAAAGTGCAGTTACCTATCTTCACTAATTGCGGTCTGTGGAACAGAAAGCTGAGGATCTAGTTGCAGAGTGCAGAGCCAAGAGCAAGGTCATGGAGTTTTGAGATCAATGCGAAGGAGATAATGGTGTTGAAGGCAGAGCTGTAGTCAATGTGCAGGACGTAGCTGTCTTTGTTGTCCAAATGCTCCAGGTATGAGTGTAGGGCTAGGGATATAGCATCCGCTGTGGACCTGTTGCTTTGATAGGCAAATTGTAGGCTGAGATAGTGGAGGTGATGTGGGTCATGGTCAACCTTTAGAAGCACTTCATGATTATTGAGGTCAGAGCCACTGGGCGGTAGACTGTTGGACAATAAAAGCAATATTTTATTTTATGTCATAAACTGCTGGTTTTAAAAACAACAAAAAGCACCAACCCTGCCTATTGATTGTAGACAGTTCTAACAATTCAGTGTCATTTGAATTTGAACTGGTATAAACTGGATTATGAGTTGTCTGGACATTGGGCATCAAATTTCATTTTGTCTTATTCAATCTTAAGTATTTTAGTTTACATTATATTGGGGTGGAGTGTCAAGCACAACTGGGCAGCCGGTTTTCAGGCACCTGTGTGAACAAAGGCAGGAAGGTTTGGGGTCATTTCATTTTGGTGGTGCCTCAAGTGCATTGAGGAAGCAGTCCCAATCCAAGATGCCACCTCATTTTTCCTAGCTGCTGCCCAGCAAAACCTATCCCACCTCCCTCTCCATGCTCCCTGAGCTATACGATCTTTTGCAACCATGAAACTCCAGGATTAATTTTCTCAGGGCAGCCTGGCCCACTTCCAGGTCCTTCGTGCTATCATAGTAGTACTTATTACTTGAGATCTGGTGCTGCCATGAGTGATGGAGCTATTGGCTAGTTCCGAGGGAAGGACTTCCTGCTAAGTGAGGAGTAGATGCCATGCTGGTAACCAATTTAGCCCATCTGCAGAACAGTATGGCTGCAGGGCAGACTTAGGAGCAGACTGACTTCCAGAAAACTTGCCTTTTGGAGATGCAAGCTAACTGCACCTCCATAAATGTCTGCCCACTGACTCACCAACCAATAAAAATGCCCTTCCCTCATTTACCTTTACAAAATCCCTCATAAATTTGATTATCCATCATATTTCAGTTTGTTGTAATGAAATAGAAGGGTGAAGGTAAGGGGGCTGTGGTGTCATAGTAATGTCACTGGACTAGTGATCATGACTCCTGTTCTGGGGACATGGGCTCAAATTCCTCCATGGTACTTGGTGAAATTTGAATTCAATAAAACCTGTACTTATAAACTAATCTAATGACTGTCATAATGCCCCATCTGGTTCACAATGTCCCTGCAGAAGGAAGCCTATCACCCATATCTGATTGGCCACATGTGATTCCAGATAGAGTCATAGGCGACCTTTAGAACCCAGGGATGTAAACAATTGCTCACCTTTGACAGACTGCTGGTTTTCCAACCATCGCTTTTCACTCTGACTATGCGTCTGTGCATTAACATATCCTTAGACGGGTGTGTGTGCACGCAATTTGGACTTGAGTAAAAGAATACAATACTAAAACCTGCTGACATCATGGTTAATTGTGAAGACAATTGTAAGTGAATTTGAGGGTATGGATGGTTAGCATGTTGGGTGCTTAGATACGGCCTGAAAATTAATGCTGAGAAATGTAAGAAGGACCATACAGCATGAAAACAGGCTGCTTGGTCCAACTAGGCCATACCGACTATGTTCCCTAACTAATCCCAATCAACTAGGCCACCTGCCTGTGTTTGGCCCATATCCCTCCAAACCTTTCCTGTTCATGTACTTGTCCAGTGTTTTTTAAACATTGTAACTGCACCTGCATCCCATGGTTGACTCTTAACTACCCTCTAAAATAGCCCTAGCAAGCTACAGAGCTCAAGGGACAATTTGGTATGGACAATAAATAGATGCCAACCCAGCTAGCAATACCCACAACCCATTAACAAATAAAAAAGACCAGTTTCTCAAAACTTCCCTCGTAATTCACCCCTTAAGAAGGCTTTCAAAACTGCAAGTAACATTTTAACAATGGCCTATCCATTGTTTTGCATTGACTTAACTATTGGTATTTTATGCCCCCTTTGTGAACAATTTTATGTTTTTCTTAATAGCATTTTCTGAGATGTAAATGTGAACTTCAATATCTGCATTATGATTTTGTTTATGATTCTTTTCCAAATCCTTCCTTACATTTACGTTTACGTCTCTGGATTCTAAAGATTGCCTATTAATCTCGCTCCGTTGTTCTCTCTCTATCTCATTAAAAATCAACTTTATGTATGACACTCCTCTTACCATATGTCTTAACTTTATCAACAACCTTCTATATGGAAATTTATCAAATAAATTTGGAAGGTATATAGCACCCACTTTCTGAAGAAGGGTCCCGACCCGAAATGTCAAGCTTTCCTACTCCTCTGATGCTGCTTGGCCTGCTGTGTTCATCCAGCTGAATATACTGATAAATCTCTGAAAAGGAATAATTGCATTTCTCACATACAAGTTGTATTTAATGACCTAACATTTCTATGTAAATTGTTACTCTAACCTCAAATTGTAACCACTAAAAACATGCTGATGTGAGGCTGGATGTAGATAATGGTTTATTCCTTTGTGCCTTTCTCAATAGAAATGTTGCATTGGCAAGTTCCCAAGCCTCTGCTGCAACCTGTACAGTCAAGGATATTAGAAGGATTGTGATCAGTCTGTATTTTCTATCATGGTATGCCTCAGCATTTTAGGATGCATATCATCACGGAATGGTGGCTGTTCAACTGAGTACCACAAATTTCTTTCAATTCTAAGCCTCTATCAGTGCTTGTCCTATCTAATTATTACACCTTTTCCTGATGTATCCTTTCACTTCTATTGTTTGTCATTTGTTGTTATGCAGGAGTAGTGATGATGCAGTAGAGTTGAATTCAGTTTCCCATAGCTGCTGAAGTCTTAGATCTGCTAGTGCTCCCTTTTGCAGGTTTTCACCACTCACCTCTTACTAAATCTGTTAGAAGGGAACTTGTCTCGTGTCCCCCATCTCCAGAATCGAATAAACAACTCACATTCACTGTGTTAGTTTCACAAGAGGCGATTGTTACTTCAAGCACCAAAGTGCACTGAACAGTTTGAAGAACCAAAGCCTGATTCTTGTGTTTAGGAGAAGACAAACTTAGAAAAATGCTTAACTAGAAAATTTTTACAAATTAATAATTTTCTATTTACTTAGGTGGGGAACTGACTTTTTAAAAAATTTTATTAAAGTATTATGTCTTAATTCAATAATCATGGGATAAAATAATCTGCATCATTTCATTAAATGCTGTAGATGTTAATGCTATTTATTTCATGTTCTTTTTCTGTTCAGCAGATGTATGCTGCTAGCCCCTACTCTGATACAATTCTGGTGGAGGTAACCTCATCGCCAAATGCACAAGACGATCCTGAGATGCTGTGGGTGATGGGACCAGTTCTTGCTGTTGTGTTAATTATCATCATTGTTATTGCTATACTTCTGTTCAAAAGGTGAGATAATCACAAAGTTATGTGAAAATAGGACTGTATATCCAAAATCAATGCTGAAACACTGCATCTTTACAGCGTAATCTTTCAAAGGGTATTATCCCAAATGTTAACTCAAATTATGAAAGAAAGCCCTAATGAGTTTTGTTGGGATCAGCTGACTATAGATGTTATTTACAGCCTTGGTTCGAAGATGTGCAAATGATTTAAATGTCACTCATGAAGTGACAATGATTGCCCTTGTTGTCAGGGCAAAATTTGACTGACTATAGCATTAGGGAGCTCCAACAAATTTGAAGTTGAAAGGAGTCATTGAGAAAACTCTTCACTAGTTGAACCATGTCGACACAAAGAACGATAATTGTGGTTGTGGAAGACCAATCGACTTAACTCCAGGACATTATTTTGGCTGTTCTTCAGGGCAGGCCCTAGGCCTAAGCATCTGGACCTGTTTCACTTTTGATTGCCTTAACATCAGAGCTGTAGCCATTCACTGACACTTGCATGTTCAGTTGTGTTTTTCACTCCCTACATAATGAAGTAGTTCATGTCCACGTGCAACAAGACCTGAAGAACATTGAGGCTTGGACTGACCAGTGGCATTCATGCTATACAGTGCTATAAAGTGGCGCTTACTCACTAACACTTACTTGTCACTACTCAGTTTGTAAGCTACCAGAACATTTGCTTTTAGACCTCATTATGAACTTGACCTAAATATGGACCAAGAAGCTAAATTTTAGAGATGAGCTGAGATTAACCATCCTTGACACCAACCCATCATTTGGTGGATTGTGGCAACAAGAAACCATAACAAAAAAGTGGGAACTGTGGAGAAAAGTCAATTGATTGGAGTCATGCATAACATAAAGGAAGATGCTTATTGATTTAGAGATGATTCACCTCATCCCCAAGACATCACAGCGGGAGTGCGTCAGGTCCCAACCATTTTCACCTGCTTCATCGAAATCTATCATAAGGTCAGGTGTGAGGATATTTTGATAATGATGTTCGATTCTCCTCAGATAATGAAGCATCTTTCTGGAATGTAGCAATGTCTGTCAGGCTTTAGGTGATAAACAAGAAGTAATATTTGAACCGTGCAGATGCCAGGTAATTACCATCAACAAGTGAGAGTCAAGTCACACATCACCTTCACATTAATGGCATTACTGAAGTAACTCCATAGTGGCTGGTCAGCCTTTATTCACACATTGAGAGTCTTTGACACTGAACAAGCTTCCTTAGAAGCAGTTCTCAGAGTGAACAGAACCTCTGACACTTCTATTTATATCTGTCAGCTAGGACTGTCTGATTGAACCAGTTGATAGAACATGGGTTCTCTGTCTGGGGCTATGAGGTCCACCTGGCTGACCTCATTACAGTCAGTGCAATTACCATCAACAAAATCCATGCCATCAAGATCTTGGGGTATAAGTCATCATTAACCAGATATTTAACTGGATCAGCCACAGTGGATCAAGGGCTGGATACTCTTTGTCAGATGACTCAGCTCCCGAAAAACTCCCAAAAGCCAATACTGCTCACTTTAAGTCAAGTATGTGATTAAATAGTCTCCTGTTACCTGGTGACAGTAGCTCCAATGACACTCAAGAAGCTTGACATCATCTAAAACAAAGCAGCTCATTAGATTGACAGCACATTCACCACCTTAAACATTTAACTCCTCCTCCAGTTGTGTACTGGGGCAACAACTCATTAAGATTTCTTCACTTGCATCTCCCAAATGCATGACCTGTGTCACCTCAAAGGATAAGGGTAGCAGATCTATGAGAACGTGTTTCCTTCCAACAAACTATTCTGACTTGGAAATACATCATTATTCCTTCATCATTACCAGGTCAAAACCCTGTAACTCCCTAGTTAACAATGTTGTGGGAGGACCAACACATGACATGTTGCAGCAATTCAAGTAGCATTCTCAAGCAATTAAAATAGCCTATAAATGCAAGCTCATTTAATTAATGTTTAACTATGTGTTGCGAAGATTTTTGAGTATAATGCATAACGCAAATAATATAGCAATGCTTTGACACTTCGCTATCTTCCAACTGGAACGACAAATTTAACTTTGGACCCACGTCTTACTAACCCCAACTACGTATCATCATGCTTTCCATACATTGAGTTCTGTTGTTAAATATAGAAAGTGTCATTATCTACTTAACAACAACCGCTACAGTAACATAATTGTTTTATGCCTTTATTTAAATGCTCAATGGCGCTTTGCAGAAGCAGTATAAAACAAAGTATGACACAGAGCTATGTAAGGAAATATGCAGTCAGATAATGAAAACTTCAATCAAAGAGGTAGAATTTTGTTAAAAAGAAGAAAATTGTGGTAAAAGGTCAAAGAGATGTAGGGTGGCAAGTTCCTTAAGCAACTGAAGACATGATTTTGGAACAATTTAAATTGGAGAAGAGTAAGAAGTCACAATTAGAGAAGCCATGTCGGAGGGATGACAGGCTAAAGCAGATTACAGAAATAGGGAGGAGCAAAACCAAGGAGAGATTTTAAGTCAAGAATAAGGATCCTAAAATCAAGGCAGCCAATGTTTGTTGGTGAGCACAGGGTCGATTGCTGATGAAGACATTATGCGAGTTATGACATGGGTGATCAAGTTTTGGAATGACCTTAAATTTATGTAAGGTAGAATGTGAGAAATCAGCCAGTAGTGTATTAAAATAATGAAGCCTAGAGATTACAAAGTGTGATGAGGGTTTCAGCAGTAGATAAGCTGAGGTAAAAGCATATCTTGTGATGTTACAGAGGTGAATAAAGTCGTACTAAATGATGGCATGAAATCTGGTCAGAACCTTATGTTATAGTCAAATGAGATGCTAATATTTTGAACAGATTGCTTTAGCCTCACACAATTAAGAGGAAGGGAGCGAAGAAATGCAGAAAAAGCACAATAGAGAGCCATTTTGTTCTTCAGTTCTCTTTCACTTTTTATTTTTGATCTTAACTTTCTCAGCTATTACACATACTCACTATTTAGTTATCAATTTACATTTTTCTCTCCAATGGAAAATAGGTAGATGACTAACAATAGATAAATCTATCATCTTACTGTGATCTAGCAAGGGCTTATGTAAAAATGTTCGAGAAGATTGCTGCTGAGCATTTTTCTATGATATGCCCATATGCATCTATATAATATATTGTCTGATCTGTTCCTAGGTTTGTTCCTTTTTTTGCCATTTATTCTGGCAGATTCGCTTTTATTTGAGCTTTTGGGAAATCTTTCTCCTTAACATTTCGTTACTTTACTGTAATAAAGAAGTTTTACATTGCTCCTGAGCAAGATGGACTATTTACACTACCACCAAATTTTACTGGTCCATGTATTGAAGGTTGAGACAGGACCAGGAGCAGAATTCTAGAATCTCACCTAAGGATTGTGGCTCTGTGTGAACCCACTTTCAAGCTATCTGGTTGGAAGCAGGATTTAAATGGCATCAGCTACCCACTTGACAGTGGCAGTGAGCTAATTACTTTAAATTAAGTGATCACTTGGATACAAATTAGTAGCACCGCCAGGATCTTCACAAAGGTAGAGAGGTTCCCTGCTGATACCAAAACCTGACTCTTGCTTAGAGGTGAACTCTCAACAGCAGAGCTGTCAGTGCCTCATTTAAATGATGACACTGCTGCTTCTGTTTTCCTAAACCAAAATTAAGGCTGACAGTGGGGACCATGAACCAACTGGGGAAATTCAGCTCTTATTACCACTACTTCTTTTAATTGATCAATAAAAATACAAACTCTGTAAAGATAGCTTGTAAAATTTATTAACAGTGGTTTCCATTTGCAATTTTATTTTAAAATATTTGAGCTGCATCAAATGGCTATAGCCGCAAAGATGATTTTTTTCTCACCCCCGTGCTCAGTCAAGTGATTAGTGTTTCAAAGTTATAAATTGTTAGAATTCACTTGTACGGAAGTCACTTCTCACTGAGAGAGTTAAATTGGCAAATGCACAAAGTCAGTTGAAAGAAATAGTGTAGAAGATGTACTGAAATTGATGGTATAGTGGTAATTTACAGAGTTAAACATAATGGAAGATCATCTATGGCGATGATACATGAACAATTTATAAAACTGATTTCAAATGCTCGCCTTTGTCTTTCAATCGAAGAATTGAGGCAGAGAGAGAAATTTCCACAGTTTATTTTAACAGTGGATATATGAAATAATCACTCATTTCTGATGTTTCCTCTTTCTGCCATCTCATGGATACATACAGTAAGCAAGAAAGGTAAGATCTCTACTAACGACTGTAACATTGTCTTAAACTGGACAGTCCAGAAATTCTTGCATATGCATCAAAGAAAGCAAACAGGAGATCTGCTTTTAGTTCATACTTTGGCATGTAAGGCATTGGGGTTGGTAAAAAGACACCAGTGGCAAGTGAATCATATTTAATGTTTTGCTCCCTTCCTCCCTGCTTTAGGAGAGAGGATGATGTTTAGAATCTAATCATGGTGCTTCTGAGACTGGCATGATTGATACTGTGGACAAGAGCTAGCATTCTATTATTCTATAGAAGGGTATCCTACAGAAACAGTTCCAATTCTTACCAAGAAACCAAAGAATAGTGAATGCTGGAAATCAGAAATAAAAATGTAAATTGCTGAAAAAATAAGGCAGATCTGGCAGCATCTGTGGGGAGAAAAACAGATGTAATGTTTTGGGTCCAATGACCCTTTTTCAAAACCGTTCCTTTCCTTACTGTTTTAGAATCAGAAATATTACATGCACGTAACTGTTAAACAAAATCCATGACAACTATCAAAATAATATGGTTTGTGATAATCACAATCTGGATCTTGATTTATATTGATCAAGCGTATTCAAATTCTCGTGCCTGTATTAAATAGTCGTGAAGTTTTCTTGTATGACTGGTTCCATTATTAATAGAACAATATAGCATCCTAACTTGGAAATATATCACTATTCTTTCACTGTTGCTGGGTCAAAATCCTGGAATTCCCAACTTAATGGCATTGTGGGTCAACCTGCAGCAGGTGGACTGCAGCAGTCAAGTAGGCAATTCATCACCTTCTCAAGGACAACAAGGGACAGGCAGTAAATGCTAGTCAGTCAGCAATGCCCATTTCCCATGAGTAAATAAATAATGATAATGAAAACTTCTAGTAAGTTCTGAAAATACACAATAGATTCATCATTGAGGGATTTGAGAGAAAAATTAATATGAAGTGGGAAGCTTATTTGTTGGAAGTTGGTTGTTCTAACCAGGACACATCTGTTGAATTTTAATATATCTGTTTATATGTATGATTTCCAATATCACAGGTTTTTTTAATAATTTAGATTTGCTTTGCATAGTTAGTGAGTTGATATGTAAAAATCAAAAGTGAAAACCGTTGGTGTAGTAGTGGAAATGGTGCACATTGTAAGCTTTATAATAATAATTCAAATATAATGAAAGATTTCTTTCAGCAATTAATTTACCTAATGGATTTAATTGTAAAAATGTTTTCCTAATTGGAATGCAAAATAAAAGACAGCAATAAGTGGTGAGCCTCATTAAGTTGCCTTAAACTGAACAATCCAGCCATTCTTCCAATTCCCGCATATGGATTAAAAAAGCAAATAGAGGATTTGCTTTTCAGCTTTTGCGATTTGGCAAATAAAACGTTAGGATTGTAAAAGGACACCAATGAAGGATCGATTATCTTTAACTTCTTGCTCACTCCTTATGTATACATTTGTACTGCATCTTTGTATTAATTTCATAGACTGGTATTGTAAAAGTAATATTTTGCTCTTATACATCTGGACACATGGTGTGTGATGTACTGGACAAAGTAATGAGTGAATGAATCAGTTTCTGCTGCTTTGACCAAAGGAAAAAATTTTAAAGAAATTTCACGTACATTGCATAATTGAGCAGGAGCAAATTCTTAAATATGAATCGAGCTCCTACTTTCTGTTTCTGAATTACTACTGTGTGTCAGTAGTAGATATCAGGGCAAATCTACCTTTAGTTGAAGTAATAATACCATGTGGTTGATTCAGGAAAAGAGCAAGCTCTCCATCTGCCAAGGATGATGTTCCTGGTGGAAAAGACCCATTACTGGCACACTCTTCAGACCCTGTGGAGATGAGAAGGCTAAACTATCAAACTCCAGGTAAACATTTGAGATTGAAACTCAAAGGAATCACATTGCATTTCTGATTAGCTTGGAGACTATCAATTAAAATTTAAATTCAAGGTTCTTTGCTCTTTTTGTTAGCAAGTAAAATTTATTTAAAACCTGCCATTCTAAGATCACTGATAGGTTTCAGTTTTATTCATTTTTCATTTATAAATGTTCTACTTAACTGAGTATTTTATTTTCTTACTGGAAGTGGTAAATTTTTCTATTTATGTTCATTTCAAAGACATTTATGCAACTGTTATTTTAGAGAAGTCACTGGCTAAATGACTGGGCGTACAATCCAGTGTGATATTAAACAATCCATACAGAAACTGATCACCACCAAATCAAATTTCAGATTGTACAATTTGTTTTCAAAATTTGTGGCTAATTTAGAGAAACAGAACCAAAGAATTAGGAAATCATAGTACGGCAGACTAAGAACATATGTAGCTAACGTAAACCAGAAAGTGATGCAAAACTCAGCAGATGTGGTGGCATCATTGGAAAGAAAAGCCAAGTTAATTTTTCTAGTCAACAACGTCACTTGTTCAGATTGTTGAAATTAATGTATTTGTCCTTACACATTAATGTAATGTATGCAGTTATGCTTATTACTGCAGTGGTATGTAGATGGAAAATCTTTAGAACATAGAACAGTACAGCACAGAACAGGCCCTTCAGCCCACAATGTTGTGCCGACCATTGATCCTCATGTATGCACCCTCAAATTTCTGTGACCATATACATGTCCAGCAGTCTCTTAAATGACCCCAATGACCTTGCTTCCACAACTGCTGCTGGCAACGCATTCCATGCTCTCTCAACTCTCTGCGTAAAGAACCTGCCTCTGACATCCCCTCTATACTTTCCACCAACCAGCTTAAAACTATGACCCCTCGTGCTAGCCATTTCTGCCCTGGGAAATAGTCTCTGGCTATGAACTCTATCTATGCCTCTCATTATCTTGTATACCTCAATTAGGTCCCCTCTCCTCCTCCTTTTCTCCAATGAAAAGAGACCGAGCTCTGTCAACCTCTCTTCATAAGATAAGCCCTCCAGTCCAGGCAGCATCCTGGTAAACCTCCTCTGAACCCTCTCCAAAGCGTCCACATCTTTCCTATAATAGGGCGCCCAGAACTGGACGCAGTATTCCAAGTGCGGTCTAACCAAAGTTTTATAGAGCTGCAACAAGATCTCACGACTCTTAAACTCAATCCCCCTGTTAATGAAAGCCAAAACACCATATGCTTTCTTAACAACCCTGTCCACTTGGGTGGCCATTTTAAGGGATCTATGTATCTGCACACCAAGATCCCTCTGTTCCTCCACGCTGCCAAGAATCCTATCCTTAATCCTGTACTCAGCTTTCAAATTCGACCTTCCAAAATGCATCACCTCGCATTTATCCAGGTTGAACTCCATCTGCCACCTCTCAGCCCATCTCTGCATCCCGTCAATGTCCCGCTGCAGCCTACAACAGCCCTCTACACTGTCAACGACACCTCCGACCTTTGTGTCATCTGCAAACTTGCTGACCCATCCTTCAATTCCCTCATCCAAGTCATTAATAAAAATTACAAACAGTAGAGGCCCAAGGACAGAGCCCTGTGGAACCCCACTCACCACTGACTTCCAGGCAGAATATTTTCCTTCTACTACCACTCGCTGTCTTCTGTTGGCCAGCCAATTCTGTATCCAAGCAGCTAAGTTCCCCTGTATCCCATTCCTCCTGACCTTCTAAATGAGCCTACCATGGGGAACCTTATCAAATGCCTTACTGAAGTCCATATACACCACATCCACAGCTCGACCCTCATCAACTTTTCTAGTCACATCCTCAAAAAACTCGATAAGGTTTGTAAGGCATGACCTACCCCTCACAAAGCCGTGTTGACTGTATTTGATCAAGCCATGCTCTTCCAGATGGTCATAAATCTTATCCCTCAGAATCCTTTCTAACACCTTGCAGACGACAGACGTGGGACTTACCGGTCTATAATTGCCGGGGATTTCCCTATTTCCTTTCTTGATGAGAGGAATTACATTTGCCTCTCTCCAGTCCTCAGGTACGACTCCAGTGGAGAGCGAGGATGCAAAGATCTTCGCAAGTGGCGAAGCAATTGCATTTCTCGCTTCCCAAAGCAGCCGAGGACAAATCTGGTCCAGGCCTGGCGACTTGTCAATCTTAATGTTTTCCTCATTGCTTATTTGTTTATTGCTTGTACACATGTAGTGAAGCCTAACATGCAATCCAATCTCAGTCAAATGACACTTACAATAAAATTCTACCCTAGATTTAACAAATCTTACAGAAACAATATCTGAGTATGGGCATATCTTCTGAATGATTCAGTTTTCAAGAGTAGCTTTATAAAGCTTCAGATGTCTTCCATTATAACACAAAACCCAAGCTAACATGCTAGTGTTAGTTCCTGAGAGCTAATTTGTGTACTTATAATTAGATAACTATGCAATTTATATCAACCTTTGAACAAATAAAATTACTTGCAATGGATTTGAACTCTAAAGCACCCATTCTTAATGTACTGATCATCGTATACAAGGTACTTTTAAACTGATGATCAGTACAATTTATGAAGAATAAGTAAGATTAATAATCAAACTTGTCACACATTCTACGTCATGTAAAATCATACAACTCGCATCTTTTTACAGCAGTGAGAAGTTATTCGGGAAGATTGTATAGTCTCTTGAATTTAGGATTAAAGTTCAAACTGGATGTGATTGAATAAGCATAATCTTTATCTCTCTGAGCGGTTTGATTATCAAAAGTTACATTAAGCAAACTTTGGATTGATGTAATAGTATTTGCAACTGATGGCATTGTGAATTGCAGATAGGATGATTACATCACAGCATCAGAGATGACTTAGATCACTAAAGAAAACATCATTTGGACTGTATATGTTCTAAACTTTCAGAAAAGAAGATTTTTTTTTCTGGCTATCACTCTGAAGCTACCTCATTTAACCTACTTAGATGAGAAATCACCCCAAAACTGACTTTTCAAATCGTAGGATTGGAAATAAGCTAACAATGTTAGGCTGTGAAAGGATGAGAGAAAATTTAACTTCAATCCATAAGGACAAATGTTCTAAGCCACATTAGGTTCCTATGTTCTTGTATTCCTTTAATATAATAATCCTAATTACATTTTTTAATATTGTGGTGGCTGTGACCATCAACTGCCTGAGATTATGTGACATCAACTATTACAACTGGGTTATCGTATAAATGACAATAAGAGTATCTGCTGTGTAATTCGACAATTAAATCATTTTATAGTAGCTGTTTGGCAGAGAAATTCAGGCACTGTGGACCAGGAACAGGATACCAGCTAAACAAGTTTATACAGGAGGTCATCATACCTTGTCTACTTGAGGTTCTAATACAGCCTGTTGTCCTAATGACTATCTCAACAGAATATGGATGATTTAAGACTTCAATTTATTTTTAATTGTGTATTTGATTCCAAAATCTACTTCAGTATCATACCTACACAAAATGAAATTGATTTTTGCAAAACAAGGCAATATAATTCCTATTCACGTACACCAACCAGGCCCCAGAAATATTTTAGGTGTTTTGTTCTGCACTTAATTTTTTTCAGTTCTGATATTTAACAAAGAAACTTGATTTCTTACCCTCTGCCAGTTGCTAAGTGGGAAAGTGTTGAAAATTTCTCTCAGTTCCTGTAAGAGAGTATACTACTTCTGCTTATTACCTCATTATGTCACAACTGAGATCAGGACCTTACTTTTTCGAAGCTGTGGTTGTGAACAGTACAATCATCAAGGACCTCATATTTCTATATTATGTTCATGTGTACATTCAAATAATCTATCTGATGATTTTATAATAAATCAGGGCGCACTGTAGAGAATCATGGCCCGATGTTCAGTTGTCATTTTGTTTCACAGCAATGATGAATATTTTGCTCAGAACTTAAGCTGATCAGTGATGAACTATCCTGCACTTCAACAGCCAAAGTGTTAAAATGTACTGGTTAAACTTTCAAAGGCCAAATGCCATGTGAAGCAATCATTAATATGGTCTCGTGGACTGAGACAAAATCCCGTTGTTTCGTCGTGACAGTGAGCTGTGTTTCACAATGAATATGCCTATCAAAAAAAGTACCAGCCTGAAGAAAATGAAATGTCAAGTCTTAAATTCTTTTGATGAGACTGGTGAAATTGAAAGCAACACAGAACCTCAAGACAAAGGTTTTGTAGTCGAAACATCTCATGAGGTTTTTCTTGCACTATCTAAGGTAGACTTGACAAATTTCTATTTCGTTTCAACTGTACCGTTTGTTTACCTGCAACTTTGAAGATGGAAGTTGCAAGTGTAAATGTCCTTTTTATATAGCTGTATATTTATTAGAATAACTAAAGAATTATTGAAATATTTCTTCCCTGATATCTTCCACATAGAAAATGCAGTGTTCTCTGTCACTTTGTAACTTATGCTGGTGTAAATATTTAAAATTTTAGAAAAGTTCCCATCCTTTCCTCAATTTAGTTGCCATTTTAATTAATTCGTGCAGTGGAATTGCGTTAATAATTGGCAGATTTAGGTAGACATTGAATATATTTTTTCAACAAAAATGAATCACCCTGACTACCCCTTACAAAACAGAGAACTGACTGCTCCTTCTGTCTATAAATATAATCATAAACTGTCCATTTTAATCTAGGCAGGCTAAATTATCGTTAAATTGATTTTTAGATCTACTTTGCTTATGGTCAACTAGGGAACGGACGAACAAGAGATGACCAATCTACCTGTTGACATTTAATGCTATCATGACCAACTGAACATTTCAGTGCCTTTATTCACAGAATCTCCATACCCCTTTACACCATTTATAATTAGAAATCGACCAACCTGTACTTTGAGTATACTCAATAACCGTGCTTCCACAGACCTCTTGCTAGAGAATTCCAAAGATTCACAACCCTATGATTAAAATATATTTTCATCATCTTGATCCAAAATGACATTCCACTTACTTTAAATTAAGCCCCTGGTTCTAGGTTTCACAATGAAAAGAAATATCTTGCCTGAATCTACTTCGTCTGTCCCTTTAAGTATTTTGTAGGTTTCAATGAAATCACCTCTCATTCTTCTAAATTCCTGGGAATACAAGCCCAGATTTCTCAATCTTTGTTCATAGCACAGTCTCACCATGCCACGAACTGGGAACATTTGACAATTTACTTCAGTTTTGATGGTGCTTAACGGTATATTTATCACACTTGAAATATCTCGTAGTCAACTCAAATAAATCATGCCCGCAAAAGAATTTCTTAATTGAATATGTGACAGAAGATAGATTGAGGTCACAGCTGAAAAAAATGAATTCTGTTGTATTTTACCCCAACATGTGGCATTTTGCAAAGTCAATACTGATCCTTTTCATGGTTTGGTTAGGTTGTCAAGAGAAATCTCTGTCCAATAACACCCTTGTCAATATATTGTTCATGAGCTTGGCAATGACTCCATCACGAGAATGGGGTGAGAAATGTCGCCTAATTAGGGAAGGAACATTGTATTTGAGAAACATTTGGACTCTGCCCTGCCCCATTGTGATATATATAGAATGATGAGCTAAGTAAACAAACATAAACTTGTAACACTGAATGTGTTAAAATTATTTTGCTTTTCCATGGGAAGGATCTGCCTTATTGACTGCAACTAATATATTACTAATTACAAATATTATTGATTCCAAATTAATATCCAATCACTCCATCAATAGTTAGCCAGAAAATCTAAAAAATGCCATTAACCTTTTGTTTTCTTTCTGCTTTTAATGTCTAGTTTGTAATTTTGAATGCAGAGTAAGTTAATATTTGATCCAACTTGAACTGATGACATTTTCATCTTTTCACCTCACAAAGAAAAATAGCAAGCAGGAGAATTTAAAAAAATTAACCAAATTATCTGAAGTCAAAGATTGCATTATAATTATTAAATGTTGGTGAAATGAATAAATCTGATCTCATTATAATAAACAAGTCTTCTAACAGCTTGTTCCATACATGCACCATTATTTGTATGAAAAAGTCATCCTTCAGGTCCTTCTTAAACCTTCCCCATCTCACCTCAAAACTATATTCTCTAGTTTTTGACTCCTATACTCTGGTTTAAAAAAAAACCTTGGCTTTTCACCCTGTCCGTGCCCCTCATGATCTTATAAACCACTGTAAGGCCGCCTTGTTTGGAGCAGTGAGAGAGCGAGCCAGGGTGCCAATGGGAAGGTAAGGTTTTTTTTTCCTTATTAAAACTTACCTTGTGCAGCAGTGGCCTTCTTGCTTTCGGCAGTGGGTGTGTGGAGAGAACGCGAGCCAGGAAGGAACTAATATATTTGGGCATTGGCTAAACCCGAAAGACTACATGTGTAGTGTCTCCCACCCATCCTCCTCCTCTAACCAAAAAAAAAGACTGTGTGGAGGGTCAGTAAGGTACGGCTATAGTTCTCATTTCTTTCATTCTTCTGGAAATCTAGAGGGAATGGAAGCTGGGGCAGTTGCATGTTCCTCTTGCAGGATGTGGGAGGTAAGGGTCACTGCTGCTGTGCACTCTGACTTCACCAGCGAGAAGTGCACCCAACTCTAGCTCCTCACAAACCATGTTAGGGAACTGGAGCTGGATGAGCTCCAGATCATTCGGGAGGCTGAGGGTGTGATCGAGAGGAGTTACAGGGAGGTGGTCACCCCCAAGGCACAGGAAAAAGGTAGCTGGGTGACTGTCAGGAAGTGGAAAGGGAATAGGCAGACAGTGCATGGATCCCCTGTGGCTGTTCCCCTCAATATTAAGTTTACTGTTTTGGATACTGTTGGGGAGAACGACCTACCAGGGGAAGGCCATAGCGGGCAGGTCTCTGGCACTGAGCCTGCCCCTATGGCACAGAAGCGAACTGGGGAGAATAGGAGAGCAATTGTAGTGGGGGATTCACTAGTAAGACGCACAGACAGGCGGTTCTCTGGACGCGAATGCGATGAAAGGTATGTTGCCTCCCGGGTGCCAGGGTCCGTGATGTCTCAGATGGTGCCTTCAAGATCCTTAAGGGGGAGTGTGAGCAACCAACAGTCATGGTACTCATCGGTACCAATGACATAGGTACGAAAAGGTCTGAGAATGTGAAAAAAAACGGAGTTAGGTTGAAAGCTGAAGCCCAAGACAAACAGGGTGGTTATCTCTGGATTACTACCAGTGCCATGTGATAACGAGGTAAGAAATAGGGAGGGAGTGCAGCTGAACACATGGCTACAGGGCTGGTATAGGAGGGAGGGCTTCCATTGTGTGGGTAAGCGGAGCACATTCTGGGGAATGTGGGACCTGTACAGTAAGGGCAAGTTACACCTGAACCGAAAGGGCACAAATATCCTGGGAGGGAGGTTTATTCGAGCTATGCGAGATGTTTTAAACTCTATTGGCAGGGGGTGGGGAACCAGATTTGTAATTCAGAGCATGAGGTATTCAGCCTTCCAACAGACACAAGACAGAATGAGATTATTAATAAAGAAATGTGGTCGATGGAGCGTAAATATGGAAACAGGGATGGTTTGAGGTGTCTATACTTCAGTGCGAGAAGTATCAGAAATAAGGTGGATGAACTTATAGCATGGGTCAGTACTTGGAACTATGATGTTGTGGCCATTACGGAAACTTGGGTAACTCATTCACTGGGATGGTTGTTGGAAGTCCTGGGATTTAAATGCTTTGAAAGAAATAGGGAGGGTGGTAAAAGAGGTGAGAGAGTCGAATGGCTAGTCAGGGCTAGTATAGCAGCTACTGAAAGGCAATTTGAGAATGATATGTCATAAGTTTCAGTTGAGGTCAGGAACAAGAAAGGAGCAGTCACTTTGTTTTTATACAGACCCACTAATGGTTGACGAGAAGTGGAGGAGCGGATTGGGAGGCAGATACTGGAAAGGTGCAGAAGTCACAGGGTTATAGTCATGGGTGACTTTACCTTTCCAAATATTGATTGGAAACTATTTTAGTTGTAATAGTTTAGATTGAATGGATTTAGTCCAGTGCATTCAGGAAGGATTCCTGGCACAGTATGGAGATAGACTAACACGAGGAGAGGCCTGTTTGGATTTGGTGCTTGGCAATGAACTGGGCCAAGTGTTAGACCTATTGGTAGGAGAGCACTTTGGCAGTAGTGATCATAACTCTGTGATAATGGGAACTGCAGATGCTGGAGAATCCTAGATAATAAAATGTGAGGCTGGATGAACACAGCAGGCCCAGCAGCATCTCAGGAGCACAAAAGCTGACGTTTCGGGCCTAGACCCTTCATCAGAGAGGGGGATGGGGTGAGGGTTCTGGAATAAATAGGGAGAGAGGGGGAGGCGTACCGAAAATGGAGAGAAAAGAAGATAGGTGGGGAGGTAGAGAGGGGATAGGTCAGTCCAGGGAAGACGGACAGGCCAAGGAGGTGGGATGAGGTTAGTAGGTAGGAGATGGAGGTGCGGCTTGGGGTGGGAGGAAGGGATGGGTGAAAGGAAGAGCCGGTTAGGGAGGCAGAGACAGGTTGGACTGGTTTTGGGATGCAGTGGGTGGAGGGGAAGAGCTGGGCTGGTTGTGTGGTGCAGTGGAGGGACGGGACGAACTGGGCTCTGTTACTTTTATAGTAGCCATGGAAAAGGATAGGGATGTACAGCAGGGTAAGGTTTATAATTGAGGGAAGGCTAATTACAATTCAGTTTGGCAAGAACTGGGTAACATAAAATAGGAACAGATGCTGTCAGGGAAGAGTGCTATTGAAATGTGGAAATTGTTTAAGGAATGCATACTGCATGTGCTCAATATGTTTGTCCCTAGCAGGCAGGGAAGATGTGGTCGAGTGAGGGAGCCTTGGTCTCAAGAGAGTTCGAACAACAGGTTAAGAGGAAGAAGGAGGCTTGCGTAACGTTTAGGAAACAAGGAACAGAAAAGGCTCTAGAGGGAAACAAGTTATCCTGGAAGGAGCTGAAGAACGAGCTATAAGGGGGCATGAGAGAACCTTGGCAGATAGGATCAAGGAAAACTCCAAGGCATTTTACATGTACATGAGGAATAAGAGAATGACCAGAGAAAGGGTAGGGCCGATCAAGGATTGTAAACGGAATTTGTGCACACAGCCTCAAGAGATAGGAGAGGTCTTCAATGAATACTTTTCTTCGATATTCACAACTGAGAAGGACCTAGTTGTAGAGAAGGACAGTTTGAAACAGGTTGGGAGGCTAGAGAATGTGGATGTTAGTAAGGAAGATGCACTAGGAATTTTGAGGGAGTTGAAAATAGATAAGGCCCCCTGGCCTGATGGGATTTACCCAAGGATTGTATGGGAAGCGAGGGAGGAGATCACAGGGCCTTTGGCGATGATCTTTTCGTTCTTGGTGTCCACAGGTACAGTGCTGAAAGATTGGAAGGAGGCAAACGTCATTCCCTTGTTCAAAAAAGGGAATAGGGATAACCCTGGAAATTATAAGCCAGTTAGCCTTACTTCAGTGTAGGCAAATTATTGGAAAGGGCTCTGAGAGATAGGATTTATGATCACTTGGAAAGGCAGTTTGATTTGTGATAGTATGGATTTTTGAGAGGTAGATCATGCCTCACAAACCTTATTGAATTCTTTGAAGAGGTGACCAAACCAGTGGATGAAGGTAGAGCAGTGGATGTGATATACATGGATTTAAGAAAGGCATTTGATAAGGTTCACCACGGTAGGCTCATGCAGAAGGTAAGGAGGCATGGGATAGGGGAAAATTTGGCAGATTGGATTCAGATTTGGCTCACGCTTAGAAGACAAAGGGTGGTAGTGGACGGAAAATATTCAACATGGTGCTTAGTTATGAGTGGTTAACCACAAGGATCTTTTCTGGGTCCTCTTCCGTTTGTGATTTTTGTAAATGATTTGGGCGAAGGAGTGGAAGAGTGGATTAGTAAGTTCGCGTACGATACGAAGGTGGATCGAGTTGTGAATAGTGTGGAGGGCTGTTCTAGCTTACAAAGGAAAATTGATAGGATGCAGAGCTGAGCTGAGAAGTGGCAGATGGAGTTTAACCCTGAAAAGTGTGAGGTGATTCATTTTGGAAGAACAAATTTGAAAACAGAGTACCGGGTTAACGGAAAGATTCTTAGCAGTGTGGAGGAGCAGCGGGATCTTGGGGTTCATGTTCACAGTTCTCTGAAAGCTGCCACCCAAGTGGATAGAGTTGTGAAGAAGGCATATGGTGTGTTAGCTTTCATTAATAGAGGGATATGATGTCAAGAGCTGTGAAGTTATGCTCCAGCTATACAAAAGCCTGGTTCAGCCACATCTGGACTATTGTGTCCAGTTCTGGTCACCTCACTACAGCAAAAATGCAGAAGCATTGGAAAAGGTGGAGAGGAGATTTGTCAGGATGTTGCCTGGAATGGAGGGAAGGTCTTACGAGGAAAAGTTGAGAGAGCTTGGGCTTTTCTCTTTGGAACGACGAAGGATGAGAGGTGACTTGATAGAGGTGTACAAAATGATCAGAGATAGAGTAGAGTGGACAGCCAGAGACTTTTTCCAGGGTGTTGGTAGCTGTTACGATGGGGCATAGTTTTAAAGTGAGTGGAGATCGATAAAGGGGAGACGTCAAGAGGTAGGTCCTTTACTCAGAGTGGTGGGGGCTTGGAATGCATTGCCAGAGGGTAGTGGGATATTTAAGGAGGTATTGGATAGGCATATGGATGATAGTAGAAAGTAGGGATGGATGTTAGATAGACCTTAGGATTAGCGTAAAAGTTCAGCACAACATTGTGGGCCGAAGGCCCTGTACTGTGCTGTACTGTTCTATGTTCTACGCTCTAAACCACCAGGAATGCTTCAGTATCAAAGCCCTATTAAGCCTCTCCCAATAGCTCAAACCGTCCAGTTCGGGCAACATCCTTGTAAATCTTTTCTGCACCCTCTCGAGTTTAACAACATCACCCTTATAGAAGGGTGACTAGAATTGTAAGCAGTATTTCAGAAGTGAGCTCTCTCATGTCCAGCATAGGCACAATCTGGCATCCCAACTCCTATACTCAATGTTCTGATCAATGAAGGCAAGCATCCCAGATGCCGCCTTCATCACCTTATCTATCTGCAACTCCACTTTCAAGGAACAGTGCATCTAACCACAGACTTTTTGATCAGCAGCACTCCCCAAGGCCCTACCATGAAGTGTATAACTCCTTTCCTGATTTGCCTTTACAAAATGCAACACTTCCCATTCATTTAAATTCAACTCCGTCTGCCATGCCTCAGTCCATCGGCCCATCTGATCAAGATCCTGTTGTACTCTGAGTTAAACTTCTTCACTGTCCACTACACCATCCAATTTGGCGTCATCCACAAACTTCCTAACCTTACCTCCTATATTCACATCCAGATCATTTATATAAATGACAAAAAAGCAGTGGACCCAGCACTGGTCCTTGTGGCACACCACTGGTCATAGGCCTCTAGTCTGAAAAACAACCTTCCACCACCACCCTCTGTTTCCTCCCTTAAGCCAATTTTGTACCAAATTGGCTAGCTCCCATGTCATTTAATCTATTTTACCAACCAATCTATCATGCAAAACCTTGTTGAAAGATTTGCTGAAGTTCATATAGACAACGTCTACCCCTTTGCTTTCATCAATTGTGCATGTCTCCTCTTCAAAAAACTTTATAAAATTAGTGAGAAATGATTTCCCATACACGCAACCTTGCTGGCTATCCCAAATCAGTCCTTGACTTTTTAAATTATGTAAATCCTGTCCCTCAGAATCCACTCCAACAACTTATCCATAGTGACGTATAGCTCACCAGTCTAGAGTTCCTCGGCTTTTCCTTACCACCCTTTTTAAATAATAGCCCCGCATTAGCCAATCTCCAGTCTTCCAGCATCTCTCCCATGGCTATTGACGATACATATATCTCTCAAATCTCCTCCCTATCTTCCCACTAAGCTCTGAGAAGCGCCCGATCAGGACCCAAGGATTTGTTTACATTTACGTGTTTTAAGATCTCCAGAACTTCCTCTTCTGTAGTATTGACACTTTTCAAGACATCGCTGTTTATTTCCCCAAATTGACTAGCTTTCACGTTCTTCTCCACAGCGAACACCGATGCAAAATATTTGTTTAATAACTTAAACTGAATGTAACTAAAATTATCGTCGAGCTGAGATTTTGCACAGCTCACACTTCTTCCCATCCAGACATTAAGTTATCCTGCAGTTACTTTGGTTCAGTTCTTTCCAATTACATTTTGGAGACAAAATGAGTAGTCAAGAGAAGAAAATCACATGGCAGAGAGGAAGATCTAGTGAGTGGGAGTAACTCAATAGCTCGACAAAGAGCTGGTACATAAATAATAGAGCAAATGACAGACTTTTGTACTGTGTCATGCTATGATTCCATGACAATGAGAGTAACCATTATAGCATATCATTTTTATGGTTTTACCACTGTGTAGAGCAAATACCATGCTTTTTTTCATGGAAGAGGTTCAAAATATATTCAGTAGATAAAGGAGTACATCACTCCAAAATAGATATTTTCAAATGCCTGTTTACTGTCCTGCCCTCTTCAATAGAGGCATTCATTTCTCACATGTATTGGTTTATTTGTAACAAAAAAATTTGAACCAAGAAAGTGCTGGTTTTAAAATACTGGTAATTAAAAAAAAATTCATAAATCTGAACTACTACCTAATTGGTAATCAGATTTACTGGTCTTGCAAATGAGGGAGATAACAGTGAAATTAGCATTGTGCAGTAAGATTAGCAAATAAGCAAGGTACCGGTTAAAATTAGCATAATGCTGTATCATTATTTTGTACAAATTAAAGTCACAGTGTTACATCCTGGATCTTTCATTTTAACTCTGATGTTCCAGTGTGAGCACCTGGTAAATAAATTATTTGATTGCCGCTGTTATCAAATGATGAATCTAAACATCCCAACCGTTTCAAAACAGAGTAGACATTTCTCGTAGTGTATGAATTATGTGTTTCAACTTTTATGATTGATCAATAGTAATAAAAGAGCTTAAAAAAGTTAGATAATGCCCTGGATTTTACGAGGCTCTACATACTGAAACAGTTCAACAGTTCTGGAAGATGAGAGATGCACTTGTGGAGACTAGTGGGAAAACATCACTGCAGTCCTAAAAATACACAACTTTATAAATGAACTGAGCAGAAATTTGAAAAACACTTTCAAAAAGAATGAGATGAAATAAACCAGCCTAGCCTAATTTAAATACTGATCTTTAAAATTCACATCCTAAACAAATAACTTAATAGTGCTAAGATAATAAAATGTGAGGCTGGATGAACACAGCAGGCCAAGCAGCATCTCAGGAGCACAAAAGCTGACGTTTCGGGCCTAGACCCTTCATCAGAGAGGGGGACGGGGAGAGGGAACTGGAATAAATAGGGAGAGAGGGGGAGGCAGACCGAAGATGGAGAGTAAAGAAGATAGGTGGAGAGGAGAGTATAGGTGGGGAGGTAGGGAGGGGATAGGTCAGTCCAGGGAAGACGGACAGGTCAAGGAGTTGGGATGAGGTTAGTAGGTAGATGGGGGTGCAGCTTGGGGTGGGAGGAAGGGATGGGTGAGAGGAAGAACCGGTTAGGGAGGCAGAGACAGGTTGGACTGGTTTTGGGATGCAGTGGGTGGGGAGGAAGAGCTGGGCTGGTTGTGTGGTGCAGTGGGGGGAGGGGACGAACTGGGCTGGTTTAGGGATGCAGTAGGGGAAGGGGCAATTTTGAAACTGGTGAAGTCCACATTGATATCATATGGCTGCAGGGTTCCCAGGCGGAATATGAGTTGCTGTTCCTGCAACCTTCGGGTAGCATCATTGTGGCAGTGCAGGAGGCCCATGATGGACATGTCATCTAAGGAATGGGAGGGGGAGTGGAAATGGTTTGCGACTGGGAGGTGCAGTTGTTTGTTGCGAACTGAGCGGAGGTGTTCTGCAAAACGGTCTCCAAGCCGTTGAAACATTGGTTTCCCCAATGTTTCCATCATGGGCCTCCTGCAGTGCCACAATGATGCCACCCGAAGGTTGCAGGAACAGCAACTCATATTCCGCCTGGGAACCCTGCAGCCGAATGGTATCAATGTGGACTTCACCAGTTTCAAAATCTCCCCTTCCCCAACTGCATCCCTAAACCAGCCCAGTTCGTCCCCTCCCCCCACTGCACCACACAACCAACCCAGCTCTTCCCCCCCCACCCACTGCATCCCAAAACCAGTCCAACCTGTCTCTGCCTCCCTAACCAGTTCTTCCTCTCACCCATCCCTTCCTCCCACCCCAAGCCGCACCCCCATCTACCTACTAACCTCATCCCACCTCCTTGACCTGTCCGTCTTCCCTGGACTGACCTGTCCCCTCCCTACCTCCCCACCTATACTCTCTCCACCTATCTTCTTTACTCTCCATCTTCGGTCTGCCTCCCCCTCTCTCCCTATTTATTCCAGTTCTCTCTCCCCATCCCCCTCTCTGATGAAGGATCTAGGCCCGGAACATCAGCTTTTGTGCTCCTGAGATACTGCTTGGCCTGCTGTGTTCATCCAGCCTCACATTTTATTATCTTGGAATTCTCCAGCATCTGCAGTTCCCATTATCTCTGATACTAACTTAATAGTGCGTCAGGCTCATGGATCAATGAAGGAACTATATGATCATGAGTAACTCTAACTCAAAAACAATACTAAGAGAAAGGTGATGGTGAGGTATGCCCTGTATAAATCCAGCTTTCATAATCTATTTCGGTGACTAACCTCCAAAACGTTCCCAGTAAACTATTATGTTGCGAGCTAGTAATTTTCCCAAAAACTGAGCTGTTCAGCATTGTCCAGGGATGCCAAACACACAAATACTGAAAGAACTGCACATCCTGGAAATCTGAAATTGCTGGAATTTCTCAGCAGTCAGGCAGCATTTATGGAGGGAAATGAGAGTTAATGTTTCAGGTCCAGTGACCCTTCTTAAGAACACACATGCTTATTCAGCAAACCAGTGATGTTAATACAACCGCAAAGGTATTTGTGTGTTGGATTGTCCCGATATGGCACTGTTCACAGCTCACTCCCAAACTCCACGCCACCATGTGAACAGCATGCTTGAATAGGTTTATAGAACCATTGTGTATATAGCCATTGTAACTCAAAATAATTACTTGAAACACTAATGATTTAACGTGAACTTGTGCATCGGATGGAATTTTTCTTACTAAAGCAAGACTTACTTAGTGCAATTGCATGAATTGAAGTTATTAAATTAGAAATGCAAGACAGCATCTGGATTGTTAAGTTTTTTTGTGTTGATGCTATACTCAGGGGTTCAAATAAAGAGTCAAAGTCAAGTGTGACCAAGTACTGTAAGACATTAACTGAAGTTCCAGTACTTTATGGATAAGCAATAATACCAAAATATGAAGTATATTATTTTTCTTTGAATATGTTAGTATCTTATGTCAGTGGAAAATACTGAAAAGATAATATTTTTTGAACCTACAATGCTTTTGGAGTTTCAATAATTACTGTCCACATGATGAAAATAATTGGTTGAAATAATTGCTGACTTGTAGAACAAAAAAGTCATGTTATTTGAAACTCCTGAGTATATAAGTGTTCCTTCACCTATTTAACGCTGAGATTGGTCTCTTTTCCACTGGTACAAACTAATTTGTTTTCTTCCCCTTTTTTTTAAAAAATATGTTTCTGCCCCATTTTCTTCACAGGTCCAAGTGTCCCCAGTTGCCCAAACAACTCAAGTTAGTTTAATTGTCCTGTTTCTTTTCTGCACTTTTTTTCTGTATATTTCCTCTTGCTCTGCCATGAAGGTCATTTTTGCTCAAAGAACCTAATCTCAGTTCCAGTGTGACTAATTGAGCAGTGTCCCCTTTGGTTATCTACACAACCTCAATTTCTGTGGTGTACGTGTGCACTCCAAAGTTATCATATTCATATTTTAAAAAGCAAACATATATAATTTTCTTGAAACCTTTGAATCACAAAATGGGTTGCTAAACATTTTGATAGGCACACTAGCAGAACAAAATCTCAAGTCCTTAAAGAACAGAAATGTTGAATTTCTAGTTTTGAAGGTCTTTTCAGCAGTACATAGGAATTGAAGTGACACCTTTGAGTATTAAAAAAAGTTTTAATTTATTCTACAAATTTAGTACATTTATAGTCCTCAGCATTATACAGCCCTTTTGCCATTTTCCATATGCTACATTTCAAGAACCTAGAAAATAAATATCAGCTTTATAAAACTGAATCTTTGCTCAGACATTCTGTTCTTAAGACAATTGGAAATAATTTTATTTTAGAAATTATTTAGAAACTTAAAGTGGATTAATTTTCTTTTACAGTCTCAAAATCATGTATTCTAATATTAAAAATATCACAAATAGGAAGAAAAAGCACAAAAATGTCAGTAAGGTTTTTACATCATTCTGTTTCTTATTAAACATAGAGTTGGAAAGCAATGGCATTGCACATTTTGAACTGCAGTATTAAAAGCATCTAGTCTTTTGAATATGTCCATAATTTCTGTAGGCAAAGAGTTGAAATTGCAAAACACGATTCTTTAGCCAATGAACACCAACATTGCAAACATTTTACACAACATTTTTTATGATTCTAATAAAATCATAAAAATGTTGTGTAAAATGTTTGCAATGTTGGTGTTCATTGGCTAAAGAATTGTGAAGTATGAGCAATAGTCTACTTCAAATGTATATGTAGAAGGAAAAATCTAAACAGTGGCTCTTGTGGGGTGGTGGCAGGGTCCCTACCTTTGAGTCAGGAGGCCTGAGTTCAACTCCTACCTTCTTCAGAGATGTGTAATAACATTTCTGAACCAGTTGATCACAAAATATAAAAACAAAATCTAATCAGTTTAAATATCACATCTGTCTCAGTGTAGGGTGCACCTAATTATTTCGGAATTTGGAATTTAGCTACATTTTCTGCCATCAGTATATTTCCTAATAAATGGCTGCTCAAGGTATTTGTTCGAGTGTGTAACTAAGGATCTGGGATACTTGACATTCCTAGTAGATGCTGAGAAAATGAAGGCAATGCCAGAATATTGGTGCAGTGATGATATTCTGCCACCAGATGGCACCTGTTATTTATATTCAAACTTTGATTTTATTAATGTCACCTTTGTAAACTGTCTTGTCATAGAATCACTTTAATTTCATTTTCATTTACCTCAAAACTGTTTAACCATTGCACCATTATTTTGTTTTCCTTCAAATTCTCCCATTGCATGTCTAAGATCTAATTAATGGTCTAATACAAGGCTCATATTAACGGTATGGTGTACGTACCGATTGGGATTTGGACAACAGTTTTAACTAGATTGCTGACTTACCTCCCCCTCTCTTGCTTATTCAAGTTCAAATTTCAGTTCAGTGCCAATTACAATATATCAGCATTGATACTGAGAATTTTACCCGCAATCACATACTGCCATTTAATGGCAAAATATTAGGATATAAAATTATATTCTAAAGAATTATTTTTGTTATATGAAGTCATATCACACCTAATACTTTTTATTAAGAGCTTTTGAATAACTTGTCCAATGTTATGACTCATATTGCACAGACCAATCATATGGAACATGGGATAGACATCTAGATGTAGAGCAATATTATTGTACCAATTCTTTTTGAAGATCATGTTAATGAAGCAATTCAATCCGGACATCTGAATAAGAACCAAAATTCCCAACCTTTGATCTTAACAGCAATAAAAGTGCTCTGCTCCTGAGGAGTAGCTGATCTGAATTCCAGTAAAGTTTTGTTATTTCATTTTGATGGAAAGCTCATCAGACATGTGTTTGTACGCCTTTTCTAATGAATTGCCAACTATTTTAAAATGAAGAA